>NW_028277052.1:4738125-5038437 GCF_059951505.1 Python bivittatus | reverse complement strand
TTTATAGAGGTCAGCGAGGGTGCCTGGAAGGGTGTGGGGGGGGATGGGGGGGGTTAAGGAGGGGCTGCTTGTTTTGGTGTCAGCAGCCACTCCTTAACCCAACCCCCCCACACACACACACCCCTCCAGGCACCCTCGCTGATCTCTATAAATACCCACAACAGGCTCACATCATCCTGGGCACAGAGAGAACTGCTCCTGTCTGTGCTCCTGCTCTCTGAAGATGCCGGTCACAGGTGCTGGCGAAACGTTAGGAAACAAAACTTCCAGAACACGGCCACACAGCCCGGAAGACCCACACCAGCCATTGAAACATGATTCCCACCCACCCCCCAAGAGGTTGCCTATGGTCACCTTAAAGGAAACAGCACCATTTCCATTATCTTATGAAGCCCTACAGTCTGTGATGCACAGGACTCGGGGTGTCTGCAGGGGGCACCTGCTGCAGCTTCTACTATACACAGCAACAACCCTGGTTATAGTATGTATTTGTACTTACAAGAAGTACTTTCACGCTTGAAACAAAAGTTTTCAGCACCTGGGAGCCTGAACATCTTAGTCTCGTCCCAAGAACCACCAGGGGGCACGCTAATGCACGCGGATCTTTCTTCCTGCTTCCTGAGGCCGTGTGCTCTGTAAAACCCCCTGCCCTGAACAGCTTTGCAGCTTATTGATCCAGAGAAATCATTCCAGTCTGTTTAGCTTGTAGGTTTCAAAAGGAGGAGGGAGAGGGAGAAAACCGCCGTGGTCAGTAAAGGCAAATGCGCAAGGAGGTCAGAAATGGGTGGCCCAGAAAGTGTCAAAACAGAAGCGTCCTTGTTCTTTGCCAGAGAAGTCCTTCCCCTGACTGCTGTGTTCCACAACACAGGATAGCTGCCCGTTTTAAAGATTGGTCCTGGCCTGGGAAGATTCTAGGCAGAGTCTATCTGTCCCCTACTTGGCTTTGAACTGCATAGCAGATAGGACAGGCCTATAGTTTTCTAAATGTCAGCATGTTGCAATGGCAGGTGACTGGGGGGAAGGTTGGATACAGATTGTTTTCATTTAGCAGCTGCCTTGTTTAGCAACTGTTCACAGTTACGACAGTGATGAAAAAGTAACTTTGCAACCAGTCCTCACACTGACAACCTTCGCAGGTCTATCAAGCAAAGGAAAGCTGAAGTAAGATCGTAAAATCATGTTTCACCTAGAGACCACTTTGCTTAATGACCAAGTTGCCGGTCTTAATTGTGGTCACTAAGCAAGCACTCCCTGTAATAGGAAAAACCTAGATTTGGTGGACTATGGATCTATGTATATGGACTCCTAAGTAGGTTGCGATAATAAACACTGGGTTTAGGCTTCACTTTTAACAGCACAGGTTGAAGCACCAAAAAAGTACTTTCTGAAATTGTAAATACCGTTTTAGGCAGGACCTGTAGTTCAATAGTACTATATATTTTCCATCAGTCCATACCATCTCCAGCCTGAAAGAATAGCTCTTTCTTTGTTAAAGTCTCTATCATCAGTTTCAGCAAATTTTCTTTGAAATTATTAGAATAGAGGGAGGGTGGGAGGGAGGAAGGTATTGCAATTAATGTTGCTATTTATAAAAAACTGAGCAAACTGCAGTGAGAACAGGTATACAATATGGTTTACAATAAAGAGATATCAAACAAACTGAATATCACAGCTGCTCAGTGTTTTATCTTGAAAGGCATCTAAACTGTTGAATAAACATGAGAATAAAATGTGCGTGTTCACTTTCAGGCATGAGGGAATGCTTACAAACATTAATTCTGGGTGTCTTAAACTACAGATATGCTTTGTGAATAATCCCACTTGCTGTTATCTATAACTTCAGGGCAAATCTACATAGTACCAGCTTAGTTTAACTTCATCATCATTCTCTCTCCCTGAGAAAAGGTTAGCTCACAAGAGGGAAACTAAGAACCTTGAACAGAGTTTAAGCACTCGCAAACGATAATTCCCAGAATTCTTGATAAAATTAAGCTCGTACACAATGGGTTTTAATAGCTTAGTCAGAAAGCAAAACCATTTCTCTTATCACCCTCTACCTACCCTACAAAGTCAAGTCACACATTGAGAAGCTCAGCCAGTTCTCACAAAGTCTCAGCAGCTACGCTCCCTCTATTCCTACGCCTTGATTTTCCATCTGCAAGGGAGGTGAGAGACAACCCTAATTTCGCATTAATCCTCTGCTCCCAAGGTGAGAGTCACATCTTCACAAAAACACACACTTCTTCGCACGCATAATGTATGGGAATTATGAACTTCTAACACCTAGAGAGGCCCCACTTTGAGGCGTGGGAGGAGAGCAGATGTAAATTATTCACACGCTAGCATTTTCTTTTCTTTTCTGGCTGACTCTGAAAATCGCAGTCTGCTGCAAGTGTGTGCTTTGTTATCTGCAAGCCACCTGAAAGAATTTTTGCAGCCTAAAATCTCCATGATGGGAGCACATTTTTGCTTCTGGAAACACTTAGCGTGTCCCATAAGTACCACTGTCTGGTTCATTCTAGTCACAAGACGATAAAGCTTCAATGAGTCTCCAAGAGAAGGACTTGCTACTTGAAGAAACATCTGAGTCAAAATCCTGGTTCTCTATGAACAGGCTTTGTCTTAAGCAGCTACAATAACCAGGTAGCAAAAGAGTTTTGGGGAGTCTTGGGTAGGGATATCCATGGGGGTGGGGGTGGGGGTGGGGGTCAAAACAGCAAAGATGGCTGTCACCACCATGCAATCAAAACCCCACCCATTTTTAAGTAAAAAGGGTAGGGCTTTGATCAATGGTCTCTTAACACCTATTTCTTAGATTGAGCTAAATTACAAAAGAAAAATAAAGTGACTTAAAGGGGAAATAATGCCCTTCTCTAAACCATAATGAAAACAGAGGCATCTAACTAAAGATGAACTCTTGCAGCAAACAACATCAGTTCTTATGTTCATTCAAAATAATTCAAATACTTTGATTAATTCTGATTTAATATTGCATTAATATTAACATCGATGGAAAAAAGGCAGTGTAAGTCAACAAAAAAATGAAATACAGTCATTAATTTGCACCAGATAGAGATTTTCTGAACATTAATAGACCAACAAATACTCTTCCCTTATGCAGAGTCAGAGGACCATATTTGCTTGAGGCTTGCTGGAAAATGGAGGACTTTGCTCTCACATTTTTCAGGCAAGATGTTTAATTTTAACCCCAACACAATGGTGCCGTGGGCCAAAGACGCTTATTTGCATTTTTTCCCCAAAGAATCTGGGTTGTTTTGCTTCCTTTTTCTCTGCCCCCATAAAGGTCAGCAGTGAATAATTCAAAAGAAGTGGCATTATTACTCACTGAAGGAGAAACAGCAAGAGTCACACACCAACACAAACAAGCAGAAAAGTTTAAGGGCACAAAAAACCCCATCTTGGTGCACAATCCGAGATGCATTGGCCTTTTTTAGACAAGGGTTTATTGCAAAAGCTGCATTCAAACAGCCAAATTTGATACTTCTTGCCTCCCAAATTTTATTCCTGTAGAGCTGGCTCACTTCAACAAACCTTAGTTAAGTTTACCAACCATTTGATGTGTTGGTATGAGTTGACAAGTTGCCAGTCATCAAAACTGTAAGTGAAAGGTTCTGAAAAAGATTTCAGCTGTGAAAATGAAGGGTAGAGAAAGTGTGCACAGCTGACTTGCATTGTGGCTCAAGCTCTTAATAATAACAACTGCTGATGTCTGCATGCTAAAGACTGTGTTCAGACATGACTCTTCTCATGAGATGATGCTCCATTGTAGCATCATTGATCAGGAAAAGTATGAAAAAAATGTCTTTTTCTCTCTCTCTGCATAATGTAGTCTCCTATTTGATTAGAAAGAGCCAAAGTTAAGCAAACAAAAATCAAAAACACATCAAGCCTTTATTTATTTGTTTGATTTATATCCCACCCATGAGCTCAGTGTGGTGTACATAACATTCCCTCTTCCAATTCTCCCCCACCCCCCACTCCCCAGGAACAACCCTGTGTGATAGACTGGGCTGAAAGAGAATGATGGGCCCACCTCAGTTTCATGGCTGAGGGTAGAATTTGGGTTTCCCCAGTCTACGTCCAACACCATAACCACTACATGATGCTTGTCCATAAAATAAGCAGTGTTAGTATACAATATCTCATAAGGATCCTTCCCATAGTGTATAGAACTAGAAGTTGGTGTCATCGCATTAAGCAGAGCAAGAATAGATTTCTGGCAGAAGGGAGGGAGAACTTTTTTGCTACAATGCATAAACTTTAATGGACACCACTTTAAAAAGACAGAAGAAGTTAGAAGGCCACCTTAGAAGGCCAATTTAATGGGCATCCCTATAGAAGTCTTTAAAAGAGGCACATTATTGGGTAGTTACCCTTCAGAATAGGTCTATCTTGCCTCCACTGTTAGAGGCAGATGACCTTCCAATAGCAGTTTCTAGGAAACACAAAGGAATTGATGTTACTGTGCTCATGTACAAACTTCATTTCAGCTTCTGTTTGGCCTCTGTGGACAGAGCATGGTGAACCACATAGCCTTTGGCTTGATCCAGCATCTTTTGCCTTTTTTTAAAAAAAATATTTTTGAAAGGGGAACCTCTAGAGCCCAACCTCATCACTGCTTATACAGCCTCAGGTCCTTCACCTGGAAGTTCTAACCAGACTTCTAAAGGCACTGCCAGCAGCTGTGCCCTTCAGCCATGGCTGAAGGTGTGTGTAATTAAAAGTCCTTTTATGCTGAGATGTTATAAGAGTAACAGACAGGACTCACATGGCTATCACTTTACAATCTGTTCCTGGTGATTCTTGTGAATTCTCACAGTAACACATTGTGACAACCTGCTTAAAAATCACTAACAGATTTAAAACCAAAAGGGGAAGGGGGAAAACAATAACATTTAACTAGGTTGGAATGGTTTTGAGCTCCACAGATAAAGTGGAAGAGACAAAAAGGGAGTGGACTGGGGCAAAAGGTTGGGGGAAGGAAGGGACGGGCAGAGAGAGGAAGGAAGGAAGGAAGGAAGGAAGGAAGGAAGGAAGGAAGGAAGGAAGGAAGGAAGGAAGGAAGGAAGGAAGGAAGGAAGGAAGGAAGGAAGGAAGGGTCACATTAGAAGTCTACATTTTCAAGTCCAAAAGCAAAATGGGGATGAACAAAGTTCAAATACTGCTAATTCAGCTCAGTTAAAATCTCCTCATCCCCCATTGGTTCTGAACGTCAGGGTACCAACAGATCCTGCATTAGTGGCTTTGATGTATAATGCAAGAGAAGAGAAAGTACATTCCATGCTTCTAGATTATTCTTACCCCCCAAGTATCCATTTAGGGGTCTCCTGCATAATAAATTGCCTACACATTTCTCTGAAGAGAAAAAGAAATCTCTTTTCACAATAGAAGTGCAAATATCCAGATTGCTTTGTCTTCTTCAGCATAATTATCTGATGAAACTCTACAGATCCTTCCTGACTTTTCAGCAAGCTGATTTTATTAAAGGCATTCAAACTGAATGAAGTTTATTAAAACCCCTGACATTCATTCAAATACATTTAGATGAACTGATTGAGAACATTTATTTTCAATATACTTCTTTTTTTTTTAGAGAGAGGAAAAGAACACTCGGGCTGTGAGCCTTAATTTATTTTAAATAAATGGATTTGCTTTAAATAGATAAATAAGACCCTTTGAATTCCTGTCCAGGTGCAATCCAGGACAGAAGAACTGTGATATTCCACAGAGCCCAGCAATATTAATTCCAAAGTGAATATGGACTCTTGTTTGTTATTGTTAATAACGTTTCCTAGAAAACTCAGTGTAAACCACCTGGTTATGTATACAAATTTTTCCTTTTACAACAGAAGCAATGAAATTGCTATCTATAATTCAGAGGGAACATTCTGCAGTCACAGAAGCCTAATTCCAACAATTGGATTGATAAATCCTGTAACATGTGTCTGTGTATGTGAATACATGCATGTGCATGCCTTGAGTCAGTTTTTGACTCCTGGCAACTGCCTGGACCCTGCAGTTTTGTTGGCAAGATTTCAGAAGTGATTTGCCATTGCTTGCTTCCTAGGGCTGAGAGAGAGGGGCTGGCCCAAAGTCACCCAGCTGGCTTGTGCCTAGGCGGGACTAGAACTCACCGTCTCCCAGTTTCTAGCCCAGTGCCTTCACCACTACACCCCACTGGCTCTGGTGTGTTGTTATATACTGATTGTGAATTGTTGCATTGTGGGGAGGAGAACCAACTTGATCCGCACTTTCCATCAGACAGTAGTGCTGGTGTGTGCGCGAGTGTGTGTGCGTGTGTGCGTGCCTTCAAGTCAGTTTCTGACTCCTAGCAACTGCCTGGACTAGTCCCTGCAGTTTTCTTGGAAAGGTTTCAGAAGTAGGTTGCCATTGCTTGCTTCCTAGGGCTGAGAGAGAGGGGCTGGCCCAAGGTCTGCCAGCTGGCTTGTGCCTCAGGTGGGACCAGAACTCAGATCTCCTGGTTTCTAGCCTGGTGCCTTAACCACTACACCAAACTGGCTCTACCCAACATCTGACTTTGGTGGTGACAACTGACATGGGAGACGAATAGAAAAAAAGACTATCAAGAAACCACAGAGGGCTTCCTCGGCAACTTCAGAAACACCCCATTTTTTTTTAGAATAACAAAGACACAATTTAAAATAATCCAAATGGTGCAAAATCCCACTCTCCCACTGCTCAGACATATGTACAAAACAAGCAAAGAGTCAAAATGCTAGAGCTGTCTTCTGGAATTCCTCACTCCTACAGGCATAGAAGAAAAGATACACTGCTTCTAATTCTTACCATCCCTGCCTGGAAGAATGCCAAGGTCCAGAAGATGAAAACATCTCAAAGAATTAGTAGCATCTCTTCTCTTTCTCAATAATCAAAACACTCAGGTCTAAACCCAAGTTGAAAAGCAGCTCAAAATTAATTTAAGTCTAGAATGCCTACAGATGAACAACAATCACTGACTTGAGCATTTATTCAAGAACAGAGTACAGGTAGCAACCACAACTGGGACCCGGCAACTCAGTCATTAAGTGAAGCGATCACTAAGTGAAACCATGATTGTGCTTACGATCTTACTTCAGCTTTCCTTTGCTTTACAGACCTGCGAAGGTCATAAATGGAAGGATTGCTCACAAAGTTACTTTTTCATCACCGTCACAACCGCGAATGATCACTGTATGAGACACTCACTAAATGAGGACTACTTGTATTACCATTTGATGGGTGATTGTTTAGAACTTCCAGGTCCAGAATAGAATTCTCCAAGAGAAAATAACCTCCTTTTAAAATATATGCAATTTCTCCTCCCAAGGAGGCTTTTATTATTTTCTTGGATTTAGGCAACTCTTCTTCCTTGTTTGATCTAATAAGATAGGAGGTGTAGAACTTGCCCTTCTATAAGAATATTGTCTGCTACATGTGCAGCTGCAAAGTGAACACTCAATGCTTTTCCAGGAGGTATTTCTAGTACCTCTACCTCTACCTCTATCTGGAGTTGGGCAGTGTAAAATGTTAATAAATGTTTTTTTTAAAAAAAAAGGCTTTGGACAAGCTCAAGTTGTAATAGTGGCAAAGCTGTGAATTTTACAGGATATAATAAACCATAGCTCTTTGACTCACATATTCAAAGTAAAATTTTAATTTTCTACTACGTCTGACCTGCAGTTTTGGAATAATGTATATTTCTCAGTTGTGGCAATGTAGGCTGGCTTCTTTTTGGGTAGAAGACTTCATGTCCCTGTCAACAGAAGTTTACAGAAGCATTTAGAAATATGCAAAAGTCTGACACCTGCCACTTGTATTGTGTTTGGGATGGAGAACATCCCCGATGTCTTCCATTTTTAATATCAATGTCAACCTGGTGGAAAAGATCACTTCCAAGTCAAGTCATTTGGAACTGGAGCTCACAATTGCTATGTCTCTCTTGCTGGGCCAAAGCAAAAGACTATCCTCACAAGAGACAAATGGACACACTGTCTGATTGTGCTGCTTCTAATATGCCAAACATACTAGATTTGACACCTGTTGAGCAAGGGTCTTTGCACCCTAAGTGCCAACTGCTAGTCTGAAATCAGGATATATTTAAGCAACCAGCTACATCTTGCAGGAAATATCAACAGATCCTCATGTTCTTGACCTATCATATGGTACTCCCAATAATAATGTATTTGGCATACACCAGGTAGAAAAATTAGCATAATAGCATATCCATTAAATCCACTGAATGTGGCATTTATGGATACTGAAGTTCATCTTCGAGGAAAGATTCAAAATTCCCAAGATGCTCAACTTTACCCAGCTTGGAAAGAACAATCACACAATTCAGCATGTCTACTCACACACGTAGTAATGCAAATAAATACACAACTTGTTAAACTCAGTGAATTCCTTTAGCAGAGTAGAAAGCCCTGGAGTTTTGAGGGAAGGGGAGTGGTTTTTCCTTTTAAATAAAATCCTAGAGATATCGGATGGGAATGTCAGAACTGTGCATTAAAACTGGGACATTTTAAAATAGAAGAGTATAAAAACAAGGGAATACCAGACTCTTCTTACTAATGTCCTAAGACACTGATGTTTTTTACTTACAGATGGTGTCCTCATTCCCACCTAATGCTAGTCCGTATAATTTCAAGAATGTTCCCACTTTCACAGGAAATGTGGGGAGGATCCTTCAGCAAAAAAAAACTTTGAGTTTTCTGAAAGCAGCATGAAAGGAGTCATTATCCTTGTATGGAAGGTAAGAAGCTGTTTCTCAAATTGTTATGAGAGGACAAGAGATCTGAACCACCTCCTGAAAAGCCACAGGCTTTTGTCATTGGCTGAGGTGAAGGACTATTTGTAGGTGGGTATTTTTAGGGAGCTACTTAATCTTCAGACAAGAGACGTGATGTTGTCCACAGCCAATGGTAGCACAAGAGACTCTGATTATCTCTGAGGTCTGCAGGGCTGGATGAGAATTTATCTCCATTCAGTATAACTTTAACTGTTACCAATCCTAATCCACGGGCAAGCACCCTCTACCAGCTAACTCAGTGTGCCCACAGAGACCTCTTGCATCATATTTCAGAAGAACCTGATGATGATGATGAATCACAGGTGGCAGAAAATGAGTTTCTCCTCCCCATTTCATTGTTACATAGAGTTACAGTAGTAGGATGGGTGGCTAATAAATTATTTTAATTAATTTAATTAATTAAATTTAATTAATTAAATTTAATTAAATTTAATTAATTAATTAATTAACAAGCAACTCTGGACACAAGCTGACGTTCAAATATTATCTCAGACAGATATTTCATGCTTTATAATAATATAGTCTGGAAGACATCCATTCTCAATTATATCATGGTCTGAAAAACTTACTTGAACAAACATTTTATAGCATGAGCCTCAACAGGAAGACTATTCAAAAATATGAACTGCATATAATTTATATGCTTAATTTCACTTTTTTTTATTGTCATATGAACTGACAAATCTGATAAATTCAATTGTATCATATGACATGTAGAGCCAGTTTGATGTTGTGGTGGCCTAGAAACTGGGAGACTGAGTTCTAGTCATCCTGTAGACATGAAACCCATCTGGGTGACTTTGGGCCAGTCCCTCTCTCTCAGCCCAACCCACTTCACAAGGTTGTTGTTGTTGAGGAAATAGAAGGTAGGAACAATAGGTATGTACACTGTCTTGAGTTGGCCAAAAATGAAGGTGGGATTAAAATCTAATAAATAAATATATGTAAAATAGATTTAAGGTAACGAATATGCTGCTGTGGATTTATTTTTAATTTCCTTTTTTCCTGTCTTTTAGGGTTACACATACACACATTTTTCTCTACACACACATACATACAGTCAGGTCCAGAAATATTGGGACATCGACACAATTCTAACATCTTTGGCTCTATACACCACCACAATGGATTTGGAATGAAACAAACACAATGTGCCTTAACTGCAGACTGTCAGCTTTAATTTGAGGGTATGTACATCCAACTCAGGTGAACGGTGTAGGAAGTACAACAGTTTGCATATGTGCCTCCCACTTGTTAAGGGACCAAAAGTAATGGGACAATTGGCTTCTCAGCTGTTCCACGGCCAGGTGTGTGATATTCCCTCAGTACCTCAATTACAATGTGCAGATAAAAGGCCCAGAGTTCATTTCAAGTGTGCTATTTGCATTTGGAATCTGTTGCTGTCAACTCTCAAGATGAGATCCAAAGAGCTGTCACTATCAGTGAAGCAAGCCATCATTAGGCTGAAGAAACAAAACAAACCCATCAGAGAGGTAGCAAGAACATTAGGCGTGGCTAAAACAACTGTTTGGAACATTCTCTAAAAGAAGGAACGCACCGGTGAGCTCAGCAACACCAAAAGACCCGGGAGACAACGGAAAACAACTGTGGTGGATGACCGAAGAATCCTTTCCCTGGTGAAGAAAACACCCTTCACAACAGTTGGCCAGATCAAGAACACTCTCCAGGAGGTAGGTGTATGTGTGTCAAAGTCAACAATCAAAAGAAGACTTCACCAGAGTGAATACAGAGGGTTCACCACAAGATGTAAACCATTGGTGAGCCTCAAAAACAGGAAGGCCAGATTAGAGTTTGCCAAATGACATCTAAAAAAGCCTTCACAGTTCTGGAACAACATCCTATGGACAGATGAGACCAAGATCAACTTATACCAGAGTGATGGGAAGAGAAGAGTATGGAGAAGGAAAGGAACTGCTCATGATCCTAAGCATACCACCTCATCAGTGAAGCATGGTGGTGGTAGTGTCATGGCGTGGGCATGTATGGCTGCCAATGGAACTGGTTCTCTTGTATTTATTGATGATGTGACTGCTGACAAAAGCAGCAGGATGAATTCTGTAGTGTTTCGGGCAATATTATCTGCTCACATTCAGCCAAATGCTGCAGAACTCATTGGACGGCGCTTCACAGTACAGATGGACAATGACCCAAAGCATACTGCAAAAGCAACCAAAGAGTTTTTGAAGGGACAGAAGTGGAATGTTATGCAATGGCCAAGTCAATCACCTGATCTGAATCCCATTGAGCATGCATTTCACTTGCTGAAGACAAAACTGAAGGGAAAATGCCCCAAGAACAAGCAGGAACTGAAGACAGTTGCAGTAGAGGCCTGGCAGAGCATCACCAGGGATGAAACCCAGCGTCTGGTGATGTCTATGCATTCCAGGCTTCAGGCTGTGATTGACTGCAATGGATTTGCAACCAGGTATTAAAAAGGGAAAGTTTGATTTATGATTATTATTCTGTCCCATTACTTTTGGTCCCTTAACAAGTGGGAGGCACATATGCAAACTGTTGTACTTCCTACACCGTTCACCTGAGTTGGATGTACATACCCTCAAATTAAAGCTGACAGTCTGCAGTTAAAGCACATTGTGTTTGTTTCATTCCAAATCCATTGTGGTGGTGTATAGAGCCAAAGATGTTAGAATTGTGTCGATGTCCCAATATTTCTGGACCTGACTGTATGTACATACACATATATTTCAAAGAAAATAAATGAGACTATATCATCACATTGCATGGTCAAGAAGGTGAGGAAAGGAAATCATAATAAAGAAAAACAGGGTTTTCTGCAGTTCCTTCTCCTTCTTCCTGGTCTCAGCTAACATTCAATCTATAAAGAGGCAGCTGGGGTTAAAAAAATCTCATTCTGACCAATGTGAGATTTATTCGAAATATCAGGAGAGAAAGTTTCCAAGCTGTAATGGAAAACTTGTAGCCCTCCAGCTGTTGCTCAATTACAAGTTCCATCCGCTCCAGGCGGATGGCTAATGCCGAATGAAGATGCCCAGCATTCTGGGGATGAACTCCATTTAACATCCTTCAAAGCCCGTTTCTCTAAGTCCCTTCTCCTTATTCTTCTTGTTCTGCAAGTTGCAGCATGAGTGACACCTCGCTAATGGAGAACCTTTGCATTTGGCTGCTGTCACAAAGGCCCTCCTTCAAACTAATCTGTCTTCCCACAGCAACACTTACCACTTTTAGAGAATAAAGACTATCTGTGTCATGGCCCCGAGCTAAGACTCGACAGCAGGCTTCTTCCGACCTCGCCACAAAACATTCTCGCTTCTCAAATCCTTTCATTAAATTTTCTGGCCTGTTGCTGGAACCATTATTTAGCCTTGATATATTGCACTCTAATGCGGAAGTCAATCCCTGCCCCAATGCTGGATTGGCTTCTGTTATTTTGGAAGACCCAGAATGTATCTCCAGCTTCAATGTTTGTGCTGACCAAGGATCCATTTTATGGAAAATCTAGTTCTTCCTGGGCAGCCCTGAATGCTCGGTATGGACACTGGTTGAGGTGGGTTTCTTTCTTCACTCTACAACATACAAGCAGTGCTTTTTTCCCAGAACTAGAACCAGAGGTATAATCTACTTTACGAGATCCAATATTCCCATAATAACAAAATGGTGATTAAATGGAACTGTACCTCACTCATACTAGCCGAGCTGCCAGCAACTCATGCCCTAAGTAAACCGTACACCCTTACCAAAAAAAGTATTTAAGTTACTTAACTTTGCACTTTAGATGACTTGGCATCTTAGGAAATTACCTACAAGGACGGGCCATCCCATTTGTACTTCATCACAAGGACAAAGAGGTAATCACTGTCTCTTGCATGGCAATAACATTCTAGTTCTTTCTCACACAAGTCAGCCTCATGAAACTGAAGGCTCCCCCCAACCGGATTTTCTTTACAAATCCTTTTCCGAGACAGTCCTCTGAAGGAGTGAATTGAAGGGAAGGGATCCTTTTGCATCAGCTAAGAATAGAAGACGCTGTTGAAAACAAAGAAATTAGCATGAGGTGCAAAAAATGGTTGCTGAGGTGCCTCAAGTTCTTCCTTGCTCAGAAACTCATCCAAGCCTCTTTCTTCTTCTTTCATTCCCTTCTTTCTTAAAGAGAGCAGGAAGCATAAAAGGAAGAAAAAAGAGAAACTTCTCAGAGTAGGACATGCAATTCTAAATACTTTTGCTTGTATTCCTTCTTTGAAGCTGTTTATATAATCTGTGCCCTCCCCCCCCCCCTTCAACCTCTTGTCTTCCAAATGTATGGGAGACATGTTTCCATCACGTCCAGCCAAGATGGCCATTAGCTGTCTTGACTGAAGATATGGGTACTGCAGTCCGACTTATCTAGAAGCACCTGGGATTAGGAAGCTACTTTACATGTATTCACTTTGTGCCATTTGGGAGGAATCACCAACCCATCCATGTGAGATAAATTTTTCACTTGACAACACACACACACAGCATCATAGTCTTTACTTAATGACTGCTGCATGTTGCAATGGCATATATGTGCACAGAGACCTCACTGAGCAAACCATGCAGGTTGAACGTTCACACCTCCTCACCCCTATTAATTCTGTATGTCTGAGGAGACCTTGAGGGAAATATCCACATTCTGAAACCTAATTTACTGAATCAAAATATACAGAATAGTACATTAATTGTACATTAACCCTGCTGCTGACAACAACCAGTTCTGCTCCTTCAAGAGGTTTAAATGGCATTTTGCTCTCTGTGTCAGGTTCGGTCAGCACGAGGCTTCAGGGAAGCACGGGGTTGCAGGGAAGCTCGCAGCCAGACCACGCGGAATCCACCGGCGGTAGCTAGCGGGGAAAAGAGGAACCGAAAGCGCCGCTAATTAACGAGCCACCTGCGGCCAGCTAAACAGGAAAACCGCAGCGGAAGCTTTTAATTACGAACTGATAACGGCGCGAGCAAGCAAGGAACGGGGCCGCAGGGCAGCGAAACAAGATCGCAACGCAGCACAGAACCCGCGGGTCTGCACGTAGCAGGGAGGGGCCAACCCAGCCGGAGGGGGACTGGCAATCAAGGACAATGGACTCTGACCGACCCTGCCATCATGAACGATCATGCGGGACATTGGGGGGCCTAATATCACACAGCCGCAACGCGAGCACGAGGCGGGAAAAGCGCGGGAAGGGGGGAATATAACAAGTGATGCAATTGTACCAAGCCAGTCCTGGCTTTGCTTGTGACTACTACGTTACGCATGAGTAAACCTTCTTTGTGAACCACACGTGTCACGAGAGTTTCTCTGTCGAACGGGGCAAATCTCACATAAAGCCAGGACTCACCGTCAGCGCTACCCGGTACCACCGAGGAGCGTTTTCTTTCTCAATACAGGCATGACCAGCGACGAGGAATCCGTGGGTCAGCTGGAGCGCGAGGGATCCAGGCTCGCGGAAGGGCGGTTGGAGCCGCCCGGGAGCGACGGGGCAGCGGCCAGGGCCGGGCGCACTCCATCCGAGCGGTGGTCGATGGGCGTGAACCAAGGACCAGACGATTCAGGCGTTACGATGACCCGGGGTTCGGGGTTCCGGAACCGTGAGTGGAGCGAGGAATCCGCCCGACTAGAAGAGAGAGTCGAGCGGCGCCTAGACGCCGTGGAGGCGATGCTCCAGACCCTACTACAGAGAGTGGGGCCACCGGCGGTGAACGAGGAGGCGAGCGACAGGGGGGGCGGTCCGACACCCCCGCCGGCACCACCCACGGCGCCCCGGTCGGAGGACCAACGGGCGGCAGACGCCCTGAGACTTCGAGGTATCACTGGGAAGTTCTCAGGGGACCCCGAACAGCTGCCGCACTTTCTGACGCACGTCAGGGGGTTCATGCAGAGGGGTGGTCACCTATTCGCTAGAGACGAGGACAGGGTATCCTACGTGGCCGAGCTGCTAGATGGCCAAGCAGCCAGCTGGGTGATCGGGCTGTACGATGCCAACGCGGCGGAACTACGGAGTTTCCCGGACTTCATGCAGGCGCTCCGGGACAGATTCGAGGACACATTGAGCGCCAAGCGGGCGGAGGACGACATCCTACAGTTCAGGCAGCGGGGCAAATCGGTATCGGAATATGCCCTGGAGTTCCGGAGGTTGGCCGAGAAGCTCGCGGACTGGCCGGAGTCCCTGAAGGTGAAGTATTTTAAGAGGGGACTCGACCCAGAGATCCTGGAACGGGCACTGGGGCGGGACGACCCGTCCACAGTGAAGGATTGGATCCGGCTGGCCGGAACGGCGGAATCGGCGTGGCGGCAGATCCAACAGAGCACAAGACGACGGGACCAGACGAGGGACCGGCCGAGGGAGAGGACCCCGAGGAGAGACGGAGCGGTCGACGGCAGTCCACCGGGAGGCGAGAGGCGACCAGAGCCCCGAATCTGTGCTTCCGATGCGGAGGCAGAGGCCACCGAGCAGCGCAGTGCCCGACGGAGCGGGAAGGCGCCCCACCACGGCCCGAAGTCAAAACCCCGCGTGCGAACGGGAAAAGGACCGGTGACCGACCGCGGAAGGGGGCAGTGGCGGCGGTGACCGAGAAAGGACGCGGGGGGTGGTCGACCTCGGAGACAGCATCCTCCGGAGAGGACTCGGAGCCGGCGGGAAACGAGGCGCGCTCGCACTGAACGGCGTCCCAGTGCGAGCAGGGGAGTCGAGGCGCGCGGACCCAATAGGAGACGAGGACTGCCCACCGTTCCGGGTGAGGATACACGTCCGGGGGTGAGATCCGGAGGGAGGCGCAGCTACGGGCGCTACTGGACTCGGGCTGCACCCACTGCTTGATGCACCCAGCGGTGGTCTCGGGGCTCGGGCTACAGCTGAGGCGCCTCCGGGAGCCCATTTCATTCAGCCAGTTAGATGGCACGCTGGCAGGGGGGGGCCCAGCTCAGTATTACACCGAGCCGGTCCAGATGACGATCGGGAGTCACCGGGAAGAACTGAGGTTCGTGGTGGTCCCGGTGGCCGACTACGCGGTGGTACTCGGCTTGGCGTGGCTGCGGCGGCGGAACCCACGAGCCGACTGGACGGCGGAGGCAGTGCGGTTCGGGGTCGACAGACCGGCGAGGGGCGAGAGCAGAGGGGACCGAGCCGTGGAGACGGAGGCAGCCGCAACCACCGGCGGACAAGCGGAGGGTCCGGGACACCGGGAGACGGGGCGAGAGCAGATGGGGCCCGAGACCCGGGCGGCAACAGCAGCAGCAGCAGCGCCGGGACCCCGGAGACCCGCCACGATCCCGAGGCGAGAGGAGGCAGCGGCGACTGGCGAGGCGACCGCAAAGCGAGGGGCCGGACCCGGGGAACCCCCGACGGGCGGCGGAATCCCGAGGCAGTATCGAGACCTGGCGGCAGCGTTCGGGGAGAAGGAGTCCGACCAGCTCCCACCACACCGGCCCAGTGATTGCGCCATCGAGCTAGAGCCAGGAGCGACCCTGCCTAAGCCGAAAATGTACTCCCTGTCGAGAAGGGAGATGGGGGCCCTGCGCGAGTTCATAGACAAGAACCTAGCGCGGGGATTCATCCAACCCGCGAAGTCACCATTAGCGGCCCCGGTGTTATTCCGGGAGAAGAAGGACGGCTCGCTCCGTATGTGCGTAGACTACCGGGGGCTGAACGCAATCAGCACGGAGTACAAATACCCCCTCCCCCTGATGAAGGACTTGATGTCGCATCTGCCGAAGGGGCGGGTGTTCACAAAACTGGACTTGCGCGAAGCCTACTTCAGAGTTAGGATCCGCGCAAAAGATGAGTGGAAGACGGCGTTCAACACCCCGCTTGGAAGCTACCAGTTTTCCGTGATGCCGTTCGGATTAAAAGGGGCCCCGGGGGTATTTATGCAGCTAATAAATGAGGTGCTGCACGACCTACTCTACCGGGGCGTCCTGGTCTACCTGGACGACATCCTCATCTACACCGAGACCCTGGCGGAGCACGTGAGCCTGGTGCGCACGGTGCTCCAGAGACTGCTGAAGGCACAGCTGTACGCAAAGCTCTCGAAATGCGAGTTCCATCGAGAGCAACTAGACTACCTCGGCTACCGAATATCCAGCCGGGGAATTGAGATGGACCCGGCGAAAGTAAGGGATGTCCTGGGCTGGGAAGCGCCGCGAACCCAGAGGCAACTCCAAAGCTTCCTAGGGTTTGCGAACTTCTATCGTCAGTTCATCCCGAACTTCGCCCAAATCGCCCTTCCCCTAACCGACCTGCTAAAAACCAAGGGCACTGGGAAACCCCCAAGCCCAGCATGGCACTCGCGTGGACTGCAGAATGCCAGGGGGCGTTTGAGGAACTAAAACAGCGGTTCACCGCGGAGCCGATCCTGCGCCATCCCAACCCAGACCGGCGGTTTATAATCCAAGTGGATGCATCAGACGTGGCAACGGGAGCAGTCCTGCTCCAACCCAGCCCGGAGGGGGCCATCCACCCGTGCGCCTACGCCTCCCGCAAATTCACCGAGACGGAGAGGAGGTGGATGGTGTGGGAGAAAGAGGCGTACGCGGTCAAGTGGGCGCTGGCCACGTGGAGGCATCTACTGGAGGGGGCAACTGAACCGTTCGAGGTGTGGACGGACCATAAGAACCTCGAGGCCCTGAAGACCCCGCGTAAGCTATCCCCCAAACAGGCACGGTGGTCCCAATACTTCGGGAGGTTCAGGTTCACACTGAAACACATCCCCGGGAAGCGCAACTTCTTAGCGGATGGACTGTCTCGCATGCCCCAACACGCCAGCCTACGGGAGGAGATCGTGGACTCCGTCATCCCCGCCAGCAGGCTGGCTGCAAAGGCGGTGACCCGAAGCCAGACCAAGGGGGAGCGACGGGACGCGGCGTCTGAAGTAAGGCAAGGGTTCGCGGAGGCGGCGGAGCGGGACGATTGGCTCAAGCAGAACCGAGAGACGCTAACCGGCCAAGAGGGGTTGTGGTGGCACGAAGGAAAGCTGTACGTGCCCGAGGGTTGCCGACGGGAGGTCATGGAGAGAGCCCACGACAGCCGGAGCGCGGGGCATTACGGCTTCGTAAAGACACTCCACTTAATCCGGCGGCAGTTTTGGTGGCCCACGCTCCGGAAGGACGTGGAGGCATACTCGGGGTTGCCCGGTGTGCGCAACAGCGAAAGGAGCCAAAGGCAAACCTAGAGGCCTACTCCAGCCGGTAGCGGAACCCGACGGGCCTTGGCAAGAGGTCGCCATGGACTTCATAGTGGAGCTCCCGGAGAGTAAGGGGAAGACCGCCATTTGGGTGGTCACGGACTTATTCTCCAAACAAGCGCACTTTGTAGCGTGCCGGCGAGTCCCCACGGCCGAGGGGCTGGCGAGACTGTTCGTGCAACATGTCTACCGACTCCACGGCGCACCTCGACGTATCGTCAGCGATCGGGGCGGCAACTTCATCGCGCGGTTCTGGCGGGAGTTCCTGAAGCGGGTGGGGACGAAACAAGCCCTATCCTCCGCGGCGCACCCGCAGACGGACGGAGCCACGGAACGCCTGAACGGGGGCTCGAACAGTACCTGCGCTGCTACGTGGGGCACCAACAGGACGATTGGGCGGAGCTACTACCATTCGCGGAGGTGGCATACAACAACGCCGTCCACAAGAGCACCGGGTTCTCTCCGTTCAAAGTAGCCACCGGGAGAGATTTCGTCCCCATGCCGGAGCTGCCTCAGCCGGAATCCCAGATCAACTCCCTGGACGCCTGGTTCGCCCAAATCGACGAGACCCGGCGAGCGGCGCACGCGGCATTGCAAAGAGCCAAAGCCGACTACAAGAAGCACGCGGACCGCAAGAGGCTCCCCGAGGAAAAGTGGAAAGTGGGGGACCAGGTGTATCTGTCAACCAAAAACCTAAAGACGCACCAGGCATCGAAAAACTCAGCCCGAGGTTTGTGGGGCCGTTCCCCATTTCGGAGGTCATCAATCCGGTGACCGTCAGGCTGACGCTCCCGAAAAGCCTCGGGAAGATCCACCCGGTGTTCCATTGCAGCCTGCTAAAGTTGCACCAGCCGGGGAACGCCTGGCACAAGGCGGAGGGAGTACCACCACCCATCATGGTCGGGGGGGAGCAGCATTTCGAAATCAACCGGATACTGGACGCCCGGAGGCACAAGGGGCAGACCCAGCTCCTAGTGCAATGGAAACATTTCCCCAAGTCCCACAGCGAATGGGTGAGTAAAACCCACATAAGGGCGCCGGACCTAGTGCGGGACTTTTACAGTAAATACCCCGGGAAGCCGAAATAGGACCGAGGGGGGGGAGTTGTCGTCAGGGGGGCGGCATGTCAGGTTCGGTCAGCACGAGGCTTCAGGGAAGCACGGGGTTGCAGGGAAGCTCGCAACCAGACCACGCGGAATCCACCGGCGGTAGCTAGCGGGGAAAAGAGGAACCGAAAGCGCCGCTAATTAACGAGCCACCTGCGGCCAGCTAAACAGGAAAACCGCAGCGGAAGTTTTTAACTATGAACTGATAACGGCGCGAGCAAGCAAGGAACGGGGCCGCAGGGCAGCGAAACAAGATCGCAACGCAGCACAGAACCCGCGGGTCTGCACGTAGCAGGGAGGGACCAACCCAGCCGGAGGGGGACTGGCAATCAAGGACAATGGACTCTGACCGACCCTGCCATCATGAACGATCAGGGGGGACATTGGGGGGCCTAATAGCCCACAGCTGCAACGCGATCACGAGGCGGGAAAAAGCGCGGGAAGGGGGGAATATAACAAGTGATGCAATTGTACCAAGCCAGTCCTGGCTTTGCTTGTGACTACTACGTTACGCATGAGTAAACCTTCTTTGTGAACCACACGTGTCACGAGAGTTTCTCTGTCGAACGGGGCAAATCTCACACTCTGAATGTTGTTCTCTGCATCTAGGGTAGACTTCTCAAGCAACCTTCATAATGTGACCTCTTATTTGGCCGTGTTCACTACTTGCATCTAACCATGGCATAAATATGCCCTGCCAATAACATTTTTGTCTGCTGTGATCTCATGACATCACCTTTTATGCCCAGCACATGAATGAGACAGACTTAAGTTGTCCTTAGCAATACTGAGGCTGAAGTATATTTTTCCCCTATTCAAACACAATACAAGGACAGCCGCAAAGTGTGTAAAATGTGTTTGTCATCCATTAACTTGGAATTAGGCAAGTGCAGTGACTCGAAAGAAGCAATAGAGGCAAGATAGGATCAATGGGGACAGCAAATTTCATGCTGGTGGAGTTTCATTACTGAGTGCTATAACTCAATAATGGGGAAAGGCTCTCAACAGACTTCAATCATACACTCACACAGACCCCCACACTTAATTTACCAAAGATCTTTCATGAGCTGCAATGCTTCTGCAGCTGCCAAGCATTTATACATATTTCATCTTCAACCCTGGAGCCCTTTGTGGATGGAGATATTTAAAGGAATTCCCCACCCCCATCTCTCTTCTTGGGGGTCCTGTAATGCTTTCCAAAGCTACACTTAGCTGAAGGCTAAGCACAACCTTTTAAAGCACCAGATCTCCTCATTTCATCAATCATTTTGCACAGGGGAAGGGATGAGACTGCCAATGTTAATTGCATCAGACAGGAAGCTCACTTCCTTTGGGGTTACTGCAAATCTTTCTGTGCCATCACAGACTAACCGTAAATTGCCTACCACTGAGTCTTCTGAAAAGTCAAGGGAAACGAGGACAGCTGGTAGAGAGCTGAACCTGACATATCTGTGTTAGATTACTCTGTGCTAATGCATTCAGAAGAAACAAGAAAGACATGGGTAGATTTGGAACAGAAGGTTCATAATGCTGCCAGGCGCAAGGGTGTGAACAATGATGCATTATTACTGTTGTTGTTTGTTTCTACTGTAGTTGTCATCCTAAAGCTGCGTGGGCAACCTCTTTCAGGTGGTCCTCATGTTAGAAATGGATCATCAGCACCTGCACAAAATGGCATTCATGGATGGTCTGGATTATCATAAAACACCCATTTTTCAAAAGGCAAAATGGTGAATGTATCAGTGCGCTAAGCCGGGGTACAGAAACTGGGTCAGAAATTTCTGGGCTGAATCTAGCACTGCCAGATTAGACCCTAGTTTACACACCCAAGGTGAGCACAGGACTTAAAGTCAGGTTTCCATCACAGCTTCCCAATGCTCACTGTTGATATGAGCAACTCTGACCACAAAAGGCTTAAGCACAGAAAAGTAACCACTGCAGCTTTCCTCTGAATTCAACACCTATTTTACAGTTTTCATTTCTTGCAACCTAGGTTGACAAAATGAAACACACAATTTTCCTTTGGATAGATTATACTGAAATGAGCCTCAGAAGACACAATATTAGAGCCCTGTTGCATTAAATATCATGAGTTAATAGTTAAAGATGACCTTTACTGGAAACTAAGGGGGGGGGGAAACATTCAAAATTTATTTTTAAATGTAAAATACAGATGCTATTAAATTTAAAAATGGTAGGATGGAACATATATTTGAAAAACTGCTTAATCCCTGCTTCTAAAATGTCAACCCTTCATTTTGTATCATACTGCTTCCAAAAGTAATATGATTCCAAGAGATTCCCAGGTCTGTTCAATAAAAGGGGTACTGTAAAGTTGTATCAGTGGCCATCAATCAAAATAGAGTAGGATCCAATCTATTACAGAGTTAAATGTATTTCATCTTATTTGAATCATTAGACTGAAATGTGCCTCGCCCTGTATTAGATCACCACCCATATTTCTTAAATGCATTTCTTTATCTTACTGAGGTCTCCAAGGAATAGCAGAGCTGTAGGCTAGACTAGGATTTGAAAAAAAATCCTAAACCAAAGCAAATTACATATTATTGCCAAAAAGCTACAAGGGCATGTTCATGTAGGAACCAGGAGTTGAGCTCATCTCCAAAACTTTAGTTTTTTGTTACTATGATTCATACAAGCAAAGAGTCTATAAGTTTGTCACTACTGTACAAATACTGTACAAATACTTAAAGAAAAAATTGCTGCTGCTGCTGCTGCTGCTGCTGCTGCTGCCTACAAGCCCTCACAGTCTACTAGACCAAAGACCAAAAGACCAAGCAATGGAGCAGGAAGGGGGAACTTTGGGGAGGAATTCCTTCTGTAACTCATGGATTAGGAAAAGTTGGGGAAGGACAAAGCAAGTTCTTTGCAAGTACTTCTTTCCTTGTTCGCTTATGACATTATTTTCTATGTGATGTTGGGGAAAAATAGGATTTTTTCCAAAGCCTTTTATTCACTTTCTTACTGCAATGCTGGACATGCTGTATAATGAAGAAGTTTGGATATTGTAAGCCACTACAAGCACTCAAAAAATGTCTAAGGCAAGAGTTGAAAAGAAAGATGGAAGCATTTGGTGTGGCTTGGCAGGATACACCAAGTTGGAACACATTTAGCATTGTTCATGCAAGGACTGAATAACATTCACTCTTTTGCCAAAGAGTTAATCCCTGCATATTGAGGTGAGTTCTTGTCAAAGCTGATCCTCCCAAGAGGCAAAATTAATATCATTGTCTCATATGGAAAGAGAAAACAGGTAATCTCTTAAAACATATGTGTTAAATTACTTGTGAGTTCGTCAAATTCAGGTCTTGAATTCTGCAAGCATTCTTGCTATGAAGCTGAAACAGGTAAAAAGTAAGATTTCATGTAAGACT
This sequence comes from Python bivittatus, assembly GCF_059951505.1. NCBI lineage: Eukaryota > Metazoa > Chordata > Lepidosauria > Squamata > Pythonidae > Python > Python bivittatus. The sequence continues at coordinate 5,015,911 of NW_028277052.1, read as the reverse complement.
TCCCAAACTGGCCCCAGCCAACTCTTTTTGCAAAATTTTGGGGTATTTCATATCAGCCCCATAGTAAACACTGGATGAGTATCTTGACATTCTGTCAATACACAATATATTGTTACAAGCTTAAATGAGTTGAGCTGTTCGTTCAATTAGCAGATAGATCATATTGTCATCCAGTCCTCGTTATTTATCTCCTACCATCTAATCTATTCATGAGACATGAAAGCAGAGAGCAATTTTTCTATTTCAAATGCATTTATTACACCTTTCTATCTTTACAAACATTTCAATTCCAAGACTTCTGGGAGAAGTATGGAGAATTGAAGACAACTCTGCAAAAGTGGAGCTATGACTGCGGCAAAGACCAAGAAACCAGTGAGTAGACCGGTTCCTTGGAACCTCTCCGGATAAGGAGAAGATGAGAGATTGTCCACATGTACTCTGCATAGCTGGTCCTTGGCAAGGAGACTGTAGGACAGCAGTTTTCCAAAGGTTTGAGCACCAGCAAACAATGGGATTAGCCATCTTGCTCACAACTGCAGTGGAGACTTTTAAAGGAGATTAATTTCACAAACCCCACTTTCTAATAACTTTTGGAAATTGTTCATTAACTACTTCTAAGCTATTAGAGATCTTCAGAACAATAAGTTTGAAAATGCCAGGTGAGTCTGTCTTCAATCCTGAACGAAAGAAAATTTTAATCATAAGCTTAAGAATTTAAGGAATCTGAAATAAACAGCAAAAAGCTAAATAAGATTTTGATCTTAGAAAGTTATGAATGGACTGAGCATCCAGATAAAATTGGAATATTGAAACTTTTACAGTAAGATATTGGAATTAATTATAAAAAACAAACAGCTTCTCGTGGAAAATAGTTTCTGTTTTGGTTTTTAAAAGACAAAAGATAAGCAATTTCATGATTTCAAAAACTGGACACTAGAGGGGACTAAAGTTTTTAGGTAGAGGAAAGATTTACAAGCCTGTAAAATGTTGCAAAATGTTATAACAATGAAAATATTGAAGGGGGCTTTTGAAGAATGGAATCAGAAAATCAGTAGCCACAATATCAACAATGTCACTAATGATGTCTGCTTCTATGGATAGACTACGTACAAAACGTGTTATTGAAAAAATGACAGATGTAGAGCAAATTTTATCTGACAAGATAGAGATGGTATCGAAAATGGATTTACAACTGACAGTCCAAATGACTTAGAAAAGGATGTTTCACTGGATCTACAAAACTAACTGGCTGAGGTTTTAAAACTTAAAAGGGAAATACAAATGACAAACCAAAAGAGTGACCTGATAATCCCAACCAAAATTAGATTGGCCAGACCCTGCCGGCCTCTCACAAGGCCCTTAAGCCTGGCTCTTTTCCCAGGCACAGGGCTCAGGAGGTCAGTCAAGCTGGCAAGGTACTGCTAATTCATTGTGGTTGGGTTATCCTCATTTTTTGTTTTCCTCTTCTCATGATGTATGCATTGTGCAATTTTTGTCATATTAACTCTGTTCACCATTCTTTTCACCACCGTTCTAACTGTTCACCATTCAGAGTTGCTCTAGTGAGATGGGTGGGACTATAAATCAAATAAATTAATAAGTGTTTTCCTATCATTCTTTGCAATACGTTAACTTATTCAACATTCTTGGGAAGGCAGAGCTGATAGTTCTGAGAGTGCCTGTTACATAGCTCTGACTTCTATCTATGTCGATCGAAAAGTAAGCTGCATTAAATTCAGCAAGGCTGAAGCCTGGGCAAAGCAGCCTGGAGTTGATTCTCTGCCTTACAGGAGCCTCTGAGGATTTCAAGAGACACTGGAGGGAACAAGGCTTCCCTCAGCTCCTGACACATTGATTCTATTAAAACCATGAAGCATTTGGGGAGCACTGATGACAGAGCTCGAGACATCATCTGTCGAAGCAATAATCTGGCATGACAAGCTTGGTGTTTCCAGAATCTGAGGGAGGGGGAGGGATGAAATGCACATTTTTCTCCACTGATTGGTTTCATACCTGGAAAATTCGGCCAAAGCCCTACTGCGGTTTGAACTGTTCAGCTAAGCAAGAATAAAAGTTGGAAATTAAAACCAAGCTCATTTGCTGGACCAGAACACCAAGGTGCTGCTGTTCCTTTTTAGCAACAGTTAAAATTTGCTAGTAGATTCTGCTGACTTTGGATGGACTCACTTGTAACAGACAATTTATTCAAGGTGGTTTTAAAATCTTCCTTTTCTATGACTTTCAAAAACATCTCATATCAAAGAATTCTGGTTCATATCTACTTATACCAAGTAAAGCTAAGGGAAGTGCTGAGGTATGACATTAGCTAAGGAAATACTTACCTTTAACTGACATCATCTGTGACCTGCTTAAAGCTGAAGCATTTTAATATATTGGCTACTATTTCTTTTTCATTCCACTCCATTTTCCTTCTGCTTATCCCAAGAGATAATTAAAACAAAGGTACAAGCCCAAAAAAACAGGGTTAATCCATGAAGGTATGAGCGACTTTAATTTCCTGCCTTAAAGTAAATATTTAAGAAAAGGTAACATGACAGCTGAAAACTAGGTTACAAACTTTCTTTAAAGTCTGGCAGATTAAGGTTGTATTCTGTTGCCAGCTCCTTCCATTTACAGTGGTGCAAACTGATCGCCTGACAGCTCTGGAGACCAACATTCTCCCTTCCAAGACAGGTTGGACAAGAGAGAGATAAAATTCCCTGAAGAGAGAAGATTCCTTGAAGAGCATTTGGAAGCTTCAACTGGTGCAAAATGCAGCTGCACAGGTAGTAAATGGTGCCGGATATACAGCACACGTAACGCTGCTACTACAGGAGCTGCATGGGTTACTGGTGTGTTTCCAGGTGCAATTCAAGGTGCTGGTCATCACCTTTAAAGCCTTGCATGGCTTGGGACCGGGTTACCTAAGGGACCGTCTTCTCCCAATAGTTTCACCCATTCAATTCAGTCTGGTAGATTGGGGATGCTGCAGATCCTGTTGGCCAAGGTAGGTCGGCTGGTGGGGACCAGAAAGCATGTCTTCTCAGCAGAGCCCCTGCCCTTCAGAACATTCTTCCTTTGGAGCTCAGGATGGCCCCAACCCTGCTAGCCTTCTGTGAGGCTTTGAAAACCCAGCTACGTGCCTGAGCCTGGGGTCCTGAAAGTGTTAAGGGCCCCGTTATCTGCTTGCAATGTTGACTTTGATGTAATTTTTTATGTTTATCTCAGCTGCCTATATATATATATAATCTGCAATGGTTTTAATTATTGCAATTGTTTGCCGCCCGGAGTCACTTGGATTGAGATATAGAAATTGCATAAATAAAAGATAAAAGCATGCTTCTTTCTGCCTTAAAGACAATTGTCTTGATTTTGACTCACAGGAGGTAATAAATCCTACTGATTTATTTATGGGGTGCCAACCCAACCCACCCCCAACCTTAGAACAACATTAAACGCTTCATATGATCAAGCAAAAAGAGTTCTTCTGCTAGGATGTTTCCTCAATCATTTTTTCAGAACTATCCTATACAAAAGGATTCTCCTATAACGTTTTGGTGACAGGGGTCTTACGTAGCATTTGGAGAGATCCAATTGATTATTGCCTCGTTAGCTGCCTAGAGTTGCTCTGGCAAGTGGATAGCCCTATAAATAAATTGATTAAATAAGCAAGTAAATAAATAGTGGGGCAATACAGTACTACAAAGTGAGTGTAGCTGTGTGACATACCACACAGAGATTTTTAGATTTTTTTCCCAAGTATTTTGAAGAGGGGGGTTGTTTTTTTAAACTATGTTAAGTTAATGTAGACCTACTATTCCAAGTTAATTAACTCTAAAATACCAATATTTCCCATATAAAAAGCATCCATTAATCTAATATGAAAGAAGAAACACACACTTTTCATCTTCCTTGTATAATGCAATTAATTAAATAACGTTTAAAAAAATTTCATCTTCTGCTCTCCATTTGAAGAAACAGAGGATGTTCTAGAGATCTGAAGTAGTTCTGGAAAGAAGGCTGATTAAGACTAATCCAGAGGAGTCATTATGGAAACAGAATGAAATATTTGCGATTTCATATGAACTCTGTCACCTCATCAGATTAATATGCCCTGTTTTTCTACTCAAGACAAAAGGACTAGGAATTAGATTAGCTGTACTATTCTTCACCCAAAGAATTCTCATCTCCTGGTCTTTGTTCTTCCCATGGATTGACTTTGGCAGTTCTTGTCAACAACCAGGACATTCATCAGTAGGAGCAAAGAGGCTGGTCGTCAGCTCTGGATGCGGAGTCAGAGTGTCTAATCTTGAAGAACAATTGCACAAACTAGCCGAGATTGGAACAGAGGGCATCAGGGATTAAAGCCCCTGTGGTTATCCTGCTGTATAATCATGTCAGAAGATGGATGATCCTAGCAAAGCCACACTGATTCCCTTGAATTAATGCCACCAGCTACAGAAACCTTCAGGATTGCCATGTTGGAATATTGCTAAAGGCTATAGCTGTAGGCCTATTTCAGAAGGCTAGGAGTGAGAATCAGCCATCTTCAGCTCTTCCAGCTTCTCTTTCCATGCACAGAGCAGACTCAAAAAAAAAAAAAAAAAAAGCAGCAGCAGCAGCCTCTGGTTATGCCAGAAGAGACTAATTTCGCTGCAGGGGAAAATCAGGCTGGGACAGTTGCAGTTGTTCCTTTGTTGATGGCAGTAAATTTCTGTTGCTGGGGATGGAAATAATTTGATGACTGGAAATCAGCAGGAGGTGAAGTCCAGAACGAGAGAGGGTCTGATACAAAGGGATAAAGCTTCATCCATATATGCAGTCTTTGGATGCAGCCGGCATCCTTTTGTTGCTGTACCAGCAATATTGTGCCCCGCTAGGTGGCAGCATTAAGCAGTTTTGGCTGATCTTCAAACCCTAAGGAGGTTTGGACCTGGCTAATATGAGGATGGGAGACCACCAGGCTGTGGGCTGGGATAGGAAGTTGAAAAAATGTCCTAGAAGGAGGCAACAGTCAATCTTCTGTACTGCTACCTGCAACCAAGGAAACCATATAGGACATAGGAACTGAGCTCAGCTAAGGGAGCATTTACTTGTTTAAAAGTCTTTGGTTCCTTTGTATGCTTCCAAATGAAGGCAAGCCATTCCCCCAGTCTTTGGCAACTGTGCCATCACAATTCAACAGTTCACGCTGACTGCTCCAGGGGCTGCGGGGAGAGGGGAGGTGGGGTTGCAGGGAGCCTGTATTTGCTGTAGTGAGTCTAGTGAATCATTCCTGCAGTCAACATTTTATCTTTAAGGCCATGGTGCTTGCTTTATTTTTAAAGGGAATCTTCATCTCTTCTTCGCCTGCTGAAGGAAGATGATTCTCCATGTTTAATCTCTTTAACCATTTTTGACACGAGGAAAGCCTGCTTACTTTTCCCCAGAAGGTTGGGGCTGTGGAATGGCCAGAAGTAAGGAACGGCTCACTGCACGCCCAACCTTCCCTGCTAATCCTAGGGAGGGGCCGTTGTAGCACGCAGCCATGTGGTGAAACTTGCACGCTGAGATTTCTACCCCCCCCCCCGCTCTTTTCTCCTCTTCTTTCCAGACATGCAAAATTACTCTGGCAGTCCTAGATGTGTCTCTCGGCTGCCGCCTCTGACTTTCCTCTTCCAGATGTTGACAGGCTCCAAACTGAATCGATGGCTAAAGAGGAGCAGCTCTTCTCATATCTGCATGGAAACTGAATGGGGGATGAACAGCAGAAGGGCAGGAAAACCAAAGTTGGATATTTTTCTGGCACATGGAGGCAATTATCCAGAGCACATTCCAGAGGCACTGCTTTGAATTTTGAGCAGGTCTGCTTGTCATTCCTGAGTGGAAAGAAGTGGGGGAAAAATAGGAAGGAAAAGTCTCACTCACAGAGGCGGAATGTCTGTGCTTTCCATCCTCTTCCTAGGTAAGTTGAAGAATTTTGTTTTGTCCTTAATTTAATTTGCTAAGAAAACCTAAAGTTACCAAAGGCAACAGTAAACAGCAAGGGAAGGGCTCTTCAAGGAAAAACTGCTGGTATCAAAGTTTGCTGAGCATGGAGATCATCTGCTTTCAATTGCTTGCTCTTTTATGATTCTCATCGTTTAAACTAAAAGTTAAAACCCACTTTTCTTCTCCCACATGTTCCACATGTAAAGCTCTATTTTTCTAAAAGTTTGGATAGGCTTTTGGGCTTTTTACACCATAATCTGTTGACAAATTTAATTATTTTAGAGGATCTCTCTAAAACTCTTTCTTTGCCTCTCTCTCACACGCATGCACAACATGCAGAGGGTTTTGGTTTTTGTTTTTTGCGGGGGGAAGAACATATTGGATTCATTTGTCTTTTTCACAAAGAATCATTGTTTTAGGGCCCAGGGCCAATTTATTTAACTTTTGGAGAGGGTCATTTCGTGCAGGAGTTCATTTCTCCTATTTTAAAGGAGTGCATTGTTTCCAACTGATACTGTTTTAAAAAAAAAGTCTAAATTAGAAACAGATGTGTCAACGTATAAGTTGGAAAGAGGTACGGGGGAAAGAATGATAGAAAGAAGAGGGCTGAGAGGCAAAAGAGGGAAACTGAAGAACCAAAAAGTCAACCAAAGGGGAAGAGAGGAAGGTACAGAGGAGAGACTGAAGATAAAGACAGTGATTTTTTTTTTTTTTTAATGGTGGCTATTTCACGGAGAGGAAAACGAGGGCTGCTCTAGAATCAGGAGGGAAAAATGGCTTCTTGATCTGTAAAATCCATTCAGTGACGAAATTGCTGCTGTTGCATTCACATTTTCCATTTGTAGGCACAGTAGGATCATCTAGTCCATCCTTAAGCACCCTGAAGTACTACTTGTTTCATGGAAGATTATCCACGTGCTTAAATTAATGGGGCTTTGAAGGGCTTCATTTTAGCTAGATATGGCCATGATGGCTCATAAAGTAGTGAAAGAGAGAATGCCCAGGTACAAGCAACCAAATGTAACGTATCAAAATATTTAAAGCACGCTTAAGAAACAGACACACTGCCGAGAGCACCTTCTACCAAACAAAGCAAGACGGATCATCATTTGCCATAGACAGCAATACATAAGGCTGTTCCTTCTGGTGTTGTTCTGACAAAAAGAATAATATACGTCAGTACCCATGGCTCTTGCCTTAGAAAAGGTTACACAAAATGGAAGAGAAAAAAAAAGATGGAGACAATTATTAAGGAAGGTAGACTAGTGTAAAACAAGTCAACTACTGATCTCTTTTGTGAGAGAACTGGCTGCTGCTGCTTTCAGCTTCTCTTCTAAGATACAATCTCCTGAGGTATGTTGTGTGGAGAATGGGCTTCTCCCTCAATTCCTCTTACTGCATTGGACTGACAAGCAGGCAGCTCTGCGAAAAAATAAACAAACCCCCCATGTATCAGGGCCTCCTAAGGGTTGCCAAATCCTGCTCTCTCCACCTTGGACACTTTAGAATTGACTCAAGGACAGACTCATCAACTCCCTTAGGAAAGCTAAGGAAAGAGCATGAAAAAAAGTCTCTGAAGCTTTTTCACATGCATGAAAAAATGATTGCAGAGGGTTTTCATAGCATTGATGCTCCGCAAAGGATGAAATAGATGGGCACCAGATCACCATCAGAAAAGATGGCAAAAGAGAATTAAGCATGCATGACACACTCTAATTCATTAGCCTTTCCTAGTTCTTCCAATCGTCTGATGGCATAGCCTTCCATCTCTGTCAGTTCCAAGTTTGGGGTCTCCTCTATAAGGAAAGAATCCCAAAGGCAAGAAAGCGATACTAGAACAAATCTATGGTGGAAGAGCAAGTAGAAACATGCTTGGCATCAAGCCTTAATACATTGACTAGAAGTGGAAGGCAGAAGTGATAGTCTGGCTCCTTACAACAAAACTAAGTATAGCAGCACAATAAAACTAGCCATAACCTCCTATCAGTTCTTGCAGAAAAGGTGGGGCATGTAGATGGGGTAAACTTTTGACTCAGGAAAAGAAGGTTCCAAATGTTTTTATGATGCATCCAAAGGTCTAATGAAGATAATCTTCAAGTCCTGCTCTTAGGATTTTTGGAAGTTTTTGGTTGGCCATTGAAGGAAGGAGGCTGCTGGACTAACCAGAACTAGAATCTGATCTTATATAATTTTTCTTTTAAAATTTATCTTGCATTTAGAGTTCTTCCAAAATAGCTTTCTCATCTTGTGATAATTTCAATCAAGATACAAGACTCTTCCTTGTTTCAGACAAGATCAAGCAATTTGTAGTCATCTTGTTCATCCAAACAAGAACTAAGCAATTGAGGAACTAAGCAATGGCCAAAGAATCAGATTCTCCTGAGATAGAAGTCAGTCCATTAACATCTGAAGCTGGGTATACAAATCAGATCTATTAATATAGTGACATATAAGCTATGACCGGATATGAAAATTGAGCATATTTATCTCTTTCTCCTATAGTTCTTAATTTGTAGAATACTTCAATAAGTATTTATCATCAGATACACTAATAACTATCTCAATACCAGAGACTTACATAGCCAGAATGGCATGGCACCATCTCTACACTAGACTCATTCTCTTCTTTGAGGCTGGGAGAAACCTTAAAATTTGCAGAAGAACAAAAAAGGGGTTTAAGAAAAGAATCTATAGCAGATTCAGCATGCCCAGAGGCCAAAGAACATTGGTTTGAGGATATAAAAAATTGATTGGGAAGAGGAATTAACCTGATACTTAACACCCCACATGCAATATTTTAGTACATTAGTATTTTAGGCCCCTTTTACAATTATCAGTGGCTATTGCCTAATTAAATGTTCCGAACAGGTGAAAAGGGGGGAAAATAAACCCAGCCTCTATAATAAACAATGGCATTCCATTAATGTTTCCATTAATCACCACATTTTGGAAGAAAATCACTAAACTCCACTTTTAAACAATAGTCCTGGGATGTGAACTCAAAAAGCCAAGCTTAGCCACCATACTTGGATGGAGACACCAAAAGGAAAAAAAAATGTATGTCATTCCAGAGGCAAGGGTCTCCAAAGTTCTGAGTCAGAAGTTGCTTCCAAAAGTTATTCTAATCTTTTCAGGGTTGTTTTATTATTATTATTTCTCATTTCTGTTAAGTGACTGAAAAGAATACATGACAAATGAGTATTCTAGATTTTTGAACAATTACCTTGCATTTTTAGTAGGGTCATTCATAACCTAACCAAAAACCAAACCAAAACCACATAGCTTTAAAATACATACTTGTAAAAGTGTCCCCCATTTCTATCTTTCCTTCAGTACCATGTAAACTAGTAGGTTTTTTTTATCATATCCCAGATATGATATATTGTGATATTAATGGTCTGTACAAAGGTATGGCAATTGGATTTCAAATGGCATCCAAATAAAGCACAAGTTGAGAAAATAAACTGAAATTTCCTTCCCTGGCTGTTTCTTCTTCTTAGGGATGGACTACATGGGTGGAGAGGCATTCTTCTATTTCAGCCAGATGTATGAGACATACTCTGGTGCTGCAATACAACCCAGTCTGCCAAGGACATTTTTTTTAAAAAAAAAAAAAAGCTGCCTTGACAGAATGTTAAAGGCTATAGAAATGTTTAACACAGAACAAAACTCTACATCAGAGCAAGAATGCAGAGCACTGAGATTGTCCTATCAAAGAAAATATTGGCAATCAAGCTGAAATGCATTGTCAAGCATTCCTTCTTTCTTCTCCACCCCTTTCTACCCAAACAGAGTTAAAAAGAAATGATTTCAGCATTGGAAGCAAATCACTTTGTGACTTGTTTAAATCTAGGGGTGGGTTTTTTTGGAGGGGGATGTTAATTAAACTGCAAGCAAAAGCTGCAAAGCCCATGGATTGTCTTTGTGAATGGCTTCCAGTGCCTTTTCCAATTATTTCCTATCACCATTCCAGAGACAAGAAAGAAACAGAGACAACTTTTCCAACATCAGGCTATTGTTGTTGGGGCATTTTTGCCCTAGAGCAGTGTTGTCCAAACTTGGCCACTTTAAGATGAGTGGACTTCAACTTCCAGAATTCCCCAACCAGCATGGCTGGCTGGGGAATTCTGGAAGTTGAAGTCCACTCATCTTAAAGTGGCCAAGTTTGGACAACACTGTCCTAGAGCAAAAGTAAACAGAGATAATCAGGAGTAAATCCTGTAGTTGACTGTATCTAGGATGCCTCAGAACAAGGTCAATCAAGAAAGAGTAAACTAAAAAGATAATTATCAAAGTGCTGGATTTGGACTCTGTTGTGTGAAGCCATCACTCTTAGTAAAATCTTACACTGGCAACTCTGACTTCCAATTCAGATTATAAGGAAACAGCCAGGATCACCCTGTTTCCTCTAATCATGGGTTCATGATTTCAATATCTTACATTAATTAAAACTTCTGTAACACAGGATAGTAGTAACATGCAGAAAGGCAGCGTAGCTCATGCTTGGGATCAGGCCAAAGACAGCCCTCCCTTCCTTAGAGTCAAAATCCTCAAGAACATATATAAAACTCAGGAGAAAAAGAGCATAATGAGATTTTAAAGGTAAGAGCCTATTGAGATGTTCTTCCTTACACAACTTCTGTTTCAAAAAGTTGCACTTTTGGGGTGATTTGTTGTAATTCCAAACCACATAACTCCTTCAGCAGAAACTGACTTGACTAATAGGTCACAGCTTCTGTTTACACAACTTCTTGAATCCGGTCAAATATAAAGAGAAGAGCGACGCTAGCTTGGCTCTTAACACTCTTGGGTGCTGCAACAGACCTTCTCAAAACAAGCTAAAACCTGCCAGAGCTGTGACAGATTAGAATTTGCTTAAAACAAGCAGGGAAATTCAAGCTGAATGAAGAATGCCAGAACTTTGTGAATCCAGTAGCCCTGACTTAGAGAAACAAGGAACAAGGGAAGAGACCTCAAAACTAAGTTCTGGCAACTACTTTGGGGGGTTCTGTTTAGATACTATTATCTTCCTGTCCCTGATGTCCCCAGCAACTTGCTAATATTAGGGTGCTAGAGAGAGCATGAAGGTAACCCTGCTAGAACTAAGGGATAAAGCTTTTTTCTCAGGAATCCTTCTCAAGTCTTTGTATTGCCAAACCACAGCAGGAACCTCACATTTTGAAACAAGGTTATGAGGAAGAAGAGAGAAGCAATGTTGAGATCCCCAGAAGGAACAGCTGCTGGGAAAAAGCAAGAAAGAGGTGTATTTGAATGGACACGTATTAGCATGTATGTAATTGCCTATCCTGGGAACCAGTTTTATCTTCCGTGTGCCCAGCACAGCTGTGGAAGCTTTAGGATAACAAAGACAGTAGATGGGAAATATTTCTCATCATACTATTTCCAACATTTTAAATGATACCACATCCTATTGCATTTTGATAAATGCGCTAAATCTTTCGAAAGGCACAAAATAAGTCCTTTTGTTTTGTGATGTGCAAACAAGCCCATAAAGGCTGATGATTGGATGGTGGCTGACAGGTTAAGTAAAGTTCATTCTTGTTTTTCGTACAGAAAAGTTTCTATTTACTTTCCCCGTTGTCTGCCATTACTCTCTGTTTCATAAACCCACATGCCACAAATTCAACAAACAGAACTATTAAGCTCAGCCATCTTGTCCCCAAAGGGTCATTTTGAGAACCACTTTCTCTACTTGCTGTTTTTTGTTGGGAGTCAACAAAGTGAGAAGTGACTGCTTCATGGGTCCTTCGGAAGCTTAAAAGACCTGTCTCGACTACCATCAACTGAGGCCCCCAGATAAAAGCTCAGCAGGTTTTTAAAAAGGATTTGTCAATCTCCCAAAGAACGAACTAAGAACTTTGGAGAGGAAATGAAAAATACAAAGAGAGTCTAGATCCAACTTCAACTTTTAATCAGCTATCTAGATTTTATTTATATATAAGGAAAAGCTTCCTTACTGTAAGATCTGTATGACAGTGGGATAGTCTACTTATGGAGCTTCTGGAGATTTTGAAGAAGAGGCTGGAGAACCACATCTCATGGATGGTTTAATTGGTTCTCCTGCATATTGCAGAGAGTTGGGTTGGATGATCCTTGGGGTCCCTCCTAATTCTACAATTCTATGACTCTATTAACTGTCAGAAATAAGCAGCACAAAGTCCAGTTAAGGCCCTGATCTTGTGACAGTGGAGAGAGAGAGAGAGCCTAAGGCAAGGAGTGCTCACCTAAATACATACAGGTCCTTTCAAAAGTGACAGAAGGAATACATTTTCACCTATTATGTATCACCTTTGAATGCTGTTAATGAAATATGGAAAGTAATTAAAAGCTTTTAAAGAAAATTCTACATTTCCATTAGACTTAAACATCTGAGCTGCACAGAGGGTTAGTTTAATCAAATCACTCTTTTGAATATAAATTGCTGAGTTGATATGATGCATCAATCAAGTCAGGTGCGTTTCAGTTGATTCAAAAGGTCACTGGTCTGGGCAGACTCACTTTTCTCAAATCTAATCTTCTAATCAACATGGTGCCATGATTTAGCTGCAGATCCAAACTGAACTGAATGGACTCCTCAACTAAATCAAGAATTAGAACTGAATAATGTTTTGATTCAGACTGCAAATTCACCTGAGTCATTCATATGAAATGATTCTCATTTGATTTTTCATAACCTTATTGAATGTTCATTTTAGAGCAGCTTGTAGAAATGTGTCAAGAACTCTACTCAACTTCAACATACTTCTTGCATTTAGCATAGGTATGGTTTTAGAGAAAGGGAATACTGTAATTTTCAGCCTAGCAAATCCACATTTTCCCCACCAGCGACCTGAACTTCAGTGGAATTAGGATGCCACAAGACCAAAGCATTGAATAAAGAATCTTGTGACAACTTAAAGATTAATCCATTTATTTGGACACAAGCTTCCAAAGACTAAAAAGCTATCTGTCACAAACAGAAATTGTGCAGAGAATAACAACTAGCAAGGGAGATGATGCAGAGAATGAGAACCACTGCAGAAACTCAATGAACTAGTAAAGAAAAAATTGAAGGACTTCAAGATCATTAGCTTAGAAGCAAATGATCCTATAATGTACATTAAGTCTGCCATTAATTGCTTGGACTCATTCTCTAACTAGAAATGCCCTGGTATAGCTGATATTGCAGTAACAACATGTCTATTTATAAATTAATCTACTAGAATAAACAGAATGCATCCCTTCTTTCTGGCTGCAAGTTTCTCCCAGTATTTTACAAGGGTTTTTGATCATCTGTGGAGGACAAATTCAATTATGAATATTGAGAATATAGTGGCATCGGGGAAGAAAAATCTCTTTGGAGGCTATATGTATTGTTAGCCAAGAACACAGCAGTAGTGTCTTTGAGACCAAAGAAACAATAATCAACAGAGAATCATGCCAACACTCAAGAAAATAACCTAGTCTACTCTCTGTGAACTCTGAACTCTTTGCAGATTTGACATGGCATTGCACAAGTGTCTCTGATTCTTGTGTAAATACAGATTTACTGAGACAAAACCATTTTTGATTTATTCATTCTTCCAATTTCCTAGAGCCACCTCCCTACTTCAGGTTCACATCTGCTAAAACATTTTTTTTCTTCCAGATCATTATTATTATATTAACTGAAGCTGCATTCCCCTTCTCTGGATAAGCTTCCCATGAAAAAGCTCTGATAGGAAACAAACATAAAAGAAATAAAATTGGTAGCATGAGAAAGAATTCAACTGATCTGCTAAGTAAATTAATTAAGATGCTGAAATTGTCCATTTTCGCTAACGAAAAGGCACTAAGAAATGCCACAATTTGTCAAAGCTATTCAACTTGTCTATTAAAAGCAGAGGAACCTTTTTAAGAAGAAATATTGTATGCACATTTAACACATCAAATTTGAGAGAAATATTACAGCACTGATTGTCCAAGTCAAAATTGGAGATAAGGAAATTAACAAATGCCCTCTTGCACATTTCCTACCCTTATAGTTCTTTTTAACCCCAGACGTCAAGTTCAATGTGACATACAAGGTTCTTCCACAACCCATTTTTTTTTCCTAACCATCCAGTGAAATTTAAGCTAAGAAATATTGATTGGCCGAAAGATATTGATGAGCTTCATGATTCAGCAACATCTCCCTTCAACATTTTAACCACAACATCCATGAATGGAACAATTGTAGGAACAACTGAAACTACATATGCATATAGATCTGCCAAGATGGAACTCATATGTTCAGTTTCACTGAGACTTCAGAAGAACTCGAAACCCTACCCACTCTTTTAGGACATTCTGATTGCTCCTAACTGAAGACAATATCCAATTATAAATTTAGGATTTATTTCACCCTGAAGCAACATGGCTAGGATTGCGTTTTACACTCATTTTAAGTCAACGGTGCCTACAGTAAAGCTACAGCCAGCAATATTCTCCTAACTCTGTTCCAAGGGAGACAAGCTTTATTCTCCATATTCCATCTAGCTTCACTCTAATTTGCGTCCTATTAGGAGGAATTAATTAATTCATACATATATACATACAGTATTTCCAGCTGCCCCACTCCCAGGATATTCCATGTTGATAAGGAGAATGGATAATAACCTGTTCCTTGGACACATCTTTTCTTCTTCTCTTGTGGCATTCAACCTCAACAGTTCTTATGGGCAGAGGACAAAGTATTTTCAGACTGCAGTGGCATCCTGACCCTAAGAAAAAGACATTCCCTATTTCGGGAAGCATGTAGTTTCTCTGGAGTATTACCGTAATGTCACTGACATTTTGCAAAATTGCTACAAGGCTGCTTGCAAATTAGCAAGTCTCTTTCCCAGATATTTGCATATATAGCTGAAAGGTAATCTTGAAAATGCAAAAGGAAGAGAGATCCAGCAGAGCCTCACCCTTCTAGCCTTCCAGAAGGCCTTTAAAAGCTGACTCTTCCCCCAGGCATTGGGGTTGAGCAAGGCTGCAGCCGGGTGATGGTTGTTGTTATTGGGGAGTGTTGCTTTAGGGCACCGGCTGTTTTGTTTTGTTTTTTGGACGTTGGGGTTTTTAAAATTGTTTTTATGTTTTATTGTTGTTGCTGTGAGCTGCCCAGATTTATAGCATAAAAGATGTAAGTTTCCTAAGTAAATAAATAGACAAACAAACAACAAACTATAAAATACAAGATGGGTGGCTATGTAAGTTTCCTAGATAAATAAATAAAACTATAAAATACTGTTTCAAGTATTACAACCCAGGACAAAGCTATCAAAGGTTCTATCTATTCAATGTTCCTCTTTATATTTGTAAGAACCAAAAAAACAAACAAACAGTGCTGTATCTAATTTCTTTTGCACAATATTTCATCTACAATGGTCTGGATAACTTATATTGCTCCATATTCCTTATAAATCATATAAGGAAAGCATAATGAATTAATACCATATAGCAAGGTTACACCTCCTAGTACTGCTAAATTATCTCCTCAAATTAACACATTTTATGCATGTGAGCTTTGAAGGCAAAGAAATTAACACTCAACCACACAGCTCAACATCGTTATAGTGGTGTCATATAGAGAGATTCAGACCTCACGATTATTTTTGAGAAGAATAAAAAGTATCTATAATAAATGCTCTTAGTAGATATTGCTGGGGAGGTTGGGGAAACAGAGAGTTGCAATGCATTCTTTAAATTTTTCCTATATTCCTATTTTTCCTATACTCTTATTCCTCATTTCCACCATTTGTAGAAGCAATGAATCTTTATTGAAAATATACCGAGTTGCATGGAAAATTGTCCTTGTTGCTTTAAATTGTCCTCTTTTATTTTTCTGTGCTGTCACTGCCAGTAGCTATAAACATCAACCCAGAGAGGTCACCTTGTCCTACTAGCTATGGGTACCTGCAACCACTATATGAAATTGAAGATATATATGTAAAAGATTGCTAACACCCACTTTAATGTGATGTGCAAAGTAGGCAGTTGCTTACTCACCAAACCAAGCTTACTGCAATCCATAAACCCAGATCACATATTAAACTGAAAAAAGAAAAGATGGAGGGAGAGAATCTGAAAATAAGATGCACAGAGACAGTGGTTAGCACATCTGCCACACAAATGGCAATCTCCAGTTTCTTCGCCATGCAGCTCTCTAGGTTCCAACATCAGTAACATTCTCACTCAGACTTTCCTGCAGGATTGCAATGAGGAGAAAACAGAGACAGAACATAAATGTAATAATAACAACAACAAGAACAAGGAAGAGGAGAAGATGGTTAAACACTGGGCCAAGATTGTAAAGCTTGTATCATGCCTCCAGTTCTATCAAAGAAGACAATCTAATGATGCCAAGTTTTGTTAGAATAATATTAGTCCCATATTTCAAGCATCGTAACATAACTATATCTATCCACAAAGTTCTGGAAATTCTTTGATTTTAAAATTCTTCAAATCTGGAAACCACCAAAACTTATCTGTGAGTTCAGTTGCTATAAACTCTTGTTTTGGGAAGAAAAGTATAGAAAAGTAAAAGTAAATCATAACACCAGTTCTGTATCCAAAACTTACCTGGGGAACAATAATTTCAATCCAGTCACATGTTATAATTGAGCAGGCAACTGTTATACATACATAATAACCCCTCATTATTAGTAATATTCATATTTGAATACACTGAAAAGCTAAAAGCCTAATAATATAAGAATCAATGTTATTTTTAATGCATTATTAAATATCTCTGATGAGGTATACAAATTAGTAACTGTGTGCTCTACAATGCACTGCTACATTTCGTTCTCTTTAATAGTTATGCAAGTAAGAAAATGTTTAACTAAATCAATAATTCAATGAAAAAGATAAGACATTTTCAAAACCCTCAATTTAAAGTAGCAAAATATTTTTCTCAAAATAAATTACCCCTCCATTCTTGGCTAAATAATATTGTTATTTGCTTCACTGAAGATATTTATCCATCCCTTCCTTTTTGGGAGTCTGTTTTCAAATTCTCAAGAAACAGAATCCAGATGGGGTAAATATGTTGTTTTGAGTGTCCTGGCACCGGGTCAAGTCTGTAGAGCAATGTAAAGGTATGTGCCATCAAAACCTAAGCACACAAAGCAAGGCTTTAACAATCAGACCTCACCTAAAGTTTTTTGACAAGACTCTAATTTACATATATTCAAATATTTTCTGGTCCTTAGGTTTAAGTGATTTCTGGGAGCTAAACACACTGAAGTCTCAGATTTGCAGGAAAAAAAAATGATTTAGCCAACCGCTTTAAGGTACACAGTGCCCCACACATCCACTTGCTAAGCCTTTTCATTCATCAGTCCTCCTTCTCAAATGTCTTCCAAATAAAGAATAGTGACAAGTTCTTGTTCTACTGCAGAGTTGCAGGATGTGACAAAAAGAGGGCTTCTAAGAACAGGGAAAACTAAAGAAGTTATCAGTTGACAGACACCAAGTATTGGTTTAAGGCATCTTATTTAGGTGGCAAATCATGGAAAAATTTCTCTCTTTATTACAAGGTAGAGGAGGAGGAGGAGGAGGAGGAGGAGGACATGCCATCAAGTCATTGTTGATTACAACTACAATGCAACTACATAAACTGGCCCTTCAAGCCTTCCAATGGTGCCCCATGGAACTGAGTCCATCCACCTTGCTGCTGGTTGGCCTCCTCTTCTCTTTCCTTCCATCTTTCCAAGCGTTAGAGCCATTTCCAGAGAGCCAGGTCTTCACAAAATGTGTCCAAAACAAGGTACCTATGAAACAGAAGAAACAACAACACAGTGCTTACTGTACATTACTTACACAGGTTTTTAGCCATATCCTGGATTTCTCCCATAAATCACTAAAGGAGCATAGCAACAGGGGTGCATTTATTTATTTATTTTAGTCAATTTATACAGCCGCCCATCTCAGCAAATGACTCTGGGCAGCGACGATATTTAAAATTATATGAAAGCAATTAAAATTGTTACAATCAAACTACAAGAATTAAAATACATAGCAGCCAAGGGGGCGGGGGGGCAACAGTCACTAGCACAGCCAGGAAGCAGGTCCTCTCATACACTCGGGGCATTCCCTACCTTGGGAAATTTATCAGCTTTCCAAAAGAAAAAGTCATCTAGCTAATGAAGACCTTTTCATTTAAACTGATGACTGACCTATAAAATGGGTTTGCTTTTCTCAAATGCTCTGTATACTCTGCCATTTGATATGATTGTACCTGATTTTTTAGACTGTACCTCTAATATTACTTTTTAAACCCTTATTTTTTTTTTGTTTTTTATTCTTAGCCACTTTGGCAAAGCAGCGTACAAATCAGTACAAAAATTAAAAGAATATGTACGCAGGAGGAAATTTCTCATATTATAGGTCTTAAAGGACTATAAAATGGTTCTTCCTACTCTTCTCTACCCCCGTTTCAGCTCATAAAATCCTAGAGTTGAAAGGGATCCTAGACGTCAACTCATCCAACCTCTTGCTCGGTGCAGGCTCCGCTAGAGAATCTCCGACAGATGACCACCCAGTTCTCTCCATGGAGAATTCGCCATTTCATCTGGCAGCCTGTTCCACTGTTTTTTATTTTTTTAAAACTGTGATGCCCAAAACTGGACAGACTATTTCGAATGGGGTCTCACCAGGGCAGAGTAAAGTAGAACGATTACTTCCTGTGAGCTAAGTCTGTACTTCTATTAATGCACCCCAAGACAGGATTTGCCTTCTTAGCAGCTGCATCACACTGCTGGCTTATCTTGCACTTGGGGCCACCCGGATTCTTTTCCCACACCCGGCTGCCAAGTCAGGTCTTCTCCATCCTACTCTCAGTCTAATTAAAAACACAGAAACATTATGCTTATACCTAGTGCTCAGTATAGGGTTTTGTTTTGTTTTTTCCCCAAATATTTTCCCCTGCACACATCTATAGGGTAGATGGAATGTGAAGAACATGCAGGCCCTTGGCCTGTGTTTCCTCTCCATGTGATCTCTAGATTGCAGGCTGATTCTGCTGAAATATAGTTGATTTAAGGATGTTCTTCTGCGTGTCTCATAATGGAAAAATGCATAAACAAGCAGAGCTTGGCGTGTGGCGCTTAGCTAGGAAGCCTTCTGCTCAGATTGTGCAGGGCTTAGAGATTCCTGTGTTAAAACACTGGGCTGGGTTTCTTTTTCATTTTGTTTAAACAACACTGCTGTGAAGTTTAGCTTGGAGAGGTGGACGGTATGACTACCCTGAGGTTTCTCTAGGTTAAAACACATAGGCAGTTTCAGCACTTAGATATATCTTTACCCTCTTACCATTGACAGCAAATGTGTTTAGTATGAGTGCTGAGGAGTTTGAACTTGTGTGGATGTCTTGGCAAAGAGGGAGCTGCTCCAAACTGAAAGTGGTTGGACAGGATTCTCACTCCTCGGTGCTTCAAGCCAGCTAATTAAGCAGAAAAGGGGCTTCTTAATGCTCAGAATCTTGAATGAGCCCAACAATCCTGGCAGCTGTCAAAAGCAGCTTAGTCCATGGCATGACTTGCTCCCATCCAGAGAAGCCCAACATCTGGATATATCCTGCCATCAACAAAGAAACCCCCAAAGTCTTCTTAAAGAAATGGACAAAAGAAGTTAGTTTGTTTGTTGTGCAGGGTTGTCCCAGTGGACCTATCCTATGTTGCTCCAGAAAGCAGGAACAGAACCAGTGGGTTCAAACTCCAAGGAAGAAGATGCAGACTAGACATCAGGACAGGACACACTAAGAGCTAGTAGAACAGGTTCGCACATGAAGCGGTGAATTCTCCTCCTGTGGTGGGGCTGGATGGTCACCCATCAGAGATGCTTTAGTGGATCCAGTACTGAGCAAGAGGTTGGATTACATGACCTCTAAAGTCCCTTCCAAATCTAGGATTCTACTCTTATATGGAACTAGATCCAAGATCAAACACTTTTTGTTACTGTTTATTTTGATAGGATTTCCTTCTTAAAATGTTATAAGGAGCATGGAGGAAGAGGGAGCCTGCTACAGCATTACTCTAGCACAGGAGTCTCCAAATTTTTTAGGCTGTGGAAACTGTTAATTTGAAAAATCCCAGAATTTCTGATCAAGAGGCAAAGCTCTACATGATAGAAAACTGGCTGTATTCAAGAGAACAGGTTGTTTTTTGCCCTTAGTCTCTCATAGAATCCCATCAAATGTACCTATTTGGGACACAGGATTTCTGTGTCCAAAAACTGGGGGAGGGGGTAGCTCTAGACAGTTCAGATTTGCAAAGAGATGCAGAATCTGTGTGGGCCTGTTTGGTTTTGTGGCTTTTCACATTTAATGACATGAACTGTATTTCAGTAAAGGGAAATTCTACTTCTTCAACTGAAGTTGATCTGTTCTCTTATCCTGGCCTTAAAAATGGCCAACATCCCTGGAAACTCAGCTAAATGTAAAGTTCAAGAAGCCATCAGAAGGTCTTATTAAAAATAATTGACCTTAAGATGACTTTGACATCAAAATCAGTATTTCTGAGAGGAAGCTAAAAGGCACCAAGTTCAAGGGTGAGAACTTTCCTTACTTTTGCCCATGACACAAGGCTTTTCTCTCGAGTCTGTCACTCTCTGACCTCACTGCAGGGTCAAATTGTGGACCAAGAGAACAGATGCATGAAGGGCAGTGAGCCATTGTCAAGATGGAAGGTATAGAAATTTAAGTAGATGTTGAAGAAAACCAGCCTTGAATTAACCAAAGCAGAGACAACCCCATTTGACAAGTATTTAGCAACTGTAAGTGCAAAACTGTGTTTAGATGGTGAGTGAATATTCCTGACTCAGCCAGCTTTTGGTTTATTTTGGGCTATGTTTTGCCTGTCTAAGGGGTGTGTGGATTTGGTGAAGGGAAATGATGCATTTGATAAAAATTTAGAGCCACCTATACACTTCTGCCTGAACTGGCTCAACCTTTTAGGTAGTTTTAATGCCACAACTTAAAAAAAAAACCTTGAAGCCTCAAAAATCCCCTTCCTCCAAATATATTTTAAACCAGCAAACCCAGAACTAATTATATTCTGCAGTTTTCTCTTTCACTCATCCTAGACATGTCTTTGGAAGGCAGCCTGCCCAAAACTTCAACTTGTTCTTGTAATGAAAGGAAAATACAACCAAAATAGAATAGTGAATACAGTAACCAGACCCAAGACACCCCACACACTGAGTGTCCTAAATAGCTAAGCTCATGGGAAAGCCAGTCTGGTGTAGTGGTTAAGGCACCAGGCCAGAAACCAGGTGACCATGACTTCTAGTCCCACTTTGGGCACAAAGCCAGCTGGGTGACCTTGGGCCAGTCACTTTCTCTCAGCCCTAAGAAGGAGGCAGTGGCAAACCACTTCTGAAAAACCTTGCCAAGAAAACTACAGGGACTTGTCCAGACAGTCACCAGGAGTCAAAACTGACTCAAAGGCACACGTGTACATTTGTGCACGCACACACACACACACACAGAAAGCTCACAGGGCATGGTGCTCAAAAATTCATGGAAGAATAGTTCATCAGAAGAATTTGGTGGGGTCAAAATTATTTGAAACTAATCAGTCACATCCCTCCTGGATCATAAGAACTTTTTACAACGAAGAAAGATATACAGCTGGTTCAGAAAAATTGTCTTTTTAGCCAAAGATTAGGCAACAGTAAGATTAGAAGCATCCAAAATAGAAGACAGATGAGCAACAGACGGAAAATAACAGCCAGAAAGAGTACAAATAGAGGAGCAGGCAGAAAGAGGAAATATAGCTACCAAGAAAGAAAGGAGGGGAAATACATTTTGCATCCAGTCATGCCCTTCACAAGTGTTAATCTGGCACCGTATACACTTTTTTCAAAATTTCAAACATCCTGGAGATACCATGTTAGGTCAACTTAGCAGCATGACTAAAAATGTTTACATATAAGTGCTACGCAGATCATCAATTTACAATAAAGTAAACCCTCTGTTTAATAGACATTGGTTTAATGGACTTTGGACACAATGGAACAAGCTTTTGGTTTGGCCTCCGCTCCCATTTAATTGATATGTCTGCTAAATTGAGGGGCCTTCTATTAAGCTGGTTTGTTCATTAAATCCAGATTTTACTGCAAATGCTATATCAATGGATGCAAATAACATCAATTCAGATTTAACAGACATGCCTTCTTCCCTCCATAGACTGTTAAAGTGAACATTTACAGTAATTAAATTTCTTGTCTAGTTCCTATTTTAGATAGTTCAGGGAAAACACAACCAAACACAAGAGAAGTTGTATGTTGCTGTGCATGAAAATGCATTTTAGGTTATATGACTTCTCTTTTTTTATTGAAAAGTACTCACAGTTACCATATCACCACTAAGCAACAAATCTCATTCTAGAATTTGGAGAATGAGGGCCACCAAAGAAAATCCAAATTGTTACTACTGATGTTTATCTCCCTGTATGTTATTTAAAACTACATTTCTGCAACCTTTCTCTATTGTTTTTATCCTCCAGTAAAAAGGAGAAATATTGTTCTCTATGGCAATAATCCCCATTTTCTTCACTAGTAAAAGATCCCAGGAAAAACAAAATGATGAAAAATTGACCTTTTACCTGAACATTTTGGAGTTGGTAGACCCTTGTCACAAAGATTTCTCAATGGCAAAAATGTTCTTCGCTTTACCCATGTCAATTTAACAAATTAAACAGTAAAGATTTCAACCAATTTCATTCTTTAAAAAATGTTCCTCTCCCTCTCCCCCAGTCTACTTCTGAAGGTACTATGGGGTAGTACTGATTTATTTTGGAAACACTTCAGAGCCAACTTTTCATACTGAGTTATGATGTTGTTACGCATATGGATTTCATCTCTTGGACAAAAAAGCTTCTTAACTGGACCCAAAGCCATTAGTAACAAAACGATGATAGTGATGACTTCTATTCCAAATTTGCAAGACCCACTAGGAGCAATTCAGACCATTTTTTTAGGCACAAAAAAAACTTCTTCCTCCTAGGCTAAGTCTCATGCATTCTCCCTCCAGTCTTTATGGTCAGTGCTCCTTTATAAAATAGCTGGCCTTTTCACATCTAATTAGCAGCTGATGGTATTTATTAAGCCACATGCAATAGCATTCGTTTTGGCTTAGCATGTTAGAAGTACTGCGTTCATTTGCCAGATTTTCTCATAGCTCTCAGTCAGAGCACCTTTTTGTTCAAGTTGTTTATTGATCTCAAGATGGTGTTTATGCAAAAAGGTAGCTTCAGCTTCAGCTAGACCTAAGGCATAGTTAAATGGGAATCATGTGCAGGAAAAGGCCCTTACTGTGTGATACAACTACTTGATTTCCCACCGTAGATATGGAACAGAAGTTCTACTTTCAGGGAAAGCAAGAATTCTTGTCCAATAAGCAAATTATTTGAGTAAAAGAAACACATAATGATCTAGGTCATTCCCAGATGTGTCTCTAGATCTCCTCAGGAAAAGATCTCCTCAGATGTGGCTCAAAATCTCCTCAGGACCCCTCAACTGTCAGTTGAAGATGTTGCTGAGTGCTCTGTTTGGCCAGGTCCTCCTTCTTCCAGCTGAACCTCTTTGCACAAAACTACAAAAAACAAAACAAAAACAAAATGCTGTTGGCTGCATTGTCCAGGGGATGCAATTCACTTCCCAAACAGATTTAAAGAGACATCTGGTCCTGCCGCTTGTTTCAAAACATTCCTCTAAATTAAGAAATCAGTTTACAGGATCTATCCGTAAAAGCAGCAATTGATGATACAGAATATAAATAATTTTTTAAAACGGGCTAGAGGTATTTAATCCCTCTTGGATGACCCCACCAGGAGGAATATATTCAGTTAGGAGAATCCAAGAAACACTGAAATTAGTCTAAAACTTTGCTGCATCTATAATACACATGGGGTTTAAGAAATGGACTTACACCCAGCTCTTCTGAAGTTTTGAAAAGCAAGAAAATGGTGGTGGATATGTAATATATGACTGGAAACAACTGTCGCACAAACCCACATTTATGGAAATGTTATCATATAGAAACACTTTAAGGATAGAAACTCATCATCTCTAAATTACAAAAAACATGGGAGACTTTTGCTACTATATTTTTGCCTGAAGAAATGCTTTGATGGGACTCCAGAACAGGTAGGACTTTGGAAAAAGACACATACAAATCAGCCCAACTTTCCTCACGGGATTGTTGTTGGGAGGAAGGGGGTAATGGAAGAAGAGAGTGCTGTGGAGACTGCCTTTATGGAAAAGCAGGATATAAATCTAACAAATTAAATAAATAACTTAAGCCCCATTTATTTCAATGACTTACTCTTACACGAGTATATCTACAAACTGCTTCACTAAAATTTCTGTACAGTGGTAATGATCAAAGTGATGACACAAAACCACTTTATGGGAGAGTTTCTTGGTTGCCCATGTGCCACAAGTGTCATCTTCTGGCCAAAGGGCAAGCTTTACCTTTACTAAACAAACTCCTTGGCAGATTCTTGAGAATGGCCAGCATCCTGATGATGACACACCGATGTAGATTTTCCAGTACTGGTGCTCTACTCAGTACGTTTCCAGGTTTAACTGCCATCGTGTCCTCTTCTACCTCTATTGGAAGCTTCAACTGATCTAACAGTCAGAAGATTCAGTGTATAACCATCTTACGCTTTCTTTAGATGACATTCAGATACATGCATTCTGTGGAAGATGTGCCAACAATAAGGACAAACCGCCATGGACAGTTCTTGTTCCACCAAAAGCTCTCAGAATAGTAGAACTGGTTGGTTGGTTTGTTTTTTGTTTAATTTCCTGTGCTACCAAATTCCTTGTACAGATCTGAACAGCAGAGGCCTTAACTGCCAACTGAATTATTCAGCACATTACAACAACACCGGAGAGATTTTCCTGCCAGCCCACACAGGAAAGAGGACATGACAACGTTTGAAGGATGAACATTCAGTGAACTGTTAAAAGGAGAAGACAGAAGTAGGCTGAGAACTTATCATCTTGCTTTTAGTCTGCAGACTCCTTCCATCTGCCATCTTTCACTAGCAATGCATCCTGACATAACTGATGGATACCTCACGCCCACTTTGCAGTCATTATCTCTGTAAAAATTCCTCCATTTTCCCTCCACATACACCTCAGGTCTCATAGAATATTCTCCACAGTTTCAGTACTAAAAGGGCTTAAAGTATAGCCCTTATATACCACATCTGGAGATATGGGGGTCCTTCTCTATGGCGCCACCTAAACCAAGCATTCTTTTCCATCTGCAAGAGAGGGATAGCATTGTGTGAATGCTTGAGGGTCATAACTGTCTCTTCAGCTTGCAGAAGACCAGAGGAGGTTATGATTTTTTTCATCAGAAAAGACCAACCTTCACTTTTCACATTTTTGGAAGATTTTATAGGAAATTTCAGGGAAGAAAGCCATTTCCACTCCTATCCTGAAAACCCTTCAAAAATGATTAAATGTGTACACGAACGCACATGTAAAGGCCCAAAATTGTGCTGCCAATTTCTTGCTGCTAAAATGGCTGATTTTTAATAACACAATTTCAGGCAACTTTTCAGGTTACTGGAGATGGGGGTAAGGGTGGCAATTCATGTACTTTGGCTCCCAGAGTCCTCCAGTATTCATGCCCACATTCAATTTAAAAACAACAACAAAACAAAAAAAAACAAAAATTACAAAATTTGGCCAATTTGCTACAAAATTTCAGCCATCTGATATCAGGATGCAGTGATGTCATAAGCATGGGATGCCTTCCTTGTTCAGTCATAATACCAAAGTAAAAATGAACACACTGTGCACATTTTCTTGCATTTTCTGGGCTTCTACTGCAAGTAGCCAGGATATAATTCACCATTTTTCCACCTACACACCTTCTGACGATCGTCTGCATTTCAAGCACAGCACAGCACTTACCAGATTCTTAATGGTCTTATTTTGCCTTCTGATGATGTGGCATTTCTGTTTAATCCTCCATTCAGCTTTATTTTTGCCTTCTGCAGTTTGACTTTTATTCAATGTTTCACCATGCAGATTCCCACTGCCTATTATCCTTTGAAAGAGCAAAACAAAGAAAAAATCCACCTCCTTTTTTCCCTCAGAGCTAAGAGAGCCTAATCCTAAACACATACAATTCAAATTAGGCTGGGCCTCCGAAGCATTAGATTTCTACAGCTCGACTTCGCTGACCTCCTTGCTATGAGCACAGTTAGCTGGTCCCAGTGGGAGCTGACAGCCATGAACTACTTTTCAGGCCAGACACTTCTGCCTCTCAACCAAATTCCTGAAACAGACGAGCAGCTTAGGAGAGAAAGGCTGCAGGCATCATGCTTGTGGGACTGAGCCTGCCTCGCTCAAAACATTCGCACCCTTGAGAGAAGGTGACCTATAGCCTATCTTCTATCCTAGCCAAAGAATACACAAAGCAGATGTGCAGAATCTGGGCAGGACGGACAGATTAGGCTACAGAATCTTTTAGCCAATTCTTTCCTTGCAAATAAAGTGCAAATCCACCACTGTCCTATTGGCTCTGTTTATGAAGCTGCAGAGGACAGCCAGGTTCAACCCCAAGAAAGGGAGAAATGAAACCGAACCAGGCAAAGCACATTATTTTATGCTTTGTTTTCTGCTAAGTAGGAGAGTTATCTATTTGATGATAAAGATAACACTTTTCACCAATTCTTCAAGTGAACCTAATCAGAAAGGGAAAACTTTGACCCACCAGATGTTAATGGATTACAACTCCTGTCCCTCCATACTGCCTGAGATTGATGGGAGCTCAAATCCAACATATGCTGAGTCCCAAAATAACATTATCCACCTTTATTGACACCTGCCCCAACACTTTGCATCCATTCTTTTGCTCTGCTTATTGAGAAAGGATTTGACTATACTGAGCAAGGCAGAGACCAACATGACAGCCCCCTTTAGAACAAAACCAGCTGAGCTCTTCTTCCAATTTCTGGCTATGAAAAGATTATGCATACATAGCATAGACATTGGCACCCAACCTGCCAGTGCCATAAAAGGGATGAGGAAAGTAGGATGCCAGTAGGATGTGGTAGGTTATAAAATTAAAAAAAAAACTAATTAACAAAATGTATTATTGCACGCATCTTCTGTAAATGAGAATGGTAGCCTAATATTATAGCAAAATAGTGGGCTGAGTGAGGAAAGTGAGATATGAGCAAAATTGCTTATTCTTAAAAAAGGGGAAGTCACAGTTTTGTCTACATCTTAATTTAGGAATTTCCCAACCACATACACTAACACTAAAATAAAAATAATTGTAAAAGTTATCAGTTCAAATGCCTGGCACGACATTGTCCTTTGAGTGAATTCTGCCCTCTTGTGGTGCGAATCACAAAATATATTTATTTCTAAAAATAAAGGAGTTGCTATTGATTTCCATCTTCTTAGAGGGAGATAACTATGTAAATGGTACCTTGTTTTCAAAGGCAAGAAATCCCAGTGGGAAAGTAAGGCTCAAGTCATTGGGGAATATGGAGTGCATTGCTTAGCGACCAACACTTAACAAATGAAAAAAAACACAGACCTGTTTTATGCACATATTGAAATCCTAATTATATAGCAAAAACGCATATATTCATTAAGGACTGCATACTTTTGATACCATTTGTATCAAAATTCAATTTTATCTTGATACAATTCATTTTTAGAGAAGCTGCTCTTTTGGTGAACAGTGATTAAGAGCAACCACATTACCTGAAAGGAGTTTCTTCTGATAATATGCTCAGGACTTTCTCAGTTACTCAAGCACTTCTTGGTGGGGTGAGGGGGTGGGGAGAGGAAGGAAAGGAGAGAAAGGTAAAAGCTGCTGAGATTAAGACAGAAATATTCAAAAGTAGTTCAATATTCAAAAGTAATTCCAAGCACAGACTTTTTCTTCAGTCTTCCAGAATATCTGACCCCTAAGATTGAGTCCAAGATGTAGAGCTTCCCCATCAATGTAATGTGTGTTTGCTTTTTTAAAAAAGCAATCCTTGTGTGTGTTTGAAAATACAGACAAACCTGAGACAGACCTGCTCCCTATAAACATTGCATATCTGACTAATCCACGAACCTACAATTAGATTAATGCACTCAAAGTTGTATTATTTGTTTGTTTTGGTGTATATATACATATATGTATATGAGTATGTATACACACACACACACACACACCCCATTAATCGTTGAGTATCAAGAAAAGAAGTGTACATCGTTGTTTTTGTTAACAATCAGCTCCTCCCACAATAGAGGTTTTCAGCATGTCTTTTAAGCTAGGATCTACATCCCTGTTTCTCATTTCATCTTCCAAAAGAAAAGAAACCAGGAGCTAAAGTAAACCATCCATTTAAAAAAAATGCAAGTACAAATGAATTATATCCCAGTCAACCAACTGTACACAACAAAATGGAAGATTGCCGATTCTGATTCTTTATATTTGTCTCTCCACATTCCTGACTACCACCAAAATACGTCAATAAAAAGCTAAAATAAGCAAACCATGAATAATCTTTAGTCTTTAATTCTGAAAGCTATCTTGTTTAAAAAATGACTGCCCTCCCCTTCCCTTCCAAAGCAAGGCCCTTGGTATGTTGAATTTTAGTTGTTTTTTAAAATCCCTTTCTTTTAAATTTCATATAAATATCCAAGTTGCTCTAGCTGTGTATTCTTGAAGTAGGAATCTGAATATTTAATATTTATATTTATGTATCCATTCAGTGGCTGAATTCCTGCTCAGGCAGTTGGCTTATCCATTACTTATGGAATTAACATCGACTGGCAGGTTTTCATATCTTGGGAAACCAAAACTGAACAAAGCTCATTCTGTGCAAGTCTAGTCAGGATGTTATTTTGATTAAAATATACTTGCAGTTTTAACAAGCATAATTTCTTAAGCACAGCCCAGTCTGCAACAGCCACTTGCTGCATGATCCAGAGAAAAGACACATTTGGTTTACAGAGCTACAGAGATGGCCCATGCCTGGCTGCTCCAAAAAAACTTGTTGCTTCAAATCAAAAACCCTGGACAGCACCATTCTACATCCAGGTGAAGAAGGACTACGAACAGCAAAAGTAGCTAGGGTATTGTGAGAATGGAAGATAGATTTCTGGGTGTTCAGCTGACCCACACTGCAATAAGAAAGGAAAAGAGAAGAGTATTATTTATGAGATCAGAATTAGT
The DNA here is from genome assembly GCF_059951505.1 of Python bivittatus. Lineage (NCBI taxonomy): Eukaryota > Metazoa > Chordata > Lepidosauria > Squamata > Pythonidae > Python > Python bivittatus. The sequence goes on along the minus strand of NW_028277052.1, from coordinate 4,986,723 downwards.
TAACTGGCTTAATTCTTCTATTTCAGCTTCCTGTTCTACTTGGATGTCACAAGCTCAGACAGAATTTAAAAGAGTGGCTGAAGCAAATGTGACTTTGCCCTGTCATCATCGGCTGCACCTCTTGGAGCCAGCAAGCCTGGATATAGAGTGGCTGCTAAAGAATTCTGAAGCAGAACCCAAAGTGGTACGTCTAACCCCTACAATACATCATCTCTAGATCATCAGTGTGTGGCTCATTTTCTAGGATTGTCAATATTTATAGACCAACCTTAGGTGTGAGAAAGTATGTGGCTTTACAAGACTATGAATGAGGCCTTCTTGCAGAGGCACACTGCAAATAGCATCTTTATACATGCTGACGTATCAGGAGTAATTAATAGAGAGCTGAGCAGAAGGCAGAAAGGTACTCTGGAGCGTAAGCATTGTGCCTGCCTCTCTGTAACTCCTTAAAGCAAGTAAATCTTGTTATGCCCCCACACACTCCAAATCTCCCTTTTGCCTTAGCTGCACAGCCCTAGATAATTAGATTTTAGCTCAAAAGGAAAGAATCAGCTTATAAAAATGTGAATCACACACTAGTTTTCCTACAATGCACACAGGTTTCACAGCAGTTATTTGAGCACTGAAAACATATTTATTTTTCCAACCAGACTCAAGAATGACTGATGCAGAGTCAAAATTACAAGTCATGACAAGTCATCAAATATACAAATTAGTTGGTAGAAAACATCAGAAAAGCAGGAATGCCAGTTCCCAACAGCTATTTTGAGGGTCACCTCTTTTCCAATCCTCTCAGTTAAGTGGACTGGATATCATTTTTTCATACAGAATGAAGATAGAAGTTACATTGATTGCTGCAGCTTTCTGAGTGACTTGGAATAGATCAGCCAAGTATTACTCATTCTCAATTGTCTTGCAACAGCAGCAGTCAACTTAACTTCTCCCAAACCCTCAGCTATACTGATAAAATGAAGTGTGAGATAATCCTTCAACCAAAAAAAAATCAGGTTATGATCGGTTCCAGACTACAGCTTGAAAGCTTGAAGTGCTATTCACTAAACAAACAGACATATATGATCTCTTAAGTGAAACTGTCCAAGTGATTGAATGCTACAAGCAGGGACCAAGAGAGAACATAGTTCCCAACTCCCCATAAGGCTTGGAATAAGCTTCTTTCTCTTTAAATAGTGAAATAAACTGGCAGATTTTTCTAAATGAATCCATCTGCTGGTTCCAGTTATAAACAGTCATTTGGAGATGATTAGTTTGACTTTTAGAGATTGAGGAGAACTCCATATTTCACCTCCTTAAACTCAATGGAAATATACATGTTTTCCTTGTCTAATCTGGAAATATGTGGGAAATCTTGATTTATAGTCAAACCTATTTAGAATGTGGCCAACAAAACCGTTAGGGCACATAGTAATTATGAAATTGAATCGGTGCACAATGTTATCAGCCACTTGGAAACGTACCACTGGAGGGCCTCGTTATTGGTTGTGTCAAGTGAGTAACCATACCTGGTATGATTACAATCTTGTGAACAGATAAATGCTGGCAGGAATTTAATACCATCAGGAACCTTTTGCTAATCGAGCAATGGCCACATAAGCTAAATTGATGAGCAACTTTCTATCCCAGGTGATCACTTATGCAGGAGGCAACATCTATCATGATATGATCGAAGAACAAAAGGGTCGTGTTTCATTTGCCTCCAATTTCCTAACTGGAGATGCCTCTTTGGAGATTTCTCTTCTGCAGCCAAGCGATTCTGGGCAATATACATGCAAAGTTAAAAATGCTGGACAGTATGAATGGACACACATCACACTGAAAGTTCTAGGTAAGACTGTCACAATGTTTTAAAAAAATGTATTTAGACTTTCTGTTGAATATTCAATTTTCTGACTTACAGGGATGAGGAGGATCTGACTGATTTTTTTCCCTCCTTTCCAGAGAAACCTTCCAAACCCAAATGCTGGAAGGAAGGGGAACCATCTGAAGGAAAAGAAATCACTTTACAATGTAACTCTGTCTCTGGCACAGCCCCTATAATGTACACGTGGCAGCGTGTTGATGCAAAGGGGAAACTGGAGCCCCTGCCACCCTTGACACGTCTCAGTAAGTTTTGCCTGTTCAAATCCATCCCGCCACCCTGTTTCTGACCAAAATGAAAAGCATCACTATCTGCTAACATTTCAAACCTCAACTCCAAGACGCAGCCAACATGATCAGCCGAATGGTAGACTCACTTCTCACATTCCAAGATGTGTAGTTTGGTTTTAAGATCTGAATGGCTGCGTGGCCAGAGATGCTCAAGAGCATGTCATTTAAATGGAGAACACGTATGTTTAAGAAGCGCTAAAAGGGCATCTCAGTGAACTGGACCCAGTTACCACACATACAGTAATCTCTTCCAACTAAAAGGGTTCACATAACACAAAGGATTCAAGTAAATTACTAGGGTGATAGCAAACATTAACACACATTTCCTGACTCTTAAAGATCACTCAATGACCTTTAACCTTTTGACTGCCCTTCTCTAGAAGTTATTGTTATGATGCCTTTCATTGCACAGAATATCAAAGCGGTTTACAACTTCAATAAAAAACAGATTTTTTTTAAAAAAGAAAACATTTTAAAAACTGTTAAGGGAGTTAATGGGTGAGGAAAAGACCAACCTAAAAGGTGAGTTTTAAAAATGCCTAAAACCCATCAGTGTTGGGGCTGGTTATTATTAAACTTACTCCTCCATAATTACAGTATTCTATTTCCTATTTAAAGCCATCGCTGTGTTTTACGCCAGCACATTAATTCTGTAATTTAATTATATCATTACGCTCTCGAGTTCATTTAATCTTGTTCCTTAATTTTTTTTTAGATCTGTCTAATCCTGCTCAAGTTATTATGAAGAATCTCACATGGATGTTCACAGGATCATACCAGTGTACTGCCTCCAATGAAGCAGGAGAGGACAGCTGCGCTATACAGGTGACAGTGCAACGTAAGTATGAGAGAACTCTAGAAAGATTTGAATTGAGCTTGGAAAACTACAGATAGTCCTCACTTAACGACCGTTCATTTAACAATGGTTTGAAGTTACAATGGCCTTGGAAAGGGTGCTTTATACCCCATAAAGCACTTCCAGCCATCATAAAATGTTGCGCCCCCCCCCCACGGTCACATGGCCACATTTCAGGCACTTGGCAACTGGCTCGCATTTACAACTGGTTGCCAAGTGCCCCGTGATCATGTGTTCACCACCTGCAATCCTCTCTGCTGCTAACCCAGAAAGTCAGTGGGGAAGTTGGCAGGGAAGACTGCAAGCAGAGGGGATGGAGGGGAGCTGAAATCCTTCTGCGGCCTGCAGGAACAGAGCTCAAATCCTTCAACAGGCAGCCCTTTTGTTCCATTCGCTTAATGACCCAGGAGATCACTTAATGACTGCAACCAGGAGTGCCCGGATTGTGATAGTTGAGTGAAGCAGTCACTTGGGTGTCTTGCTTAACAACTACTTTGCTCAACGATCGAGATTCCATTCCCATTGTGGTCATTAAGCAAGGACCACCTGTATTGGCAATCAGTGCAGCAATCAGAGTGTATCCCTTATGCTGCAATAGTAGCTTCCCCAGCTAGCAGTCTGGCTGCTACAGCAAACTGTAGAAAGCCATGGAAATGGCCTTGAAGCAAATATTCAGGAACTTTATGCAAATCAAAAGGACAGAAGCATTCCTTAAGCCCTGGGAAAGTATTCAGAAGAGACTCCCTGGGTTATAAGAGGGAGGGAAAGAAAAGCACAGACAGACTTGAAAGGTTCTGTTACTATAGCCTACCACAATATAGTAGTTCTAGTCTCCTGGGGAATTGTTTCCTGCTCTGGTCTACCCTGTAGGGCTGACACACCCCTCAGTAGAGCAGGATTCAATAATCCAAATGTGTGGTGATACAGCATGAGTCATTGTCACCAGGGCTCCCTGGTCTAGGAAGGGCCACAACTGGTGCACCAGTCTAGGCCAGGGAAAGGCACACCCAGCCACCGCCTCTAGCTGCTATTACATCAGAGCCATGAGTTGAATAGAATTCCCAAATGAGGGACATGCTCTTTCAAAGAGAGAGTGACCTCACTGAAAGGAATCACCACAATCAAATTGCAGCAAAACATTTCTGGGCAATCAATAATTCTGCCTTGCTAGAATTCAATTTGAGCTTCTTTCAGCCCATCTAGGACCTCTGCAGCATCTCTGGCTATGTTTGAAGTAGGGATGTATAACTGAGTATCATCAGAATATCAATCAAACTTCACCCCACGGTACAGATGACCTCTCCCTACAATTTCACGGAGATATTAAATAGCACAGGGATGGTAGATGGTTCTGTGGCAGTTAGAGCAGTTCTGTGGCATGACTATCAACTGGAACTGCTCATTTAGAAAAAAGCAACACAATCTTAAAAGATGCCCCTACCCCAAATCCCAATATGTAGTCCAGAAGGATACCATACTTGATAGGTACCTAAAAGGACTCAGAAGGGTGTGCTTCCTTCATCCAGGTCAACCTTTACTTGTATTCAATACCAGCATTTAATTTTAAAAAATGAAAAATCTAATGTAGAAAATATGCCAATATCAAAAACATTTATTTTAAATCTAAACCTGGGAGTTATTGTGTGAAATCTGCCATGCAAAATAAAACTGATGTAACACTAACCACATTTATGGCAATTAATGGTCTGTAATGCAACAGGGTGGATCACAGCACTATTGAATATCTGAAGTGATAAACTACGATCCTTTGTATAATCTGACATGCATTGGCTGGAAAAAAAACAACAACCAACCCACTGCTCCAGGGTAGAGTTAATTCAGTTTAACCGGTGTTGCAATGTTGTTCACAGTTTAGCAATGGAAAGTTAAGTCTCCCTTCAGTCAAGCTCATTTCCTGATGACTACACAAACATGTCCATGTTGTTTTCTTGCAAACTATACAGAAGTGGTTTGTTTTTAAAGTCTTCTAGAGTAATTTTGCAATTTCCCAAAGTAGTGTACAACCCTGGGACTTCCTGGCGATCTCTGATTCAAGTACAAATGAGGTCCAATTTGTTTACCTTTTTCAAGATCAGCCAAAGTTAGCCAGGGCTGCCACCTCCTGTGACATAAAACAATGAGAACACAGTACCAATTTTGAGACAAAAGAAAGGAGACTCATTGAAAATGTCTATGCAACAGATGCCAGAACTACAAGGGCAGTATTTGGCTGTACAACCAATAAAACCTAGCTTTTGTTTCTAAATTAACAGATCCCCCAAATGTTGGCATCATTGCTGGAGCAGCCTGTGGAGTGATGGGGGTGTCCTTGTTAGTTGTCCTGGCCGTGTGGCTAACTATCAAAAGGAAAGAAAAAAATAAATATGAAGAAGAGACTCCAAATGAAATCAGGTAATTGCCTCTGTAAAAATCACTATTTAAGCATTCAAAAACTTGCAAAAACAAAGTCTCTTAACTTTGTTACAGAACAGCCTCAGACCTGGAGGGGAGAATATAAGTCAGTGATAAAGTGAATGTTTTATGTGCAATTCAAAATCAATCACCAGCATTCAGTTTTAAAGGATATCATATAGTAGGGCTCTGAAACACCTCTTCCTGAGACCATATGAAGCAAGTTTGAGTTGAGAGAAATATTAGTGTGCTGTATGAACTAACAGTCTGTCAAAACCATGAGTTATGTGCTACTTTTAAAGATTTAACACATATATTATTATGCCATTTCTTTTCTTGGTTTACAACTACAATGCCCTCTGGGAAAAAATAAGACTCTTCCCCACCCCACTCCACCCAATACAGCTTTTATTCTTCTATATACAACAAGTTTACATTTCCATTTTCAAAGACAGAATGAGGACTTCCTTTAATATTTTGAACTACTTAGCCATCAGAATACATGGGAGGATGCATAAACCTTTCGTAACTTGTTTTCTATAAGGTGACAATATTCTGTGTTGAATTTCATCATAGCACATCACCTCTTTCAAGATGCTTCTTGAACTTTCTTTGTGGGGCATTTACAGGACGTTTCCAAAACTATGACTCAACTGACAACGCCCTTATGACTTATAACAACCCCGCCGTTTAATTCTACTTGAGATTAAATATCCTTCCATATTCCTTTCCTTGTTATAATCTAATCATGTTCACCTCTGCACCTTTTGAGCAATCATTTAAAATCCTCAGGTATCTCCTTGATTTACCGAAATTGATTTTTTCCTAAAATTAAAATCTCAAAGTTTTGTTTTTTTTTTAACATGGAACTTACCTCTTCCCTGTCCTGTTTCCTACTTCCTTTTGTTCATCTTTTGTGCAGCTTCAATGTCTGGATTTTTTTTTTTTTTAATTTCATTGCTAGTTCCAGAAAGCCATATAACAGGATTATAAATGAATTGTTATAGGAAGAAAAGCAGAGGATGCCTTTGCAGAAATTACTTTTGCATGTTTAACACAGGAAAACACAAGGAAGAAAAATGACTACTATAGCTGAGGGAAGGCCAAGAACCAGGGAAAAATAACGACTAGAATTCTGGATTTGAATTAAAAAAAAACACCTGAGATTCAAACTGTATCCTGCTGTAGACGGATCTTGGACAACTTTTAAAGGAGATGAGACAAATCTGTGGAAGATAAAAGTATCTACATGCCTTTTGGTATCAGAATAGTCAGATTCAACACTTGTTGCTGGCACCAGTTTTAATTGTACTTGCAGCTTTTTATAGAAATATAATTCTAAACTATACTTGGACCTTTAGTCTGATCCAACAACCCATTATCTAGGAAGGATGAATTCTCATGTAAAAGTGAGATGATGCTCTGCCTAGGTATGAATCTCAGCTGAGCTAGAAACAGGGCAATTATGTATGCCACATACCATAATACATCTAAAATTCATTCCCAGAATTCAGACAGAGGGTCTGGAGGGAGAATCCATTTCTAAAGACAGGGCTCCAAGTCTGAGAGTCAAAGGTTCTCTTTGCACATTGACCCATGATTCACTAAATTATGGTTTAGTAAATTAACCCAACTGCCAGGTTCACACAAGGCAATGAGCCATAAAGTAACTTCCATGTCTAGGTTCCTGCAACATATTAATCAAATCTGATTTTAGCTTAGTATGTCATGCAAACCAAGCTAAGCCCAGTTATCATTAATTAGGGGGAAACCAGGACTATAGTACAGAAAAGGAAATGATAGCAAGACATTCCTGGAAACAATCAGGAAACTGAAATAAATGACTCTTAAGACTCTCAGAGCCCTGCCTAAAGGCCAGGAGCATTCCTATCCATGTATAGAATTTTATTTCTGAGTATAATTTATTCACAACAGTTCAATTTTTCATCTCATCTACCTTTACCAGCCTATTAACCATTCTTTACCAAAAATACTATGGTTCCACTGGTGATTCAGCTGAGGGAGAGCTTTTTGTATCATGAGGGAGTAGCTAGAAAGGGATCTCCCTAAACTGTCTAGGACAGGGTTTCCCAAACTGTGAGGTATACTTCCCTTGGGGAGGTACAGACGAAGTCCAGGGTAGGCCTGAAGAACCTTTTAGTTGCGTTGTTACAATAAATCCACCTTTCCAAAGTTTCATTGTATTATTTTCATTATCCATTTGTGTTCATTTTGGTGTTTGGATTTTTAGGGGAAGTATGTACATTAAGATTACACTAAAGGGAGATGTGATGGCAAAACATTTAGGAGCCCCTGGTCTACAAGCTTCCTACTTCAGGATTTTCAGATGTAACCTGCTGTCCAAAATCAGGAAGATCTTACTCCAGAGAGTGCCTTTAGGTGGGGATGAGCACAAAAAATGACATTATATAGGCAGTACAATACACACAAATTAATTCAACCCATATCTAACAATATCATATGCACCCAAGATCTGTAACCCAGTTTCTAGCAACAAGAAGTAGTTCAGACTCTATAGTTGATGTCACAGAATTAATAACAGGTCACTCACCAGAGAATGCCTCATTTTCACAGTCGGTGTCTCTACAGTACTGTTTCTTGTTCCTTGGTTAAGAGTGAAAAAAAGGTTCAAATGTTTTGTCACCTTAAAGCTTTCAAATACTACCACTACCACTACTACTGGTTACTTTTACCATACATCAAATAGTATTGATCATCATCATCATCATGTAAACAACTGGCTGACTCTGCAACCAACAATAATACTTTAAGAATATTGCAGAGAAAATTACTTTAAAGACCACTACGTTTTTTAACCATGATGGGTGAAAAGCATTTTGTCAACAGGAACAGCTGACAAAATACTTTTCACCAATCTCGGTTTAAAAAAGCCATCCACTACTAAATACGGCTAGACAGCTGGCAAATAACCCAGAACATTTGTTAAATCCCATACACATTAGGGAATCTATGTTGTATGAATGTTACTGCTCCTTGTTACTTGGACTTCTAAAAATTTTACTTTTTTTAATCCCAGAGAAGATGCAGAGGCACCCAAAGCCCGATTAGTCAAGCCTGGCTCTTCCTCTTTGGGCTCCAGAAGTTCACACTCTGGTTCTTCCTCAACTAGATCAACAGAAAACAGCGGCTCTCGCAGCCAGCAAACACTGTCAACAGAAGCTACCCCTCACCTAACACCAACGCAGCACAGCCACCTTGAGATGAATGGCAGGAAAATTGAGCCAAAGAGAAGTAACTACACCAGTTTGATGAAAACAGAAGCTACCGCTACAATGATGCCTGTTCAAAGTCGAGCTTTGCAAACCGTTTGATTGCTGTTCCATCTATTCTTGCTCCAACTATATCCATAATTTACATATACCACCAGCATTACGCAGTTAGATTATTTTATTTTCCAATGCAACATTTGTTTTCTATATTCATACACATACACACAGACAACAAAAACCCTCAATATTTCTGATCTTTCTGTTTTGAGGTATGGGCAGACTTGGAAAACAAAACTCATAGTGACTTTGTAAAAACAATTACTTCTATTTTTTTAGGATTTTTTTTTAAATTTTGCAATTAATCCTTGTAAGGAGAAAAGGGAATGCTGATGCAATGGGAATACCATTTTGCAGTTTTGAACCGATTTGGTTTTTTAAAGAATACAGTGAAATACAGATATTCTAACAGAAGTCTGAAGGGAAAATGAAATGCATACATATACAATTGTCTTCTCAGTTGTGACCTCAGTTTTTCACTGCTGATGTTAAGCCTGATCAGCTTTGAAAGAAAATTGACAGCACTTTGCATGTATCTTTTTCTTGAACTACCAACATTTGGACACATCACCAAAAAAAACAAAAAGTGGAAAGCAGTAACTTCGGAAAAAAGCGAGAAGCAGTACTAGGCTATAATTGGCCTTCTTTACTGGAGGGACCTTCTGTGAACATGGAAGTGCATTAATTTAAGAAGGTATGTATGACTGAATACGACTAAAGAATATAGGCATTAGCCCGCTGTGACCAAGCTAATGTATTTGTATGTATGTATATATTCATAAATAAGAAGCAATTCCACTGAAGGGAATTATGTCCTAATGGATCATTAGAATGTGAGATCAGAATCAAATCCTGAATTCCATTTACAAGTTTTTAAAAATGGTGTTTCAAAGAGTTTTAAAATACTGTTCTCTATGCTGGACATAGTGACATCCATTTTTAGGATGAGTAGCACCAAAGCTTTTTTGGGGGGGGGAGCACTTTTAAAAAGTCAGAGCACAATTGATGTCATATTAGTAAACATTTTGAGGTAATAATCTAGAGAATGTGACAATTTTGATGGATATAGCATATTCAAACTTGTAAGACTAAATGCAAAATTTAAAGTATAAAAAATGGAAATGAGATGAAAATGTAGACTTTAGCATCGGTGTTAAGAATGCATTCATCTCTCCAAAGCAGGAAGTCTCATCCATGGACACAACTAGTATTACTTGGCTTTAACAATAAGAAAATGCAAGTTGTTTGACTTCAAGTGCCAACTAGATTGCAGTTCTGATGAGTTTTAAACTGATATTATTCCATGGGAATTATTTCCACCACATTCTTAAACACAGTCAGTAAGAAGGAAATAACAGAACCACTAGACTCATACATTATAAGAGTAATTTATAAATGGTTACTTAGGATTCAAAAGTAGGATGTATACTGATAACGCAGGGCAGTCAGTATTACAGATCATATAAGGCTGTGACAGAAAGCTATTTTCACAAGAAATAAGAACCAGGTTTCCATCCATACAACAGACACACTTAATTTGGAAGTCTCCATAACAAAATTTCTGGAGTATCTTCAAGCACATTCAACTATGATTAAAGTCAGCATTGCATGAATTCCTCAGCGGAGTCTTATATTTGCTTGCTCAGAAGTAAGTACCAGACATGACAGGCTTCCTGTCTATGTTTGTTTAGAATGTTAGGATTATTTTGTCCCTTTCAGCCAAGCAAGCTATTTTATCCCTTCGTGGACGTTAACCCAATATAAAAAAAGCAATTCAGCTTACAGTTTATTATGAAGCTCCATAATGCAGAACTCAACATGAAGAAAGTAAAATACAAGGCAGATGGACTGTTTCGTCACTTTACTTATACTGAAACTCAGTATAATGCAAATCATCAAATCATGAGTTATGCCAAGCTGTTTCCATCATGTTCTGAATTAAAAAACAATTTAGATCATTTTTTTAATCAACGCTTAGTGAACCAGGTATAGAAATCAATTAGGAGGATTTCCTACAAAGTAGAGCAGACCTGTCTTAACTCTTGGCTATAGGCATTGTTATTTCTCAGAAAGTGGCTGGCACCATGACAAAATCCCCATTGTAAAGAATGAGGAATCACAAAATTTACTATGCAGTGGAGACAACAGGTTCCTTGAAAGAGAAACTGGTGATAAATATATACAGTCTGAATTAGTTTTCTGCCCCAGTAAAGCATCCATTGCACAGAAACTGACAAACTAGTTTCCCTAAATCACATGCAAATATGTACCAAATTCTAAAATGAACTACTCCCAATACCATTCCAAAATCATGTACTCCAAAGCACAAAAACTGCATATGCCCCGCAGTAGCAACAAAACCCAAACATCCCATTCTACAAAACACACACGCATGTATATAAACTTTTCTAAAAAGTCCTGAAGGTCCTGCCTTCTTTTTCAATCAGCCAAAAACATGCAGGCACCCCATTCACCAAATAAATGCATCCCTCTATCCCACCAGTTTTCTTCATGCTTTTTTCAACTCCTTGGTTGGCTCCTTTCTTCTTCCCCTAAAACCACCTACTCTATCCTCATTATAGCTATCCTTTAAATTACACTTACGCAGACAGCTTATCCTTTGTTATCACCCACATTCCTGGTTTCCATTCTTACTCGTGTTTCATTGACGTTTATAACCCACTCTCTTCCTCTTAGATCAGTCTTGAAAACTTAGCCAGCAGCAGCTGCTGTTTCCTTTTTTCTTGACAAACCTATGGCTATCTATCTGTCCAATCTTTTCTTTCCTTTCTGAAGTTGTATTTTGGCCACAAGGATACAGCAACATGGTGAAAAAGAAAGGGACAGTAGCTGGAATGCTGCTGGGCCTTCCAAATGCTCAAGTGTTCATTTTGCTGCTGCTGTTGTTTTAAAAGTCTTTAAAATGTTTTATACTTCAAAAAGGGGAATCCATGGGAGACCTGAAGGAGCGAGCTGTCTTAGTTGTACAACTAGACACTATGTTGCCAATCCCATTAAGAGATTATAGTCAAGTTTATTTATTATAGGTATACACAGCATGTTTTGAACCTTCAATTCATATTATATTCATCAGCCAAACTCTGCAGTTCTTTGACTGTGAAGCAGATGATCTGGATTCTACTACTGAAGAGAATAAATGAGATTATAGATTAAATCTAATGTAAGTGAATTTCTCAGATATGAGGGAAGAAATAATGGTGCAATACAGTATTTCAAATCACAAGAATTTCACTGAAGTATTAAAGGGAATATTTAAGCACAAAGGCTTCAAACTCAGCATGACTCTAAATAGTATTCCACAAGGGAAACACCATACTATAAACAGCCAAATATTATTTTGTAAAATATTGTTTAAACATTGTTATCCTGTATGCAATTTACTATGTAGCACTGTCGTATAAATCTCTACTTTTGTTTTTATTCTTGAACTGGTAAACTGGGAATACCTTGTCTGCTGTTATCGATGAACTTGTGCTCAGAATGAGCAAAGCGAAAGTAATTATTTATTTTAAACTGCTTTGTTTCCACCGTTTTAAGACTTTGTTGTTTTTAAATAAAGGCTGCCAAACAAATACCGCAGTTCACCTAAACCCAAACGTAGACTCCTCCGGCCAGTTTTTATTTCAGGGTGAGGTTAATGCATTCAACAATATTTAAGCAAACCACGGATAAGCATCTTGGGTAAATCCAGGCAGGGGCTGGCTGACCAACATTTCTGAATGATGAACTACGATCTGCTCTACTTTTTCAGCTGAAAGCCTGTCTTCTCTTCTCTGCCCAAGTTTGTCAGGGAAAAGAGCAGGGTCACCTCCCAATCTCTACAAATCCGAGACTTAAAAAAAAAATCTGTCTCTGCCTTTGCTTCTTGGAATAGTTTTGCCAGTCCCCCCCATTTGGATTAAGAGGAGGGAAATCCTTTCGGGCACAAGAAAGGCCATATGGCGCCTGTCGCCTCAGCAGGATATTTCACTGAAAGAAATGGGCTGCATTGTGACTCTGCCCTGCTGTTAGTGCCCGCAGCCTGCACTAAGCGCCTTTAGGGCAAGAGTCTCCTTGAGGATGTGCAGAGTGCTGCCCTCCCCGCCTCGCAGCGACGGGGACTTGGACGACCCAGCACGCTTAAGGCCGCCCTCCTATCGCAGGAGCTTCCCTCGTCTCCGGCCTCTGCCGCTGGGGATTGTGGGGGCTGTAGTCCAACATCAGACGGCCTGAGGGCGGAGACGGCTGAGACGGGGCCCGGCCTGAAATGGAAAGACGGGAGGGAGAGATGTTTGTTGCTTCTCTCCCGAAGGGTTTCCTTCATCGAGCCGCTCCTCTCATGTCCTCCGCTAACCTCGGCCTTGGCCCTTCGCCAACGCCCTGCGGCAACCCAGCTCGCTCAGCGGCCATTTTGTCATCGGCCTCTCCGCCTCTCCTCTCCAAGGAGACTACTGTCCTGGCCACGCCCACCTCCTTCCCGCGCGCTGATTAACTCGCGAGCCGATTGGCCAACGGCCTCTCGGTCGACCCGCGCGGGAATCGGATTGGCTCCTTTCCTAATGTTTCTCCACACGGAACGTTCTCTTCCCTCCCCCCACCTTCTGTTCTAAGGGGCTTACTGCCCATCCCCGCCCTTCGGCTACTATATAAATCTTGGAACGCCACTCTGGGAAGCGATTGGCTCCATCTCCCCACACAAAGGGAAGCGACCCGAGGCGTCGAATCGCCACTCCCACGTTCCTTTGGTCTCTCCTGTTTATGCAAATAAGGCGCGCCAGGGGGAAGATCATTGGCTCCAGGAGACGTCACCGAGCTCGAGCATGCCTCCCTCCTCTCGCTCTGGGAGGGATGAACGTTCTAGAAAAAAGGAAAGAGGAAGAAAGAAGGAAGGGGGAAAAAGCCGGCCGGCTCCCCTTGACTCACGCGCGTCCTGACCCGCCCCCTTCTCCCTTCTTTGTTGCGTCACGGGGGACCGCTGCGGCCATTGGTGGAAGGCCGGCCGGCGGGGCCGCGGGATTGGCTTCCTGGCCGGAAAGAGGCGTGGCTCTTCTGGAAGGTTCTCCAGAGCTATATAAGGTGCGGGGCCAGACGGGGAAGCCGCTTGTCTCCAGCCGGTCTCGTGGCAGCTTTTTTATTTATTTGTGCGCGCGGGGGAAGCAGGTAATTTTCCTTCTATCTCTCTCTCTCTCTCGCGCGCTGGCACCGGGGGACGCGGGGCTTGCCGAGAGCTGCTCCTGATTCTTAAGGGGGGGGAAACGCTATTTCGTTTTTCCTGTTTTTTCCCCTCCTCCTGCCGGGAGGCGGGCGGGCGGGCGGGGCTGCCGGCTCCAGCGGGGGCGATGCAGAGCCGGGCGCGTCCTTCTGCGGGGCGACCTTCTCCTGCCCTTGCCCCCGAGGCGGCCTGGATTTTCCCGGCCTCGACCCCCCTGGCCGCCGCCTCCCCCTCTCCCTTCTGCGTCCCTCCCGAGCCTTTGTCTGGAGCCTGGGCTGCGGAAGCGGGGCTGCTCGGGAGGGGGGTCGCACGGCCTCGGGGGTCGGGGCGGCGCTCCCCTCCCGGCGCCTCTTCGGAAAAGCCCGGCCTTCCGCAGCTGGAGCACCTCGCGGAGGCGGGGGCGGCCTCGCGATCGCAGCTGCTGCGCGTAAGGCGATTAAGAGGCGCTGCGCAGCGGGGGGGGCAGGCCTGGGGGATCCGAGCGCCGCCTGCCCGGGGGCTTTGGGCAGCGGGGGAGCTTTCTCCGGTGAGCTGCCCCTGGGGAGAGCGCCGCGCTTCCTCTCTCCCCTTCATCCGCAGGAGGACGCGGCGCCGGCCCGACCCCCGAGGCCGTGCGACCCCCCTCCCGAGCAGCCCCGCTTCCGCAGGGACAAAGGAGGGAGGGAGGAAATGGGGCCGGGGTCCCTTCTCACGACCCCCAAGCCTCGCCGGCAGCCGGCTCGGGGAGGGAGCGCCCTGCCGCCTGCGCGGGGGCGGGTGAGTGAGCGGCCCCCTTGCCACGGCCGCCGCACGTGCTCAGCAGCGCGCTCTGCCGGTTCCGGGCCCGGGCGGCGGAGCACGTGGTCTCGCCGAAGCCCCGCCCTGCCGCGCCGCCACGTGGTCCGGCGAGTTCGCGCTCGGCCGGGCCACGTGGTCTCCCCCCTCGGTCCGGCAGGGGGAGCGCCGGGAAGCCAGGCCTGGGTGAAAAGATGCCTTTTCCAGGGTTATGGAATTGCTGCTGGGTGGGATCGGCGGGTCCTCTTGCGTGCTCTGAGGTGCAAAGGTCTGGGTGTTGGGTGAGTTGCTTTGTTTCACCAAATTTTAAAAATGTCATTTAATCTTTCCCGGAAACATTGGATCAGCATTTTTCTACCTGGGCACCTTTAAGAGGTGTGGACTTCAACTCCCAGAATTCCCCAGCCAGCACGGCTGGCTGGGGAATTCTGGGAGTTGAAGTCCACACCTCTTAAAGGTGCCCAGGTAGAAAAATGCTGCATTAGATAATCAGCAAGAGACATGGTTCTCTGGGCATTAATGGCTAATTTCTTTACGTGTTTGCAGTTCACCATGTCTAAGGGACCATCCGTTGGAATCGATCTGGGCACCACTTATTCCTGCGTTGGTGTCTTCCAACATGGCAAGGTGGAGATCATTGCCAATGACCAGGGTAACAGGACCACGCCAAGCTACGTGGCGTTCACTGACACGGAGAGGCTGATTGGCGATGCTGCAAAGAACCAAGTAGCAATGAATCCCACGAACACAGTCTTTGGTAAGGAGACGCGTGCCTTGAAGGAGTTCCTGTGTTATTAGTCGCCGTTTGGGATGATGGGTGGCATATAAATTTAATAAATGGGGATAGAACATAGGAATTCCTTTGTACCTGTAACAGCTCGGCTGAAGTTCACTGAGATGGTGTGCTGAAGGCCGTGAGGAAAGGCTAAATTATTTAAACATGTTGCTTAAGAATTATTATAGATTATGTAAACATCTTGCTTAAGAAAGCCTTAAGAAAGCCTTTTTTCATTGCTATGATGTAGCAATCACCGTAGATATTAGCAGTAACAATATTCACAGCAGGCAGAGTGACGTCATTCCAACACTTGGATTTTATTAGTTGTTGAAAGTGGTAATCAGATTTCTGTTTCCTGAAGCAACGGGAACTTAACTTTGTAACTTCAGGGCTTCTGTGAACATAATGGTTTTGGAAGCAGGAACATTACAGAGTTTGGTAATTTAAAAGTTTGGTTGTTTCCATCCTGTTAACTATAAAACCACTGGAATTACAACCTTGGCTTGAATGCTGCCTGTTACAGTCATACATTATTAGGACATATAATTTAAGCTAATAAAACACATATTTTAACTTGCCAGTTGTAAGTAAGAGGGATTAAAGGGCAGGTTTAATTAGTCAGCAGAGCGTATAACAGCTACGCTGTCTTGAATAGATGCCAAGCGTCTGATCGGCCGCAGGTTTGATGATGCTGTTGTGCAGTCGGACATGAAGCATTGGCCTTTCACTGTCGTGAATGATGCCGGCAGGCCCAAAGTCCAAGTGGAATATAAAGGAGAGAGCAAAAGCTTTTATCCCGAAGAAGTTTCTTCAATGGTGCTAACCAAAATGAAGGAGATTGCAGAGGCGTATCTAGGAAAGGTGAGTTCTTGAAATGGTGTGGGAAAGCATCATCACAATTTAAAGTGAGCTCTGAGGGCAGTGTTTCTCCACCTCAGCAACTTTAAGAGGTGTGGACTTTGACTCCTGGAATTCCTCAGCCAGCAGAGTTGAAGTTGCTGAGGTTGAGAAACCCCGCCCTAGGTAATTTCCCCACTTGTATAACCTTCTTTCCCCCCCCGCCCCAGACTGTTACAAATGCTGTAGTCACCGTCCCAGCTTACTTCAATGACTCCCAACGCCAAGCCACAAAAGATGCTGGAACCATTGCTGGTCTCAATGTGCTCCGGATTATTAACGAACCAACTGCGGCTGCTATTGCTTACGGCTTGGACAAAAAAGTGAGTAGTGACCCTCCAGGTGGGGAAATCACGGATCCTGGGTTTTTGGCTTGGGTTTTCCGTTGACACGTTTCCTTTCTACCCCAGGTTGGTGCTGAGAGGAACGTGCTGATCTTTGATCTGGGGGGTGGCACTTTCGATGTCTCCATCCTCACAATTGAAGATGGCATCTTTGAAGTGAAATCGACCGCAGGAGACACACACTTGGGGGGCGAAGACTTTGACAACCGAATGGTCAACCATTTCATTGCCGAGTTCAAACGGAAGCATAAGAAGGACATCAGCGAAAACAAGCGGGCCGTTCGCCGGCTCCGCACCGCCTGTGAGCGAGCAAAGCGCACACTGTCCTCTAGCACTCAGGCCAGTATTGAAATCGATTCCCTGTACGAGGGCATTGATTTTTACACTTCCATCACCAGAGCTCGGTTTGAAGAGCTGAACGCCGATTTGTTCCGCGGCACTCTGGATCCCGTGGAGAAAGCTCTGCGTGATGCGAAGCTTGATAAATCTCAGGTGCACGATATTGTGCTGGTTGGCGGGTCCACCCGAATCCCCAAGATCCAGAAACTCCTTCAAGATTTCTTCAATGGCAAAGAGCTCAACAAGAGCATCAACCCCGACGAAGCTGTAGCCTACGGTGCAGGTAATTGTAACACAACTCCGTTCTTGCCAGACTGGAATGATCAGAAGTTTTTGAACATGTGGCTATTACATTAAAACTTTTTCCTTACAGATGAATCTCAGAATGTCCTGTTAATGTAATTTCTGCCAGCTTGTCCAAATGAATCCTATTTAAAATCCTTCGTAGCTTTAACCAGAATTGGTTTAATGGTAACCCAAAGCTATCTGAGGAGGCAAAGTGATTTGAGGTAACCAGGGACATTCTTGAGGTTGTTGCTCATATATGTTTATATCTTTTTTTTTTTTCTAGCTGTTCAAGCTGCAATTCTCTCTGGGGACAAATCTGAAAATGTGCAAGATCTCTTGTTGTTGGACGTGACTCCCCTGTCCCTGGGTATTGAAACAGCTGGTGGTGTCATGACGGTCTTGATCAAACGCAACACCACGATCCCCACCAAACAGACTCAGACGTTCACCACGTACTCCGATAACCAGCCAGGGGTGTTGATTCAGGTATGCAAAACCCATAGGGGAGAATTTTTGTCATCCCATGGTTGTGACTCATTCTGTTCAGGGATTAGGTGTAGTAACAGTGTAATTCACTCCCTGTTGGAGCTGCCATGCTGTTGCCTCATAAAGTGTGGTGGACAGGCCTAGGTTTGGTTGCAATGATGAAGGTTCCAAAACCATTCGTAGTTTCCACTAGAGGTTGAAAGACCAGTGTTGGCTTAAGTACCTTCCTTGGATGTCTGAGCGACCACCTGGGTCAAAATGTCCTGATTTTTTTTCTGCGGGGCTGCTTCATTGAAGCATTAGGACCTATCGAGTTTGAAGCAGCTTACAAATAGAACTAATTAATAAATATCTCTAGAGATATTCCTTTTCCACTGATCATGCTAGACTTTGAAAAGGTCCATAGGAACAAAGGTTTTCTCGTCAATTGGGAAACTTCCCATAGTAGCTGCCCAGCTTAGCTAGGGCCTGCCTAAATGTCATGTTTTCTGCCTATCTTCTCAGGTGTATGAGGGGGAGAGAGCAATGACCAAGGACAACAACTTGCTGGGCAAGTTTGAACTGACTGGCATTCCTCCAGCTCCAAGGGGTGTGCCTCAAATTGAAGTAACCTTTGATATTGATGCCAATGGCATCCTCAATGTGTCTGCTGTTGATAAGAGCACAGGCAAGGAGAACAAGATCACTATCACCAATGACAAAGGTGAGTTCTGTAGAGAGACTGGCATTGCTTGGAAGTCATCAAATGAAGTCATGTTAATTGGTCCTGTGGCCTTGCCTCTTTGAGTGGCTACTTCAATTGGTTACTTGCTTCAGTCATGTTAACCTTATTTGCCTTGACATCTATATAGTGGATCTTAAACAGTTTAGGCCTTTTGACCTCACTCAGCAAAACTCTGGACAACAGTAATAAAGCTGCTTGGTTAACGAGTTGGATCTTGGCCTGCTCGCCATTCCTATTCAAATATTCTGAAACTGCTTTGCTTAAAATAGTTGAGAAAGTGCCACAGTTTGGGGTTATTGGGTATGTGGCATGGAAGCCTCAAAGGAAATTCATTAACAAGGAACTTTGTCTTTTCAAAGGTCGTCTCAGTAAGGAGGACATTGAGCGTATGGTCCAGGAAGCTGAGAAGTACAAGGCTGAAGATGAAAAGCAGAGAGATAAGGTGTCATCCAAGAACTCGCTAGAATCCTATGCTTTCAACATGAAGGCCACTGTGGAAGATGAGAAGCTCCAAGGGAAGATCAGTGATGAAGACAAGCAGAAGATCTTGGACAAATGCAATGAAATCATCAATTGGCTGGATAAAAATCAGGTTTGTGGCAAACCTCTTGAACATTCTTTGCAAAGGTTCATCAGAATCATAGTGATGCAGCTGTTAATCTCTAAAAAGGTACAATTTGTGGGTCGCAGGGATGAAGGTTCCAAAACCATTCGTAGTTTCCACCAGAAGGTTGAAAGACCTGTGTTGGCCACAACACCTTCCTTGGATGTCTGAGCGACCCTCTTGTATTTACGTAACACATTATTTCCAGTTTAGTTTAAAATGGCTGACTTTTCAACCCAGCCCCCCTCGAGAAGTTCAGTTAATAACTTTTGTTTAGTCTTTTCTGAGCCGTTACTGAGACACAGACCAACGTGGGCATCACTAATCAAGAGACTATTGTGCTGCTTGTTGGTACTTAGAGATCTGTTCCAAAGTTTTCTTAGTATTTTTCAGAATTGCAGATTCACACAAGGTTACTCTAGGCCAGTGTTGTCCAAACTTGGCCACTTTAAGGTGAGTGGACTTCAACTCCCAGAATTCCCCAGCCAACATGCTGGCTGGGGAATTCTGGGAGTTGAAGTCCACTCACCTTAAAGTGGCCAAGTTTGGACAACACTGCTCTAGGCCCATCAGCTCTTAGTAAATGTCCTGAGATTTACAGTGTTTTTCCTTCCCTCCCCTGTATTTTTAGACTGCTGAAAAGGAGGAATTTGAGCACCAGCAGAAAGAACTGGAGAAGGTCTGCAATCCCATCATAACCAAGCTATACCAGAGTGCTGGAGGGATGCCTGGGGGCATGCCTGGCAACTTCCCTGGTGGTGGGGCACCCCCTTCAGGAGGGGCATCTTCTGGACCAACCATTGAGGAGGTCGACTAAGGGTCCAAGACGTGGCACTCCGTGGGCCACCTTCGGCACTGAAGGACTCAAGACAATTACAAGGGCATTCTTGATACTTTGAACATGTGCACAGGGAAGGGAAGCAAACACTGCACTTTACCAGTACCAGTACTGTATAAGGAAAAAGTGGAAATGTAATTCCAGTCCCAATAAACTTATTTAATTGGCAACGTCGAGCGTGTGTTCTGATTTTTTTCTTATTCTGTAAATAGGTGCGTCAATGAAGTGGTTCTTGGTTAATTCTACCCCCAACACTGAATGATCCCACATGTGGGTGTACAGCAATCCAGGTCAGTGTGTCAGCCTTGGCAGCTTGAACATGGGTGGACTTCAACTCCCAGAATTCCACAGCCAGCATATTGGCTGGGGAATTCTGGGAGTTGAAGTCCACCTGTGTTCAAGCTGCCAAGGCTGAGAGACTGATCTGGATGGTACCAAATTGGAAGGGGGGGCAGGTTGAAGAAACCTGTATTGAAAAGCCTACAATGTTAAGTAGGTCTCCATGGCCTCAAGTAAATTTCCATAGTAAATAGTTTAGATAGAATCTGCAAACCTAGATAAGATGGTAGTATAATAGTGGAGATCATCAATATGTGTCACCAACCGAGCCAAATTCACCTGAAACAGCAAGAAAGGTAAGGGCAAAAGCCTGTAAAGTTAGTGGGAGAATATAGTTCTAAATGGGAATCTTGGAATTGGGTGTCCCTCAAAGCGGTTGTGTGCATCTGTCAAGAGAAAAGAAAGGTTCCAAATTCCTTTGGTGCTTAACCTGAAATAACTTACTGACTTGGCATATAATAAAGCAAAGAAAGCTACAGATTATCAACTGGTTTTGGCCTAGATTTCCAGCAAATGTTTCTAAATGCTAAAACGCATCTAAGGTGGGGTTACAAGAACTGGAAGCATTTAAGATTCCAGAATCCAACCTGGCTCAGTTAAGCATGATCAGAATGGGAAATTTAATGGCGTAGCCAAAGGGGGAGAATGAATGGAGCAGCTGTAGATTCAACTCTTCTAACATCCATAAGCAAGCATGAATCCTTTATTTTGGTAACATTCCAATTTCACAGGCAAGCAGGAAGCATTTAGCATTGCGTCTCTGCATTCAGCTTGTCGTGGAATGTGTGAGCTAGGTCATTTCATGATAAGCACATGGATAGAAGGTGCTTTACCACTGAGTGTTTCAGTGCAGTACATCAATACTTAGAGTGTTTGAAACGCACCAAATAAGACGATTAGAATCAAAAGCCTCAGGATACAGAAATTTGGTGTCTCAATTCCATGCAGCCACAAGTAGGAACAACCCTTTGAAATGGACCTCCAAAATACACTTCAGTAAAGTAATGCAGTTCGAAGCACATGGGAGCAAAAAGGATTTGCAGAGTACAGGAGAGTTCCTCTTAAATACCTTCAAAACCAGGCTATCAATAACAATACCAAGAATCCTCATTTGTATTCATTGCACCCACAATCCTATATTCAATCTGCAATCTGTGTTATGTCAAGTATGTCCTAATTCAGTTATCCGTATCTTATCCAACCTCCAAATTCTGCAATCTCCAAAGCCCTCCTAAGGGCAGATGGCCAGAATGGAAATGAGGGGCCTTCCATTTCCCCATCTCTTCCTGATAAATGTTCTTGCTTTGTTTGCCAGCCCCCAACTTTCTGTACAATGGAAAGGAATGTCATTAACCCAAGGGTAATAGGGTGGTGAACTGCCCAGGTAGCATTTTTCCACCACGCTTATTTCCACCACACCTCCTTTGGATAACGCAGATATCAATCCCATCTTGACCAGAAGAAGAGAGTTTCCAGGTCTAGGCTTTCTCCCAGAGATGGGAATGCGCTAGAGCCATGTTTCTCAACCTTGGCAGCTTTCAGATGTGTGGACTTCAACTCCCAGAATTCCCCAGCCAACCCTGCACCCTATCTTCTCCTCTGCTGAGTGTTAAGACTGATTACATGCTGGCTCTGACATTGAAATCACTTCTCACGTTTGGCATCCTTTGTCTAAAATCCATCTGGTTCAACAAGTCTGGAAAACTTTCGAGTTGCTCTCTATTTAGTGATTAGTCCAAAACCACTGGCTCTGGGAACGGTTGAAATGGCCAGTGCTACTACTTTCTGCAAGTTGAAAAGGTACGTACATGCACGTTTGTTAGCAAAAGATGGGTTGCTTATGGCATGCATACCCCGTGTAGAAGGTAAAGTCCTCAAGCTGGATTTGGTGGTGGTTGCACAGATACAACCAGCCAATGATTTGGACAGCAATATGTGAGGGAGTGACATTAAGATTGCTGTCTGTGCTTGGGAACAGTAGCTGTAGCCAGGCAGAAATGCCTCTGACCCCGTTTCCTTCATTCATTTGTTCATTCATGCACTCACAACTTTACTCACAAGCATCCAAGCTGGCGTTCCAGCTGCCTGTGAGAATTGAGCCACACCCTGGCATTTTGAAGGACATCCAGAGGCACCCTCACCCCACCCAAGCTCTTAACTTACGAAAGCAAACACTGAGTGGGGAAGGTGTGCGTAGGAGAAAAAGTGATAAGAAAAGGGCCTACAGACCAGGAAGTGGAGGCGACATCTGGAGATCAGCAGCTATTACAAGCAGGCAAGAGGACTATCATTCAACTGCCAGGACCACAGGCTACGTTGAGCAGCCAATCCTGGTGGGAGTCCTCTTTGGAGCTTTGCCGGGAACTCAGGGACAGCTAGAAGAAGAAGAACCACATCAAAGCAGCACCTCATCCCAAGTAGAGTAAGAACATTTGGAAGGAGGCAAAGGTTGTTTGCCACATGACAGATTGATAGACTCTGGTTTGGACTGAGCATTAAGAGACTGAGTATTAAAGACATATGGACGTGGCAACAGCAGCTTGCAAGTCCTAGAAGGGTGGAGTTAACCCAGAGCAATAGCTTGTTGTTGGGGAAGGTATGTGTTGCAATAAAGCAGTGTTTCTCAACTTTGGCAACTTTAAGATATGTGGGCTTCAGCTCCCAGATTTCCCCAGCCAGCCATGCTAAGATATCCACATATCTTAAAGTTGCCGAGGTTGAGAAACATTGCAATAAAGCAATGGGTACAGATTTGCTACGCTCTGGTATGTCCAGTCCTTGGGAGGCAAAGAATCCTCCCACTGTACAGATGTGTTTTGCCATTCCCTTTTCCCAAGATGTGTCTGGATTTCCCAGTCTCACCTTTAATCTCCGACCAGGTACAGTCCATGCTGACATTTACTGTACAGGTCCACTTAAGCACTCATGCTATTGCTCAGAAATGAAGATCTCCAGCAGCGACTGGTTTTCAGTCAAGGCCAAAATGCTGCTTTTGTCCACCAGAGGTCAGCCGTGGTTAATTTATGGAAGATCTTTTCTAGAATTTATTTTTTTTGAAGACCACCTAAACCATTTCCTTGCCCCCCTCTTGTAGAGGAGAGAAGAGAAGTGCCAGGGAAGTGAATGGGTTGACACTAGCGATGGAGGACATGAATGTCAGAAGGAGTGAAGCAAACATTGAAGTTTTCTTTGGGCCACCTTCATCCTCAACATAAAGCCCTCAAGCTTAGAAAATTAGGAGGCTGAGGAAAAGGCAAAACTAGATTCCTTGTCTCCAGTTGCTGGTTGTCTCTGACAAGATGGATCTATTACACGGCCACCCATTTGATCATATGAATGTGCCCTTCTGTGGCTCCAGATCAAAGTAATCAAATCCAAACGTGGGTTCATTGCTAGAAATTGCTGCCACGTAATGGAAGGTGACAAATATGCCTCCTTTCCTTGTTCAACCAGATCCCCATTTCCCCCCACCTGCTCCGAGCTGCTCTTCTTCCTGGTAAGATAAGGCCCCATCACGTCTATTCTGCGTACAATGCTAGGTTTGCAAATACAAATGAACACAAAGAGTGTTTTTGGAACAAATACAAATGTGAAGTGATTTTATCCCTCTTCAGCAGGAGAAAAATGGTCTGGTGGAACCTGTGAATTAAAGCTTTATGCTACAGTAGCTTTCCCCACACTGGTGCACATCTGAGGATTATCGGCGTTGGTCCAACGCATCTGGAGGCACCCGGTTGGGGAGATTCTTTCACAAGACTTAACCAATTATTCTTCTCCTCTGTTTCTTTTTCTCTATCACAGGCATCATGACAACCTGACTAAAAGGGAAGGAGGGCAGAAGAAGAAAATTCTTTGGTTATTGGAGGAGCCGAGGACAGGACCAATCCCTTGACTTTGGATTGGAAAAATTGCACGGACTTTCTCTTCAGTTTGCAATGCAGATTTCTTGCACGAAGATACGACCAACTGAGCTGAGTTATGACTCAAACCGTTTCAGCTCCTTTACTTGTACAACAACCTTCAGCTGTGGGGACAGAGTTAAAAGTGAGCATCGGCTTTCCTTGCTTTTTTTGTGCTTTTACAACAGCCTGGGATCAGCTGCCAGAATTCCCCTCCACCCTGTTACGCAGCGTTACTTTCTGCTCGCCTTCCCACTTATCTTACCCATAGAAGGATTAGAGCCATTAATTTTAGATTACAGGCAAAACAGCCTCTCGCAGCATAGCTCAGACGAGGACAAAAGGCTGTGAGAAAATTGCATCTTAAATTAGGACTTGACTGTGAAGTAAATAATTCTCCCCAACATTCATCCTTCTCTGAGAAATATCCTACAGTAGCTGGAAAGGGACCAACTATGCACTAGACAAGGAAGGTCAGCAAAACAGGGATGTCCATAGGTTAAAAAAAAAAAAATCAAGATGGTGGATATGGCAGTTTGATTGAGCCTTTGCTTGTTTTATCTGCATTGCAGCATTGTGGCTGCCATCTTAGTATTTGAACCACACTCTGAGGATGGCCCTGGCAGCAAGATTGAAGGACATCTAAAGTTTACAGAAATCTCCCTATGGAAAAATAAAGAGGGAGGACCAAGGGAAACTCTTGGGAGGATTTTTGCTAGTGTAATGGTCTGTGGGAATGACCTTGGGAGACAGGAGGGAGAGCTGCAGGCTGGACAACCAGTGTGTAGAAGAGATCTCAGTCCGCAGGAGGAGAGGGGGTCGTGGGAAGCGTTTCAGAAGGGACCCTCCTTAGTTTTCCAGAGAGTAAAAGGAGAGGAGGGGAGGAATACTCTCAGGTTTGCAAGATTATCATTCTTGCAAACTAAGGAGGGTCCCTTCTGAAACGCTTCCCACGCCCTCCTCCTCCTGCAGACTGAGATACCTTCTACCTGACGGTTGTGCAGCCTGTGGCTCTCCCTCCTGTCTCCCAAGGTCATTCCCACAGACCATTACAGCTAGCTACCAAAGTCAACATTTGCTGGAGGTTGGGCAGAAAGAAAAAACAAGCAGAGTGGAAAGGAGTGTCTTAGCGGGCACGTTAATTATTTTAATTTGGGTGGACAAGTCTGGGTTGTAAAAATGCAGTTGACCACCAGAGGGCTGCAAAGAGTTACAATTTTGACTGTTTGCTGCCCTCTAATAGTTGTTCAGATTCCTGCAACCTGGATCTGCTAATTTAATACTTCCCCCCTTCAAGCACATTAAATGCTGTAATTCAGTGCCAGCTGTTGAAGTGGTTCTGGAGACTATATAGGCCCAAGGCTTTTGAACTCAAATGTGGTTGCCTCTTCTAAAACAAGCAGTTTTTTGGGGGGGGGGGGCTTACCTAATAAAAGTCCACCTTCTAGTGTTTGTGTGGATTAGGAAATAAAAGGTATACATCTGGGATTCAGGATGATTAACTGCTTTGCAGTTTGGGTTTGGAAAAACAACAAAAGTCACAGCGTGTAGATTACTGCTTGCTTCATTGACAAAAAAACTGGAATATGGCATTCCCTTTTTCCTGACTACTTTGCTGATGCATCAGAGTCTGCTGTGAAAGATCGAGGGAGATCCAGAACATCTTGTGATTGGAAAAAAGAGAAAGCTGATATTTCACAGCCATTCCGATCCAAGAACAACACATATGTTCTCCTGAAACTCCAGTCAACAACTTCAGCAGCATTTACATACATCAGAATATTTCTATCCCTTTAGTTTTTAAAACTGAAGAAATAAAGGATTATTACATCCTACGTTAGAGATGCTGGGAGAAAACACCATACAGGCATGAGATGAAAGGATCTTTAAACTTTAGATGAATATCATCTTTTGATGCTAACACCAACCTTGGTTTTCCAAGAGCCAGGGAACATTTCTACATCTGTGTTTTACATTTCTTCTCAGTCTGACTTTTCCTTCAGCTTAGATAACAGCAGAAAGTTGATTTCTAATTTCTGCTGCTTAAGTTTGATTTATTAATAAGCAGCCCTTTAATTAGCCGATAAAAGGGGGCCGAGAAGGTGAGGGGGAGAAAATAAAAATAAAAACTCTCTCTGCTTTTCTCGTCCCTACTAGCTCTTGATTGATTTCCCAACAATAGCTAATTCTATTATTCAAAGTGATTTCCCCACGGGTGGGCAGTTTATTTCTGTCATCAACTATCTGATGAAATCTTTAAACATGAAATATTAAGCTCGGTAGCGACAAATCGCCTATCGGGCTAACAAGTCACAAAGCTTCCGGAGTTGGCTGTAGAGTGTAATTTGAAAGCGAGTGAAGTGAGAATGTCACGCGCATAGCTTTTGTGAGCGTGCATTAATGTCTCTTTGACGCTGGTTGCCCATTGACAGTAAATTGACTTGTACTAATAGTGTACAGGAGGAGGGAAGAAGCTTGGAAGGGAGAGGGAGGGGGCCAGTCAGCCAAAGAAGATTGAAGTAGCAAATAAAGAATATTGACTGGCAAACTGCGGTGTCTTGCTCGCCTTTCATCTACACTTGCCCTCAATGGGAGTGTTTTAATGCAACTTTAGCATCAATTGCATTTCTAGGCCGAGGGCCCGTCGCTGCAGCACATCATGCAAACGGGAAAGCGCAGGGTGCTTCCGAACTCATGGCTTTCGATTGTTTGGGGCTCAGGAGCCTGGCTTATAATTATTTCATTAAGCTGCTTAATGGTTATCAAATATGAGCCTTTTTATTGCTCTGTTGAGAAAATATAATAAGCTGAAGATGGGTCACCACTCCAGCCTGGAGCTTTCTAATAGGCAGCCAGGTGTTTGGGAAGAGGCAGTTAACGGGTTTTTTTTTTATTTTTTGGAAAAGTTCTGTACAAAGTTCGTTTGATCACAGGAACCATCATGAGTAAGGACCAAGGGGAGCTGGTGCAGATGAACATCAATGCTATCTTTTTTCCTGCCTCTTTTGGGCCACAGAAATAATGGAATGAAGTCAAGCACATCTTAAAGGAGATTGTATCTTCCTAAATAAAATGCAGAAATAATCGAGGTGGGTAAATCCAGAAAGCTTTAAGAAAGCTTTTAAAAATTATGGTTTGTTGTTCTGTGGATCTGTTCTGGAGATCCCCTAAAAACTTGCAGAATGAGCAACTTGAAAAGAGCATTGAAAACAGGGGTGTTCTCAGAGTTGGTCAAAAAAAATCAAGATGTACAAACAAAGCTCTGCCTGGTTTTTATGTGTGTTGTGGACACTCCTGATTAAAAATACTCAATTTGTTTTAAAGGAGAAGTTTACAACCTGTGACCTCACTTACTCCTTCCTAGGCCCAGTCTTTGCACCCCCTTCAAAAACAGCCCCGAAATTGTAATTTTGAAAGTGAAGAAGGGGGCAAGTTATTAAGTAAGCAGGGAACTAATCAGACCAATTCCACTGGAATTAAATTTAGCCATCCATCAAAGACAATCAAATTTCATTTTTTCTTTCCTGTGGCCCTACTCACTGCTTTGTCCTGGGGCCAAAACATCATTCCACATTCCTCTTCTAAAATAGCACAACATACCAAACCCCCTGTATTTCTTCAACAAGATGGAGAGAGGCCACCCCAATGGGAAATTAAAATACGGAATGAGTGAAAAGGATGCTATGTATATTTACATCCTAGGTTAAGCAGAGCCTTTCTCTCCTCAAAGATAAAACTGGACAAATGTCCTATCCATCTTTCCAGAACTCCAGATCTTTTCCTCGGGCTTGGTGGGAGGAAAGGCGGTAGGTGCGGGGAAGAGGCAGGGAGAGATCCACAAAGAAGGATAGCTGTGAGACGGAGAACATAGACTGCAGACCGAGTCCAAATGGCATCACGGGTGGGCGACTGGGATCCCAAATGACATGTGGGAAAGAAGCAATGAGTGCCATCTCCAGCCTACCTGGTTCTGCAAAACCCTGTTCTATTCTTTGGACTTTTTCTTTTCCCGCCTCTTGTTCTGCAGATCTTTGAGGTGGCATTTTCTTCTTCGCCAAGCTCTCATCCAACTCGGCCTCGTGAAGCAACGGGCCCACCTATTTCTTCCACAGACAAGAGATGGCAAGAAGGCATTTGTATTCAGGTTTTGTTTGAAAGCCAATGGATTCATTTTCACCTTTATGTTTTTAAAACCCTGGGCACTTCGGGAAGGCACCGCTCTAATTTTAACAAGCTGGTTTCTCTCTTTTGCTCTTTTTCGAGTCCGTAATGCAGCTGGGTAGACTTCTTTATCAGTATTCTCCGCCGTCTTCTGACAGACGCTCATTTTCTGTTGCCTCAACCCGCGCTGACCTCATTTTCCAACACAGAGCAGCCAAGGAGTTGGTCAAAATTAGCTGTATTAGCAGGTCCCAATATACTCCGTTTATTTGTGAGGCGACAAATATTTCAGCCATTAAGATCATTCCATCTCTTATCACTTAAATGCACTCACTTACATTCCAAATCACTTCCTAATTTAAAAGCCTGTTTGTTGAGATTGTCAGAGGCCAGAAAAGGAGGCGAGGAGGAGGAAAAAAATAGCATAAATAAATAAGCAAAAAGCCAAACTCTTTACTCGCAGAGAGGGCTGGGCTCTTATGGGCAAAATCCTCATCATTTAGTCATGGCTGCGGCACACAGTCGCTTTCCGTGCTGAATAATGCAACCTGAAGCTCCTGGATTTGCAAGGCAGAAGAAAAGAAGGCAATCTCGGGCCTCAGTTTCCTCTCCTGAACAAGGAGAGCCAAGGGCAAAGTTGCTTATATTTTTGGTTTGATGCTTCAGGAGTCATCCAGAAGAGTGGAAAATGTAAGTTTCAGAGGAGGGACTGTAGCCAGAAAGTCTCCTGGGTTCAATCCTCATAGGGAAGCTTCCATTTAAAACACTGGATTTTAGGAGGAAAGGCTCCAGTTCCAGTATTAAACTCTGTTTTGCCTGGAAAAGTGCCCAGGTTAAATTCATTTCCAAGAGACCGAGAACAGGGACCTCTTGGAGTCTTGACTTCAGCTCCTATTGATGGACCAGTCCAGATTTGAAGTCTCCCCCAATGATATGCTCCTGTTTGGCCAAAATAGCTGTCGTACACACTCTGAAAGGACAGAGATGTATAATCTAAAAGAGGACAAAGGAGAGGCGAAGGATATGAAAGAAGGAGGGTGGATCTTAAAGTGAAATGGAGGTCAAATCTCCTTTGATTTAAGCGTGACCTCTAATGATTCCTTTGGCACATTCACACAGCTTTCTTGGCATCAACACGCCCCTGGTCTCTTCCAACAGGTCTTTGGATATCCCAGTTTAGCCTGCAGCTCTCAGATTTCTTGGTGATCTCCCATCCAAATTCTCATCAAGCCCAGCCCAGTTTCTACCGGCTCAGGCTAAATAATGTAAAGAACGGCCAGCTGGAATAGAGTTCAGGGAGAGAAGCAGCCCTGGAGCTTCCTTGGGTCCTCTCCTGCTGCTGCAGCTTCAGTAGCTGAACCAACTCGTCTGAACAGAGCATTGCTTCCAGTAGGGTGCAGATGGATGTGTGTGGATGCATGTAAGAGAGGCAGAAGGAACGACGCTTCCCCATCAGCAGACGTGAGCATTTGCAGTCCAATGTATGCCCAGACATTTAAGCAGAGATACCTTATATGTGGACATGACACAACTGCAATTTTTAAACAAGGTATTTCAAAAGGAGGAGGTATAGAGGGGGACTCAGCCAAGATGCAGCTGTGTGCCAAGGTCCCTTCAGGTTTAAGACTGGCCCTGGGGTGTTTGCCCCCTTATAGATTTTGGAGTGAAGCTGTTGACAAAAATGGGACATTCTCAGGTTTTTGCATCAGCAGCCTCTTGGTTCAATCCACCACCGTTCTAGATGGATTTCTGACATCAGATCCTTGGCCTTTAAAGGTAGGGAGGTCACTGTTGCAGCAGGAGCTAACTTCACTTGGTTCCAAATTCCCAGTTGGCAAATGGCTGGCTGAATCCAGGGATGGGGAAGTTGGGCATTTGACTTCCCAGATGTTTTCAACTATAGACAGGGGTGTCTGTGGGTTGTGGTCAAAAAAGTCAAGATGGTAATTGTGACAGTACAGACACCAGGCAATAAGCTTTGATCACACCATCCAGCTGCCTTCTTGACTTTTAACCACACTCTGCAGACACTCCTGACTGCAGCTCCCATCATTCTCAGCCATTGATAGATCTGAATATTCACCCATGTTTGCCTACCTACAGATGAGTCTCAATTAAAGAAGGGAAATGTGTTGGGAAGCTAAGCAGAAGTTATATGCTAACCAAGAAGAAGAGTATCATCTATTTGACTGTGAATAGAAAGTCTTTGATTTTAAACACTGCACTAGGCTAATTGTTTCTAAAATGTGGTTAAAATGGCTGTCTAGCTGGGAAGCAGCATGGGACTGACCTTGGCTGATCCTGGAAAAGCTAAGCAGGGTCTGACCTGTTTACCATTTGGAGGGGACATCACTCAGGAATCCTCAGGCTGTAGGCTAGACTGGGAAATAAAATAAATTTTAAAAAATCTTGGAAAAGGGCAGGGGAAAACCATTTCTACATTTCTGCTGAGAAAACTACATGGACATATCCATGCAATCAAGCACAACTTAAAGGAGATCATATCTTTTTAAAATAACTGGTGCATATATAAGTAACAAGATGTTTCTCAACCCTCCTCACCGTTATTGTAAGCATCTGCTTTAGAAATTCAGAATAAATTTATTTTGAGGTCATTCTATAATCCAAGCCCTAAAGGTGCTTTTTCAATAGTATTTTGTATCTGGCAGCAACTAACCACTGCATACTTCTATGTCCACATCTGTTTCATTAGTCTGAAAAATAAGTTTGAATAACACTAGAGTAGCAATTAAAAGAAACAGCTTTGCAGCAGGAATGGAAAACAACAATAGCTCCAGAAGTATATGGTTTAAACCGTAATGTTAGTACATTTTTCCTTAGGACTTATATATTTTCTCTTTATTCTTCCTTCTTTCCTTTTCAGACTGGTGAATGAACATTTCTATAAACTACAGTTCTGGCATGATTTATCTTTACTTTCTCATGCTATCACCAGCATAGGGTAATTTAAAACACACACACACACCAAACTACATTGTATTTGTTAAGTTTCAGTATTTGGCTTACAAAAACACTGGGAGATCAACCGTTGATGGAAATGTATTGATTTTTGTTCCCCTTCTGAATGCTTCAGAAAGAACAGAGAAAAGAAAGATGCATCTCCTCTGGTTCCAATTAAAATCACCTGTTAACTTTAAAAAGTCCTTTTTAAAAAGGGTTTAAAAGATTTTCATTTAATTGATTCCCATGTAAAATGCTCTTTACAATTACCAATATAAACTAGTAGTTACCTGCTGGGTAAAATCCTATTTGTGATGTTGATCAAGGCCTCTACACTTGCCACTTTTCATACTGAGTTTTTAAATTTCTTATTGATAGCTTGCATCTGTCAGTAGTGGATATTTTTAGAGGGCTGGGGGGGGGAAAAGCAAAGAAGGAAAAAGGAAAGCTTTTAAAAGATTGGAATGGTTCTCTTTTGATTATGGTTGTCAGCCTCAACTAAACCATGAGCGATCTTGGGTATATATAGATCCCTGGACAATCCTTTAAAAAGTGTTTGATTCCTTCCCACTCAGCTCTCAAAAATCCCATATTGTATCACACATCAGCCTAAATGTTTTAATAAAGATTATAGTATGTTCTATAATGTAGATCAAACTAGGATTGCAAAGTTCCAGACAACCACTAGATGTCAGCAAAGAGATACTGTCAACTCTTTTCCCATCTCATAAGTTTCTCCTGTGCAGCCCACAGCTGGTGGTATTATCATATACTGCATCCATGATTTCAAGACATTTTGTTTTGATCTGGTTCAAACACTATAGTCAGCCACCATTTAATCATGACTGTTGAATAGTAGGCTGGGTTTGCCCAATCTGAAACTTCCATTATGGCTCAGTCAATGAAGCATGAATCTATTCAGTGTTTGCTTCTCACAACTATATGCTAAATAAAATAAATAAATTGTGCTTGGTCAAAAAGAGTTTGTGCTCTTTCAAAACCTGTAAGCCCTACTTGAACAGGGTTAAGCAAGAGAAAACAAAGCCACGTGTGATCATTGGTCTTCATCAAGATTGCTTCTTGAAAAGGAAGTACATCTGCGCACACACACATTGATAGATAACAATATTTTTTTCTGATGCCTTTGAGTCAGTCTTGACTCCTGGAGATTATCCTGCAGTTTTCTTGGCAAGTAGTTTGCCATTGCCTCCATCCTAGGGCTGAGAGAGAGTGACTGGCCCAAGATCACCCAGCTGGCTTTGTGCCTCATGGTCTCCTGATTTCTAGCCTGATGCCTTAACCACTACACCAAACTGGCTTTCAGTAATGGCTTATGGAATCCACCAAATATCCTGGGTTTGTATAACACACTGAGATGTAAACTAGCCACCATGCACTTTGTTGGCATCAAATGTGGTTAGCAAAGTTTGTGGCTAGGGGGCATGTTTCTACAACTTGCTCTACTAGATTAAAATGGGTTTGGATAATTCTGAGGTTCAGAATGTGGTTAGAAGCCTAGCTTTTAGTAATGCTGTCAAATCCAGGATACAAAAATACAGATCACCCCTAGATGGTAGCAAAGAGACATCAACGTGTCTAATTGTTTGCTGGCCTCTCGTTGCCATCCTAAAGTTTGCAGCCCCTATCCAGTAGTTCTAGCCTTTCTCGCAATGTGTTGTGTGAACTAAGCAATTGCATTAAGCCATAGTGAATCTTCTTTCTTTGAGCACTTGATGTGAATAGAACAATCATGTTAAATCAGTGTTTCTCAACCTTGGCCACTTGAAGATGGGTGGATGTCAACTCCCAGAATCCCGCAGCCAGCATGGCTGGCTGGGGGATTCTGGGAGTTGACGTCCACCCATCTTCAAGCGGCCAAGGTTGAGAAACATTGCATTATATTAATCCAGATTCAGGGTTACATCTTCTGTGTGAACACAGCCACGTGTATCCAGTAAACGCACCCCTGGAAGTTCAGGAGCAAGCATTGGTGGTTGATGTGAAGGAGTCATACTCAGTGCAATGGTGTTCATAACAACTTTTGAGAAAGGAAACTTCCCCCTGTGGATTTGACTGCTCACTTTCCAAGCCTGAAAGGATTCGGCTCCTGGTTATCAATAGAGAAATCCCTGCATTTGCGTTCTTTCTTGTTCACTTAAGGGTGAAAAATGGCCAGCAAGCTCTAGATTAGTCTCATCATCCAGCCTGATTTGAGCTCTGAGCTTCCCAAACCCATATTTTGGTCTATTGTCCAAATCACAGCATCTGCGTCTTTCCGAGTGCCTAATTCATTCTAATATTAGTATTTATTAACATGTAATTCTGGGGTAAATCACCCCAAGAGAAAGGGGGAAAATAAGTAATCCTCTCTCTTTCTCATTATAGGTACCTTTCCCCCATCCACTCCATTCCCACCCATAGGGGTTTGTAACTGCCCATAGAATGCAGTTAGATGTTTAAAAATATTGTTATTCTTTCCTTCCTGCTCATATTTAAGCTTAACCATTAAGAAAAAAAAATTACTCAGCTTATCTGCTTCTCCATGCATGACGCTCAGCAGGTTACAGACCTCCAAGCAGGAATAAGATTAAAAGCTAAACGCAATACTGTAGTATAAAAATATAAGCAGAATTATGATATAACTTTATTATTCTAAGTCACAAATATAGTTTGGTGCCATGTTTCTTACATTATCATCATCCATTTTCCAAAGATGGTGAAGTTAAAGCACCCAACCTAGACTTTGGAATGCAAAAAATCTTTGCTGTCTATTATTAACTGCCTTGTTCTTTCCTAATTCATAATGTCTTGGCAGCCAAATTCATGGTGCCTTCCATGGACAAAAGAGTTGGAGAAAAAATGTCTTTGTGGGTTAGAGCAAAGTCAAACTAGAGGATCATTTAGCTTCTAAGTGTGGGGAGGTGGATGGCTCACCAACAGGATGTGAATTTGCTTGCTCTCAACACTTCCTTAGGGAGATCAGGCCTCCGACTTGAAAACTTTTGATTTATCTCCCACAGCTAAAAGCAATGAGATACCTATTTTCTTTATGTACGTCTCGTGCAGTGTTTTTCAAACTTGGCAACTTTAAGACATGCGGACTTCAACTCCCAGAATTCCCCAGCCAGCATGGGAAGGGGCAGGACATAACTTTCCAGGGCCTCTGAAACAAGATTGTGGGTAATTAGCATGGACAGTCCCAAAGGGAGTAACCTTTGGTTATTGTAGCTTTAACATTTTTATGTACATAATGGCAGCAGAACAGAGATGGAAAGTAGGATATGTGGTGATCCTTCCTCTATTCTGCACCATGTAAGTAACAATTTGGGGGACTGGGATGATGTATCTGTAGAGAGCCACAGACAGGACAGCATATTTTATTCAAGGTCCTGTCTGTGGCTCTCTACAGATACATCATCCCAATCCACCAAATTGTTTCTTACTTGGTTTCTTACAGAAAAAGAAACATCAGGAAGATGTTCAAAGTGGTTCCACCTTAACTTGCTGGGGTATAAGAAGAAGGGAAGGGAAAATACACTCAGGCTTTCAAGATTCAGTGAGTACAGCCTGTCTCAACAGAATTCCAGTAATTTTTGAGTTAAGCCTGTATCCTGCTCTGACCTATCTCGAAGGACAGACAGTATTCAGTGCAAGTAACCACGTGTCACCATGTTGATGCAATGGTATGTGGGAAAGACCTTGGGAGACTGGGCCGAGAGACACCACCAAGGGAACAGTCAGATAAGAGACGGCACAGCCCACAGCTGGATAGTGGGTGGGGCAAGAGGCTCAGAAGAGACACTCCCTAATTTCTCAGGGTGTAAAGGAGATGGGGTTGGGGGGAGAATTGTACTTTCAGACTTGCAAGATTCTGTCGCTGTAGCTTTACAGTAAAGTAGAATGAGCTCATCTGGCTCTGATTCCTATCTG
The DNA here is from genome assembly GCF_059951505.1 of Python bivittatus. Taxonomy (NCBI): domain Eukaryota; kingdom Metazoa; phylum Chordata; class Lepidosauria; order Squamata; family Pythonidae; genus Python; species Python bivittatus. The sequence goes on along the minus strand of NW_028277052.1, from coordinate 4,951,407 downwards.
GTTTGCCCCATGCGGCTGACAGTTACACAAAGAGAGCCATTGGCTTCGATCCCCATCTTGTTTTATTATTCAAAAGCCATCCAGTTCAGCAGGGTAGAAAACAACATATCCTAAAGTGCCCCAAATTGGATGTAGATAAAAAAAAAAAAGTAGGGTGGGAGGGAGAGGGGAGGGAGAGGGGAGGGGCAGACAGGTGAACAGAAGAAGCATCTCAAAGAAGACGCTGTAGACAATATTAAATGCCATAAAAGAAGCACTTAAACAATATGGTCCATTATAGGTCGGTAGCAAATATTGATGCTCGGTTTTGAATGACTCTGAAGCATTTTCATGTTTTGCCCAGAGTAGGTCCTGGGGAAGCGTTATTAGGAAGTTGTTAACCTAATTGGAACAAATATTTAAATACAAAACAAGTAAAAAAAAATCAAGGCTTAATGGATAGATTAGGTGGAGGAAAACAGCCCATAAACCACTGGGGTTTTTTTTCTCTGCCTTCTCTGCAGCATTAGATAGCCGTAGCCCCCACCCTCCCACCTCCCAATCACAGTGGCTAAATTAGACAAGGCGGGTATTCTTAATTCCTCCAAACAATCACTTAATGGGAGCGATAGTATTCCACCAAAGAGGTGGATGGCGAAGGGAACCATTTGATAGGCCATCAATAGATGGAAGCTTAGCTGCTTTTAAGATTAAGCCCCAAAGAAACATCTGTGAAGTGGGGAACTTGGGGAGTGGGGAGCAAGGTGGAAATGGGAAGAGAGTGGAAAGTGCAGGGGGGGGGAGAGAAAGAGTGTATTTATCTTTACACAAAAATTTGTGTGCTCCTAAAGTGCAGGCAGTGAGAGGAATTTCAATTATTTAATCAGAAGGAAAATGGAAGCGCCTTTAAGTGATTGGAACCACAGAAATCTAATGTGGGCTGACATCAAATATCAGCGAAACGGGAGGGAAATTAAACCTACTCCTACTTAAATCATGTGGTTACAAATAATAAATTAGTTTCTCGATGCTTTCATTTAAGTATTTAAGTGGAAGGTTTTATTCTTAATGTAATGTTGTTGCACAAAATAAGGCCCTTGTTCACCTTCGGGGCTATATGGTTTTTCTCCTTCCTCTCTGTGTGGTTGAATTAGAAGTAAATGGGGGGAAATGTTGGAGAGTGTCTGTAACATTTAATGTTCTTTTGTTAATGCAGTCCATCAAAATGCTTTCACCAAATGCTCATTACAGTAGAGAATAATGTTTGTTAATGTACGCTAGGCTAAACAAATCCAATGTGCAGATTGGGAAGGAAAACAATTATCTGAAAAAAAATTAGAGATAAAGCTTGCTTGGAGAAGATATTGTATGCATATTCACTTCTCTGGGTTTGGGCCTAATCTAAACCGTTATTTGGGGAGGTGTTTATACCAGAAAAGATGATGTAATCATACATCAAGAGTGGTTGTATTTTGCAAAAGGGTGTCTCCTCCAACCCTAGATGTGAAAAATTCAAAAACTTACTCAGAGTATACTCTAGCCCAGCTGTTTGGCAGAAAAAGCTCACTTTTTACATTAATTTAAACCAGTGTTTTTCAAACCTGGCCACTATAAGATGAATGGACTTCAACTGAAGTCTTCAACTCTGAAAGTTGAAGTCTACACATCTTAAAGTGGCCAAATTTGAAAAAAACTTTTTAAAAATTGTCTTGATTTCTGTTGAGGCTTTAGGCATGACTGTTAACAAGGGCCAGTTGTGGCACTCCAAAGATAAACTACAATTCCCAGCATTCCCCATCAATAGCTTTGGCTGCTGGGAATTGCAGTAGAGCAGTTTTGGGAGCCACACTCTAGCACCTCCTCTCATTTATATGGCATATGAAGGATAAGCAAAAGGGTTTTCATGTTTACTGGTTGATTTCAAAGATTTTTATGATATCCTTCCATGAAACCAATCAGAATCAAAGACTGAGTTTTAAGAAACCAATGTAAAAAAAACAAAAGAATCTAAATTCAGAAACAGAAAACAGAACCAAACAGCATCGGGAGAAATATACAAAAGCAAATTATTATAGATCTGCCTTGGATATGCAACATTAGAATCTCCTGGGTTGGACCATGAATCACTTTTTCAACCTAAATATGCTTCTTTGACTTCCACCATATACAGAAAGGTGGATATGACTTTAGAAACAAATGAAATCATGCTTTATTCTATAATCAGCAACTTTTTCTTCCAAAAGAATGGGAAGTGACCAAGCCTGTCCGGGGTTTGTGACAGATATATGGTATTTAAATTCTGAGCCCCCATGATACTATTCCTATTTCAAAACACTTCTTTATTGTAGAACGAAATACAGATATCCTAAACCGGTGTTTTTCAAACTTGGTGACTTTAAGATGTGTGGACTGGGGAATTCTGGGAGCTGAAGTCCACAGGTCTTAGAGTTGCCAAGTTTAGAAAACACTGATCCAAACTCTGAACTGCCAGCTGTAACTTGGTTTCAATAACATTGACCACTTTAATTCTCCATTCAACTCTATGGGTGTCAATCCTGGTATAACACTGAAGGATCGATGAGATCTTTGCAGGGTTTCCGATTAGCTTGTTTGCCATGTTGCCATCCAAATGACCTGCGTTTCTCTGTTTAATAAAACAAAACAAACACATTTGCCATTTGTGGTATATTCAGGCTCCATTCTCCACTTAAAGTACTACAGAGTTTAGAGTTGAAACAGATGGCCTCCTTTTGTATTTTCTTGCTCTTGCTGCAACCCAAGGATGTCCACAGGGAGGGGGTCAAAAAAGCCAAGATGGTGGCTACATCCATGCAATCCAGCTGCCCCCCCGTTGACTTTTTTGATTCCACGATCATCCTCCTGTAGATACCGCTGCTTTTTTGTAACAACTTGCCTGAGAAAGTGAACATTCTGGTGTACCATCTTGGATGGCCCTGAGAAAACAGTTTCTTTCTATGGCTGTTGAATATTTTTCCCAGTCAGGAACCTGCATTGTGTTTCATTCCCCAGAATGTCAAAAGCAACAGAATAAGCCAGAATTTTTATAAAATGAGGTACCATTGGTATATGACACCAGAAAGACTTTCTAGAATGTATAAAGGTACTTCAAATTTATGTTGGAAATGTCAACAGCTTGAAGGGTCATTTTACAAGCCTGGTGGACTTGTAAAAAAGCTAGAAAATTTGGGGTTCAAATGCACACAGTAATACAAAGCATCTTAGAGACGAATATTGAACTGAAACCAGAACTTTCCTTGTTGGGACTAATGGACAGACAACTAGAAAAGACTTATGGATGATTGTTTTTGACCATGATAAACAGAGTGAGATTACTATATGCACAAAGATGGAAAGACTCTGAAATACTTACAATGGAGGAATGGTTGGTGAAGATGACAGAATTTGCAGAGATGGCAAAATTGACCTGTTTGATCAGAGAAGAGACAAAAATTACATTTGTCAATGACCGGAAACCCTTTATGGACTTTTTGCTGAAAATGGAAAAAAAATGAACTTGTGATTTCTGGGTTTGATGATTAGAAAGGGTAGCTTATGGAAAGAAGGGAACCATGATGTAATCTTAGAGAGTGAGGATAAAATACAAATGCATGTATAACTGCCGTAAAGAAGATTGGAAGTCACTTCTTTAATCTATTTTCTTTTTGTATTTCTCTGGGTTTTTTTTTTTTTTTTGGTTTCTATCTTTTTTATTTCTTTATTCACTGCTTTTCTCTTCTTTACTTTCTTTTTTTCTTTAACTATGTATTGTTTTTCTTCTGTTAAAAAAAGTTTATTTAATAAAAATCAATTAATTAAACAAACAAACAGCAGAATAAGCCCAGAGTGGAGAAAAAAGGGAGCGAGAAATCATCTGAGCGAACATTCCCAGATTTAATTTGCTGTTGGTCTCTCTATTCCAGAGCTTTTATTCCAGATCTCTGGGGTTCCATTTATCGTGTCCATCACCTACAATACCATCTCAGGAAGAGCCAAAGTTTTTACTGCTTTCCTATTTCAAGGAAGGCTCTGAATAACACAGCAATCATATTATTTGTTGAGGGAGCATATCAATTTAACTTCTGGAGTATTTTGAAGCACTATCGGTGAAGATCAGAGGCCGTTTCTTTTCAAATGTCAAGGAAAATAAGCCTCCCACATCATATTCTGTGAGAAGATCCTTTTTAGAAATGGACAAAAACAGCATTTGCCAAATGTAATCTCCAGTTTAAAAGCAGTATCTGAACCTCCATTGTCCTGATGTGGAAATCCGTCTTGCTGCCTCTAAAACACATCATCCACTTCTGGAGGCCTTAAGACTGAGTGCTCGCATATGGGCAAGTCGAAACGGTGAAGAAGCTAAAATGAAGAGCCGCACACATTTTTTTTAAAGCAAAAAATACAGTGTGCAAATGTGTGCTACTTAGTTCTTTCTAAACCATACCCCTCCCTTCTCGCCGGATCGCAGAGATGTAGGAAAGTCTCGATAATAAAAATATTTTCTTTTGATCCTCAAAGAAAGCTTCATTTCATTTTGGACAATGACATGAAACAGTGACTAATTCTGATGCCTAGATATATCACTGCATGGATCAGTTGATTGCAAAGCTGTTTAATACCAGGGCAGACAGAAAGTAGAGTGGGATCACTGGGTGAATCTGTACGTAAATTTGCAAAGAGATTAGCAGACTTTCAGTTTTGCGATTTGTGAACAGTAGGAAAATAGTGTTTTCACCCTATACTAGACTGATAAATAAAATAAAATAAAATAAAATAAAATCACAATCATTTATTTATTTATTTATTTATTTATCAGCTTTGTCACCGCTCATCTCGTTAAAAAGCGACTCTGGGCGGTTGAAATGAGTTTGGTCGTAGGATGTTTTATTTTAAAAATTCCTTCAACTCAGAAAATGCTCAAAGGCATTCTGTCTTCTAAGTGTATATATATATATTGCACAAAGCTATAATACAGTTTAATAGAATTATAGACTATAAGGGTTGGAAGTAGATCACGAAGTCCAAGCACCTGCCCAATGCTTGTTCAGCATTACCAGTAGATGTCCTTCTAGCCTGTGTTTCATTTGCTTGGTCTAATTGGTCATGAGAGTCTAGTTATTGTTCTGAGTTAAATCACAGGCAATTCTAGTTTCTTCAACAAACTGTGGCTGCATAAATCAGGGCTTACATGATGCTCTAGCTGGCAAATCCAGGAGTTCTAATAAAAAATAGCAGAAAAGGACAAGTCTGGACTCCATTCAGCAGCAATTTAATGCACTGGACTCCATTTAAAGTCTGGACTCCACTCAGCAGCAATTTAATGCACTTAAAATCCATAAAAAGAAAACAAGTTTCTTTTTAAACCATGTGCAATATTAAATGCTGCTCTGAAAGTCTCCTTCTCTACAAACAATATTTGCTACTGGAGAATCACAATCCCAGATTGTAGATCCTCCCGTAGGATCTCTCTTGAGCCTGCAGAAGTATTGTACAGCTGAAGGCTGCATCTGTCCCAGGGTTAAGATCCAGAGACATTAGAAAGCAGGAGGGGTGAATCCGGATCAAGTTCCATGTGGTTCTGATCCTACCAGTCATCTGGCAAACAAGACATGACAACCATCACCCTTTTCAATGTTGCTTTCCATAATTGTTCTGGTTACAGCAACCAGCAGACTTTTGTTCCAATAGAGGCAAATATCACCAGAGAGGAAAAAAACAACAACACGCGACCCTTCCTGGATATCCTCATCAGCAGAGGAAACAACAGGAAATTAGAAACCCAAGTTTATCAGAAGACCACCCACACCAATCAAGTACTCCATTACCAAAGTAACCACCCAACCTTCCACAAGAGGAGCTGTGTAAGAACATTATTCAAGCGAGCACAAACACATTGCAGCAACCCAGAATAGCAGAAAAAGGAAACAGACCACCTATGCAACATCTTCCAACAAAATGGATATCCACACAACTTTATCAAAAAGTGCCTGGCCACTCAACCTACTACAACACAACCAACACAAGCTATGAAAAGGATAACACTGCCATACATCAGAAACATCTCAGAAACTATCAACAGACTATTACAACCGCATGGCATCTCTGTAGCACACAAACCAACTAAAGCCCTCAAAAACATCTTAAGCAAACCAAAAGACCCAGTAGCCCAAGAAGAAAAGACAGGAGTCATCTACAACATACAGTGTAAGGACTGTAACAACCACTATGTAGGACAGACAGGCAGAAGGCTAACAGAGGGCATCCATGAGTACCAACCAGCAGTCAGAAGACATGATGAAAACTTCTTAATCTCACAACACATGGACAGACTCAACCACAGTTTTAACTGGGAAACTGTCAACATTTTAGACCAAGCTAAATCCAAAAATGCAAGAGAATTCTTGGAAGCTTGGTATTCAGACAAGGCAGCCATTAACAGACACATAGAGATAAACAGCATCTACATACTATTCAAAAAAGACAAAAGACCAGAAGGTTGCCTCACCAGCAATCATCACCCAGATAAGCAAAGGTTACCACCAGGCACACAATCAAACAGTAAACATTTGCTAATCAAGGAACTATCAGAGGAGCAAAACAGAACCCCCACCCCCACCAGCACCGGCAAAGCATGCCACAATATATAAATAGAGAGCAAACCCCATCCCATTCCAACACTGAAGATGTTACCTAGCCAGGTAATGAAACGTTTGCAAGAAAAGAACCAAGCTCAGAGAACCCCAAGGACTCCACAGACTTTTGTTCCTCAATGACTTTGTCCATTCCCACCATCTTGTTTAATAACCATATTTGCCTTCTAGGGAAATGTGTACCAGTTACTGTCACATGCTGAATGAGGAAATGTTCCCCCTTGTCTTCCCTGAAAATCAGTTGCCAATCAAATGCATAAGAAAGAATAAGTTTCATTTGTTTTCTCTGCAGATGATGCATCTTTACACATCTGTCAAGCTTTCCCGCTCTAGGTTGAGACCACAGAGTCCAAATGGATGGGCCAGGTGAAATGCCATGGGTACCAGGTTTCTCATGTGTATTACACTGCATGTGAACATATGACATTTGGATCGGATTCTGGAAAAACCGATGTTGGGTGCACATTCCAAATTTGATTTCACCTGGGATTACATGGAGCTGGGTTTGTGTTTAAAAAGAATCGGGGACTCTTTTGGTAGAGGAATTATTTGCCCATTCTTGGTTCTAACCACACACTAGAAACCTGAGTTGTCCAACAAGCACTTGGCTGTCAAAGAAGTCGGTCAAACCACTTGAACTCTCCCTGTACCTATATTTCCTTCATCATGAGAGAAAGGAGGATAATTCAATTTCTTCCTCTCATTTAAAAAGCATTTGGAGATCTTGAGTGCATTGATTTATTACATCTCCCTGTTTGCGGAGACTATTTGACGTTTCATATACTTAAAGTGTGAACTGCTCAGAAGGAAAATGCAGAAATGAAGTAGGAACTGAATTATTATATATGCCCTAAAGGTGAGACCAAGGCTGCTTCCCACATTATATGATAGTAAATATGGGCTGATCACAGTCAATGTGTGTCATGGCAAGAATAGATGGCTGAAAAAGCATTCTTGAATAATACACATGCTTGAAAACATTACATGTTAAATGTTTTAAAAAGGGGTCTTGGGATAGATGAAATCCTGAACCTCAAAAACAGTGCTTTTCTCAACATTAGAAAACTTTCAAATGTGCAAGAATGGCAAAGGTTCCTCTTACAAACCTCAAGAAGAAAGTAGGACTACGCTTGCCAATTGTAGTCTACAGCAAATCAGATTAAGGCGGATTTTACAATATTGTCATACAGAAAAAGGCTATGAAGAGCAAAACAGATAACCATATCTACTTTTAACAAGGTAGATCAAGTAGGAATTCATGAGTTTAACAGAAGAAAGGTTTATATGGGCCAAAACAACCTTCCCCAACTTGATGTCCTCCAAGCGGGTTGGAACTGTATATAAATAAATATGTATTTATATATTTTATGTTTTTAATGTTTGTTGTGAATCGCCCAGAGTTCCCCCATTGGGGGGAGATGGGCAGTTGAAAAATTAAATAAATAAATAAACAAATAAATAAATAAATTGCAACTCTGTTATCCCACCCCAGTATAAAGACTCCATATCTTTATGTTTGTATCTTTTATTTTAAAAAGATAAAAAAATAAATCTTTATGTCTATATCTTTAAAGAATCCAAGTACCATAGGATATTTGAGGGACCACCTCTCTATGGTTACATCTACCATCCCATCAAGTCTGGTAGACGAGGTATGTTATGGGTCCCATCTGTTAAAGAGTCCCATCTGACAGGACCCAGGAGATGAGCCTTTTCTGCCATGGCACCCACCCTCTAGAGCATCATTCTCCCCACAGTGAGATTAGGTCCAACTCTATTAGCCTTCTAGAAATCCCTTAAAACATGGTTTTTCCAGCAGCCTCAGGGATCCCATGGAAACAGGGAGCCTGCAAGATACTTACATTGTGTGTAGGATATTGGTCCATTGTTCTGCAGCCTTATTTATATTTGTTTAATTGTTTTTAATGGTTGTTTAGAGTTGTTTTTAACTGTTTTATTGTACATTCTCCAGAGACACGTTTGCGAGATGGGCAGCTATATAAATTTGATTAACAACGACAACAACATAATTTGATCTTGATGGGGCTTAAAGTCTCAGTACAACTGATGCTAGAAAAGTCTGGACTAGCAGGCCAATTTATTACTAATATTATTTTTTAATTAAATTAGAAATAACACATCTAGCTGGAGTCCATAATGTCAGGCAAAAGTAGCTCAGTCAAGTTTAAGCCACATTTCTAGCCTGTGGAAGCTGCAGGTGTTGTCTTGCTAAGTGCCTACACAACATCCAATGAAAGATGAACAACAGGCAGGACAAACCGATGAGTCACAAGAAGATGTGAATCAAACTGGGAAATGATTTCAAGAGGCCCTGAGTAAAAGTAAAATCAACCCGGTTAATGGGTTATGGCCACCATAGAAAGGATCTGATAAGAGAAGGACGGATTAACAGGATGTCATTGTACAGATGGGGTTAATATAAGTCTTAAGGGAATGAATAATGTTGTGTACATACCTTTCTGCACATGAATAATCAGTAGGTGACCAAGTGAAGAAGGAATTTAATTGAACCATGAATCCAAGGAAACTTCTGAGCTTCTGAAGTCAACCTTTCCCAGCAATCCTTCAGACTGAACAAAGGGTGGGCCATTGTGAGTGTGGCTAAGTGGTCCAGTCAAAGGGGAAGCATTTCATTCAACAATTGCCTTTTAAGCTTCCTTAAGAAAGTTCTGCCTTGATGACCATCTGCTTTTGTGAAACATTAAATTGCAGCATTTCTGATAAAACATCTCTTCATCTCATTCTTCATCACAGACACAGGGCACTTTCACACCCGACACTAAACTAAAATGTGGCTGGTTGGTTTCGGCTCAGCGAGTAGGATGAACTCAGCTAATGTTTGTGGTTCATTGAGTTCTATGAGTCCAAGCTACTGGGTTAATTTAATAAATCATGGTTCTGTTTACCATAAGCTAATGTGTTGTGTGAGTATAGCAGTTAGGGTGGCCCACAGAAGGGAACCAGCATTGGTGACAAACTGTCTACAAATAAGGCTGTACATTTATATCAACTCCATTTTTTCTCTCCTTCATCAGCAGACTTAGCTTTATCCTTCCTCTCTTTCTGCCTTTCCCATTTTCAGGGCATTAAACGGAGCTTTGAGCAATCTCCCTTGCTTGTTTTAACATTGGTCCTGATGTTGCTGGCTCTCTCGCACTGTCCCTCTCTTACACATACACTTTCTCTCTCTCTTTTCCATTTCCCTCCCCCTCCAACCTCTAGGGTTTTCTGAAGTCCCATTTCTTTAATCTTTGCATCTTCTTTGAAAAAGAAATCTCGCTGATGGCTAAAGAGAAGCTCTATTCTGCCCGAAGAAGCAATTGCCTGAGATGAAATGCTGAAGTGATCCGCTTAGCTCTCTTGCTTGCTCTCGCTCTGTAAACCAGCTGCTTTAATAAGTTGGGTTTTAAGCCTGTTTCATCACAATTAATTCATTCGCTTTCCCCATTTGCTCCAAGGAGAAAACTTTTTAGCCCCTCAGCTTTTTGAAGCATCAAGTCCCAAGCCTAAAGAAAGACAAGAACAAGTTTTCCAAGAAAGAGAAGAATATTACGATTTTTTCAGACACCTCCTGTCTAAATCCTTTATGCACAGAAGCACAGAAGCACAGAAGCAACCTTTTCCAAGGAAGAAGTCTATGCACATATTTATTTATTTTAGATTTGTATTTTGAAAAATGATCTCCTCCTCTTCTAATGCTTATGTATCATTTAGTGTAACTAACAACTATTAAACCAGAGGAAGAATTATAGAATAAAAGCAGGGACAGATAAAGTAAGTAACATAAAAGGCTAGGTGAGTCATGATGCCTAGCCATTAGTGATAATGATGCCCTGTTATAGCTACATTTTCTAAATTGTAGGTCTTAGAGCTCATGTATCACTAACTATGGCCTGCTAATTACAGTCAAAGATTCCCTGCTAACTGGCACCTCGGGAAAGGTGCACATCTCAGTGGCATGCTGTATATTCTCCTTCAGCATGCACGTTCTCCAAGAAGCATGCCTTATGACATAGACTAGGTTAAAGTTGGACCCCTTGCTGTTCATTAGCCAGCACATGCAGGTAAGCTAGACGCATGGCACTGGAAGCTAAGGAACAAACCAGAAAGTGGTATAAGGAATCAGGATCTAAGCAAGATCTTCAAGGAAGACCTTGAAATTCAATTAAAACTAAAGATACCATCAAATCAATCTTGACTTCTTGTGACTGTCCCCACACAGTTTTTGGAGCAGCATTATGGAAGTGAGTTGATATTGCCTTTTTTAAGGATATTTGTTCAACTTTCCAGTTTAGTCCACAGCCCTGGGTTTTCTGTGCTGGCCAGAGAGCAAGCTGGATGCCTGCCATAGTCCAGAGATATGCATTCAGGCAACATTTTTAGAAGCCAAGAGTCCTTTTTACCTATAGCTAAAGACGGCAACTGTAATGTAGTTATGGCTTGGCATGGGTCAAGACCACAAATCCAAAAAAGAAATGGCAAATCCAAGGGAGAAGACAAGAGCCATAGTGAGGTGGAATCCAGAGTTCAAAGCATGGCATGACAAGGTCGACACAACAGAGCTGAGGCTTGCAAAGTTGTTCTCACCATTTTCTGTCAGAGAGGGAGGCCAAGAAATAAGCCATGCTGAGCCACCACCCAAATGCACAGCTGAGGCATACTACTCATTGGAGTCTACTCTTTTGCCAGCCTGCTTCTTGGCCAGTCTATCTGACCTGTGGAGCTCAGCCCTCTGCTGTTGTACTGGGTGGGTGAACTTCAGTGTCTGAGTGGCTGTTAGTGGGTGCAGGCAGGGAGTCCTGGAGGCTTGCTGGATCTGCCTCAGACAGAGTGAAATTATTGGCTTCAGCAATGCTGGAATCAGCCCCTCCAGGACTATTATCCTTAGAAGCCCTTGGCTGTACTTCCTGCTCCTCCTCATCATTAGTAGACAAGTCCAGCAAAGCCATAACATTGGGGTTCTCCAGAGGTTTCCCATTCTAGTTCTAACCAGGCTTAACCCTGCTTAGCTTCTGACACCTGCCAAGGTTCACCAGCTGCTGCCCCCTGGTATTGCTTCTCATTCCAGCTAGGCCCAAGTGCAATAGAAGGTTCTCTTATCTCTACCCTACCCAACAGAAGCCAAGTCCTGAGTGAGTGGAATCAGTTCATTGAGAAGTTAGTAGCTGCATTTTAATGACTGCACAACTAATCCATCAGATCAGACTTCCGTGATCTGGTTCCTTCTAGTTGCTTGAACTTCCAGTCTTCCCAACCAGTATCTTAGCTTAGAATGCTGCAAGTTAAAGCTGAGAAGGTCCCAGCTTGAGGAAAGCCACCATAGCTTCATCCCATTCCCTGGGATCTAAAGCACTTCCTTGGATGAATTTCCCATTGCTTGTTTTGTTTTGCTGTTTTGACCATGCATCAAACATCAGTCTTACTCCAACACAATGCCACCACCATGGAAAGTTTGCCTCACTGAGTCAGTGCCATCACCGAAGGGTGGATTCCCCGGAGATCATTGTACCCATGTCAATTCAACAAAAGGAATGGAGGGCTGCTTCCACAAAGGACTCTCATTTGTAAGATTGCCCAAGCTTATGGTCTTGTTCTGTTTTGTTTTAAATGATAGTTTCATTACAATGAGCTGCTTTAATAATCCAATAAGGTAGAACAATGAAGTGATGTCTGGAACACTGAGGCATACTGCAGCCTTTTCCATTATCCTGCAGACAAGCATGAGGGAGTTAGAGTAACATTAACTCATGCTCTCCAAGTTGCCTGTTCATTAAACTATCATGATTGCCGTTCCTATTATTTCCAGGGTTTTGCCATTTATTTACCATTTACCAGCTCATACATATGGAAGGCATGGTTTACACTCCTGGAGAACTGCACTTTTCATCCTAATTGATTCTGGTAATTAATTTGTTCTACCTGCTGGATTAGATGGAACTGCTGTCCATGTGCCCAAGGATTACCACTTGTCTTTCTAACATCTCTCCTAATTATCTAATAGCATGGGTTGCGAGAATTCTGGCTCTATTAAAACATTTTGACTATTAACAGCCCCTGACTGGAATTGTGATGACAACTCGATTTTGACAAATTAGAGCTTAAAATTGGGAGATGAAGGAGAAGTGCCTTCTTTTAATTTCCCTGAATTTAACATCAATAATTAGAGCAATTTTCCAAGATGCGAGCTGAAATTATCTCGGCTGTGATGTGGAGTATCACCCTAATTTTAGCAAATTGACTCTAGGGAAATGAATATTACAGATTAGAAGGGGATAAAAAAAAACACACCAGAGAAACAAGAACATGAGAGAGAGAGAGAGGGAGCATGAAGAAAGAAAATAAGAAGGGATGAACCATTAGATTTTTAAGAAGTGAATGTAAATAAAATCCCAGCAGAATTATGAGTTTAGCCATGTTTAATGTTGACCCAGTGAAATCAATGGGGCGTCTTCAGATTTCAGTATCTCTTCTAGCATGACTATGCATTTGTCCAAACCAATATTAGGGAGGAATAAAAGAAATTTGAAAGGAAGTACCATGGTGTTTTGGTGGATCATCTTCATTAGCAAAAAGTTCTTCTTTATTGTTTGTTTGGCTTTTTTAAGTTCCATTTTTAGGGCTAATTTTAAAGTGATGACTCACAGTTCTTGTAGGGATCAGAATTTTTGGAGTAATAATTAAAAAGTAGCTTTGAGGTTTAAATAGATTTTTTATGAGAATTGGGATGGCTTCTTGAGAATCTTCCCTAACTTGATACCCTCCAAGTGTGCTCTGTAATCCCTGCCCATCACAGCGAAAATCAGTCCTAACACATCTTTGGGGTGCCAAGTTGGAAAAAGTGGGTGTAAAGCACAACCACTTCAGTATGAAAGCCCCTCTCAGTCACGGTGTTTTTGCAACAGGATTCACACATAATAATAATTGTAATCTGCTTGTTTGTGTCTTAGTGTATCCTGTGACATTCCCCCCTCCCCATAGTTTGCAAATCAAGATTTATGGCTGAGCCAAAGATTGCTGCCAAAGGGGTGTTGAATTGTGCCTGGACAAGCTTTCAGGTGAGTAGTTCATTATCGTCAATAATAGTTTAGTCCTAATTGCATCTTTTGTGCTCCATGGTTCTTCACACCTGCACACATGAATGGCTAAGTTTGCACAACATGGGTAAGTTGATTACTGGACGGATCCATTTGTGGGGACTCACACAATCCAATGAGCTATTAGCTAGCCAAACTAGCTGGCCTCACCCAATGCGGTGCACCACCCAAAACATACCTTACCAAGCTCAACAGATGCAACCATCGTGAGCTGTGTGAACACAGCCCACGGGAAGCCAACCAAGGGCTGTTTCTCTTCTGGTTTACAGGTAACGAAATTGCAAGGCAGTTTGCCCTGTTGAGTTGCAAGCTTCTTTTCTTCAGCAGTGAGCTTACCTGTAAAGGAGAGAAGAAGTGGGGGAGGAGGAAGAGACTTCAAACCAATTCTATCCTGCCCCATGTTACCCCCACCCGCCCAGTCCTCGGGGTCTGCCGCTTCCAGCCCCCCCGCTGGTTCTCTCTTTCAGCACCATGGAGAGCAGCCCCGTCACTCGCCATTCAGGTGGGCGACTTCAGGCCCAAGCCGGCCTTCCCTCCGCCCTGCTAATTCGCGATTGGCTCGCTGGAGATGCCCCTCTTGGAGCGGCCCTCAAAGGCACATGTCTCTCCCCCCCCCCCGCCCCTCGCCTCCAAAAGACCTTGAAGATCGCGGCGCGCTCCTCGCCCGGCTCATCCAGGGCGGCAGAGAAGAAGGTGGATCGCCCTCTCCTCAAGCTACGAGGAGAGAGGGCGCCCCGATCTGTCCCCATAAGCAGAGTTGGGGGAAAGGCACGAGATGAACCTCAACTTCACCTCGCCCGCTGTGGCCCCAAGGCCGACCTCCTTCTTCATCGAAGATATCCTGCTCCATAAGCCCAAACCATTGAGGGAAGGGGGCCCCGAGCCTTTCCACGGACCCCTGGCCTCACGGGTGCCTCTGCTGGACTATGGGTACCCGCTGATGCCACCCCCGGCCATTTTGGCGCCTCACCCGCACCACCCGCTCCACAAGGCAGACCACCATCACCCCTATTTCCTGACCACTTCGGGTAAGCGCCTCTTCTCTCCAACGCCCGGTGGGCAATGGTGGGGCCGTCAGATTAGGGGTTTGGGAGAGACAGAAGCTGGGGTTCCCTCGCAGCCGGACAGGGCCAGGGCCAGGCGCCAAGGCAGCCAGCAGGGGGAACTGACCCTTTGGGGGAGCAAGCCAAGAAGGGCGCGTTGCCTTCTGAAAGGAAAGAGTGCTGATCTCTGAAATCGCCCAGCTGCACCCCTGTGACTGCGCGCACGCAGGATCTTTGCACCGCAGCCTTGGCAGGGGGAATGTTACCTGCGGAGATCCGAGTCTGCAACCTGTCGGGGTTGTGGTCCAGGTAAGCGAACCGCCCTCTCAAGTACAGCTTGTCTCCCGCTCCATCCGCCACGGGTGGAAGTTCTTGCTCTGCGGTCCGCGAACGGGCAAATTCCCATTTTGAATTCTCTTTTCGGAAATCATAGCGACTTTATTTAGGCCGCCGTTGGGGGACGGTTCCGTTGCTCCCCCACTCCTTCCTGGTATTTCCACAGCATCCTTCAATGCACTGATTCTTCCTGGAAGTTTTCGAGCAAAGTAACTTTGAAAAGAATCCTTATTTCCGATATTCTTAAACAAACAAGCCCGATGCTCCACAATTGCCTCACCCTTAGTCCCTTTCATGCCACCACGGAGGCTATATTTTTGTTATCTTCCAATTTAGCACCAGAAACTGAGTTTTACAGAGTTCCTCTCTTAACCAAAAAAGAAGGAAGGAGTGTGTGTGTGTGTGTGTGTGAGAGAGAGAGAGAGAGAGAGACTTCGAGGAATCCGTGATAAAATATTTAATCATTTTCTAATCTTACATTCCATCCAATAAAATATTGGATTTTCCAAATTCTCCCTACAGTAGGGGACGGACACCGTTTGGAATCTATTTAGAAAGAATCAGGAAAAGGTCGTTCATTTGGAAAGGGACCCATCCATTACTTTTAGGTGCTTTGACAACATCTTGATCTTTAAAGAAGTACGGGTTTATATGCTCTAACTGTATCGGTCTGCCACCCCGACACTTACAAAATAAAAGGAAAGAAAAAGAAGATATTTAACGCACGCTTAGCAGTGCAAATTCATGTTTTAGGAAGTAATGTTCTCACTGAGGTCAGTGCGGGTAATTCTCAACCACGCGCAGGATTATAGCTCAAGACAGCATGTGCTTCTTTACTTGGGAGTAAAATTAATTTAACCCAATGCAATTATTTTTGAGCAGCTTTTGGTAAAAGAATCACTTACCGGTAATTCAAAGATAGATAGATAGATAGATAGATAGATAGATAGATAGATAGATAGATAGGACATCCAAAATTATCCTGGCACACTGGTGAAGGACTTTAGAGTGCCAGGAACATTTCAGAAGGAAAAATCGGTTTCCGTGGGTTTCTATCCCCGCTCTTTAAGTTATTTTCATTCCAAAATAGAGGAGGAATCGCCCAAACATAAAAAATGCAAACCCACCCCGAAAAATGGCGAAACTGCCGCGCGGGTTATTTTCCGAGTTCGAAGATGATGTGCGCAGCGCTGAGAAGAGCCATCCTGAGCACAGTTTCCTGGAATTAGCCCTGTGCAAGGCCCAGGGAATTTCTTCCGCGCCGCCTCCCCGGCGCTCCTCTGCAAGACACGCGAATTACGTGGTCGGGAAGAATCGACGAGCAAAAAGAGAGCGCATCGGGGAAAGATTCCCGCCTAGTAAGCCGGTGGCTGCGATCCTATATGTAACTTATCTAGACATCAGCCCCACTGAAAAACAAGGAGGTTGTCCTATGAGGGTGCAAAGGGCAAGGTTGCTGGGACAATTATCAGCGGGCGAGAGCCAAGCCGCGGGCACTGGCGTCCCCACGTATCCCGGGACACGCATTTAGAGGCGCGGGCAGTTCTTTCCTCAAGGAAGGCCTTTAGCCAAGTCCCAGCCCCCTTATTCAGACTCGGCGCCAAGCCACGCTTGCAGAAGCTCCAGGGCATCACTCTTTACCCCATCCCCGTCGGGAACCCGTCTCAAGGAGAGATCGGGGAGCAAGCAACCGCTTCTACAGTGCGCGCGCGCATACACACACACACACAGCTTTACTGTTGCCGGAACGGCGGGTGCGCTTCCTTTCGAGAAGGCAGAGAAATTCGGCCCGAGAAAAGTTTGTGCCGCGGCGCGCTTTCGGGCCCGAAAGGAAAGAAGCCGTCTTCCCGGCGGCGGACCAAACACTCGGCCGGTAGAAGCCTCGAGCGGTTCCTCCAAGAAGCTCCTTCTGGAGGCTTTCCTGGGGACCGAGATGCCTGGATGCTCCTGGGCTGCCCGGGTCTCTGGATTCAGGCGTCCTGCGGGGCCTTTGGAACCCGAAGCGCGCTCCTTCAGCGCCAGGGCTGCAAGATGGAGAGGAAGGCGTCCGGAGTCTCCTCTGCAGGGTTGTTGTAAGGAAGGTAGCTGAAAAGCCAGGACGCCAATCGCACGGCGGGGTAGGTCTGGGCCAGCCGGCAAATCAGGGGCCACAAGCAAGCGAAATCCCGGTCAGCTTAGCTTGTTGTACAGTACCAGCTCCGCCGTGGGGTTAGTTTGTAGCTCAGGGTGTCAGGCTGCTGGAGGCAGGAAAGGTTACCCACAGCCTTCGGAGGAAAATACATGCGGACTATTTTACAGGAACAATGATAACAACAATTGCAATCTAGCAGCAGCGACTGCAGAATCACAGTCTGCTGGGGGGAAAAGAAGAAGACGCGCGGGCGAAAAGTAGTCCCCTTCCACCTGACGGTCTCCCGGATGGATGGAGTAGAAGCCCCATCATCCCCAGCAAGCGGGGCCGTGCCGGAGGGACCAGGAAGGCTGCAGAGAGGACCGGGGGGCTGGAAACCCGCCTCCTCCCTCAGCAGCACTTCAGAGAAGGCTTCGGGGGTCCGGCGCGCGGCCTGCCGGGCAGGGATTCTCTGGCAGCTGTTGGGCTGCGCCTCGACTGTAGCTGTCCGAAGAGGTTTTCAAGAGAGTCGCGGGGGGCGGGGGACGACAGGGGGCTGCCAGAATTATTGCATGTTCGTGTTTATGTAAAGCTGCGTGTGTTTCATGCGTGTCGGTGAGCTGCTTTTACAGAGAGAGCGTTGTCTTTATCATCACCATCTTCATCTTCTACGCCCTTGGTGTGTTAGCACGATAGGCGTACCCGTGCTTGACTTAACTCCAGGTTCCTTAGGTAACCCAACTTTTTTTCCTTCCTCGACACGCGAGGACGGCCCCTCCTTGGCTTTGCACGAGACGCGAAGACAAACGGTTGTGGCCGGTTTCTAGTTCGGCCTGTCGTGTGAACGCAGCCGTGGCCTGGCCGTCCTTTGCCGAGGTGTCCGGGGACCTCCCGCATTCCGGATCGGTTACTCCGGAAGGCTTTGGACCGCTTTTTCTGCGAATCCGGAATGCGGAGAGACCCCAGACCTTGGATCCCCCACTTAAAAAAACCCGGGCTGTAGGCTGGGGAGGAGAAGAACACCCTGCTGCCGGCAGCGTCCCCCCGCCGACCACGGTCCCCGTCTTGTTCCCCACAGGGGTCCCCATGCCGGCGCTCTTCCAGCCTCACCCGCACGCCGAGCTCCCGGGCAAGCACTGTCGCCGCCGGAAGGCCCGCACCGTCTTCTCTGACTCGCAGCTCTCGGGCCTGGAGAAGCGCTTCGAGATCCAGCGTTATCTGTCCACGCCGGAGCGCGTCGAGCTGGCCACGGCCCTCAGCCTCTCCGAGACCCAGGTAGGGCCGGGCTGGAGGAGGCATCCCCCTCCCCGCCAAGTCAGGGGCCAAAACAGCCTTTCTTCGCGGGGAGGCGGCCTGAGCCCAGGCTCCCTTCTTCCCCGGAGCCCAAAACCAGGCTGCGCTCCTGTTGAACCCCTGTCTGATGCTAAGTTCGTACTGAGAACTACTGATCCCCTCCCTGCAAAGGAGTCTGTAATTATGACCCAAAACGGAGCGCGCCAGACTTGAAGCAACCTTCTCGAAGCAAATATGTTAATAATAATAATAATAATAATAATAATAATAATAATAATAATAAAATATATATATATAATAGTATATATATATCCTTCTATATATAAGTCTCTAGTCTTCCTCTCTATATAAGTTCCTCTATATATAAGTAGGAGGAAGGATCCTACTAGGGTATGTATGTAATAGGACCGGGCAAAGCATCTAAGGTTGCACGTGTTTGCTTAGAAGTAAATCGATGAATTTCAGTGGGACTAATTGAAGTTTGTCAAAGGCTGCGCCCTTACCTCTTCTTTCCACGTTCCCGGGGGAAGGAGAAGGAAGGAGACTGCAGTTGAAGGCACCCGGTACCCACCATTTACTTCCGAGAAAAACGGCACCGGATCTGAGGAATTAAACGGCGATGGAAAAGTCGACAGCGCCCCTGAACATGTGAAGAAGGCTTTCTGCCGCTCCTTCCTCCCCAATAAGTCTGAGATGAAGGAGTGCAGAGCTAACCTGGCGTGGACTTGAGTGAGCGAGTCTCTCTCGTTCAGCCTCAGTTTCCCGAGTGTAAAAGTTCATAAGGCCTCTGCTGAGTTCAAGAGGAAAGATTGGACAAACCTCCATTTTTCTCGAGTTGGGTCCCTGCTGCGAGTGCAACGGTAGGCCTGTCCCTTCCACGCTCCTGACCCACAAATCGAAGTTAGCGGCAAATCTCGGCCAAGGCGCTGGCACGAACACGTGTAAACGCGGCCACTCCGGGGGAGGCCAGCCGGCCTCTTCTGTTCCCCAGCTGTCTGGCAGAGCGGGACAGCGCTGCGCCCTCTAGAGATTCGGGACTCCAATGCCAGGACCGGGGGCTGGCCGGCGGGGGACGATGGGAACTACAGTCCAATAACATCTGGACGGTCCCACTTTGTATGGACCGGAAAATAAGAAGAACTTAAATAAGGCTCCCCTGCCCCGCCCGCCTCGAAGGAAGGTTAGAAAAAATGCCTGCCCGTTATTCCGGTGTGCTTTGGGTATCTACAAGTGGGTTCACACAACACGTTTAATCTAGGACCTGACTTGGACCACAAACTAACCCAACCAAGTTGAGCTGGCCGTAGAAGCCCTAACCAAAGTTATCACGAACCCAGCCTAGCCTCTAACAAAAATGCGCCCGCCCCGCCCCGCCCCGCCCCGAGGGAACCTGTGTGAACAGACCGCCACGGCCCTTCCCGTCCGACTGCCCCCTCGCTTCTCCCGCTCTCCCCGCAGGTGAAGACCTGGTTCCAGAACCGGCGGATGAAGCACAAAAAGCAGCTGCGGAAGAGCCAGGACGACGCCAAAGCGGCCGGGGCCGAGGGGGCGGACCTGGCGCCCGGCGATCCGGAGTTGGACCCGCCGGGCCAAGCGAGCGCCGCCTCGGCCTCCTCGGCCTCTGAGGCCCGCCAGAGCGGCCCCGCGCCGGCCTTCCTGCTGGACGAGCCCGAAGACGAGGTGGACATCATCGAGGGCGGGGAGCTGTGCGGGCCTCAGCACCTCATTTAGGGCGCTGGGGGCGCGGAACGTCGGAACTGGAGCTGGTGGCCGAGGCCGGGAGGGAAGGCGGGCGGGCGGGCGCCGCTGAGAAAGAGACTTCTGGGTCCCAGCGGGATCGGGGCCCCTCCCTCCCCTTCCCCTCTCAGGACGGGGGGCTGCTTTGCCAGCATGTCCCGCCCAACCCCTCCTCGAGGCCAGGAAACGGTTGTGTGAACGGCGTGGGAGGAAGCGGGCTGAGGTTCAGAAAGACACGAGGTTGGAAAAGACAATCGCGTAAGTAAGCACTGCCGTTCATGCTATCTCACCTCTCTACCCCCCAGTCAGAAAATGCTAAGATGGGAAAAGAAGCCGCATCACCTCTTTGGGTTGGGCTGGGTTGTGTGAACAGGGCTGAAGTTTTGCTGGGAGCTAAGCGGCTCTTCTCCAAGCACCCACGTTCTAGACAGGCGAGGGAAGCGTCCACAAAGCGGCCGTTTTCCCAACACACGAGAAAGTGCGAGGTCGTTTCGGGCTAGAGGGTCGTCGGACCATGCGAGTTCCCTTGCGGGTGGCCCGATTCTGCGCGTTTTCATTCCCAAATAAGGTTAACCAGATTGACTCCTCCTGCACACTTCCTTACGATACGCGTTGAAAAAAAAGAGAATTGGGACGGTCCGGGCAAAGTGGTGAAGCTCCCCGGGGCTCCCCGTTGCTTTGCGCAGGCATTAAAGGGGTTTAAGGCGGACCGAGGTTTTTTCCCGGTTGGTGTGTTTTCAGGGCTTTTACAAATCAGTTTTTCTGGGAAAGTGGCGGCTGGTTCTCACGACCCATGCTACGTCCTTCTAACGTCCTTCGGTCGGCTACAATCGCCGTTTAAAGCCGAAAGAAAGTTTTGCCTACCAAACGTAATCCGGGAAGGTGGTGGGAGTGGGAGGGAAAAACACGGCACCAAAACGGAGCGGAGGGAAGGAAGGCGCGTCTTGTATATTATGAAGGCGAAATAAAATAAAGTCCTGCGGAAGAAGTCGCGAGGAGGACTGATAATTTGAAAGCAGCAACTAAAGCGCGCCTCGGAGGGAGGGAAGCTGAGATCCAGCGGCGTGGCTTTGCAAAGCAAACATGTCAAACGCGACCACGAAAACAGGAACGAATTGGATTTGGCGCCAGGAAAGAAAGAAACGCAAGTCTCCTGGCGCTTAAAAACTGGAAGGCTTTGGGGTGGGGGTCTGGCCATCTACGTGCATTTACTTGAGAGGAAGCCCATTGATCTAAGCGGGATCTGTTGGCCAGGCGACATTCAAGAAAAGAATGAGTTGGCTGCAGATCGATTGCTACCTCGCTGGGGATGAACTCCGTGCACTGCAGGGGGGAGGGGGGCTTTCTACTCCAAATCCTGCAGTCCTTTAAGACGTCCATCCTGCTGATTCCAATGGGACTTTCTCCTTGCCGAGTCTGGAAAAAAAATGGGCCTATCTATATTAATCTGGACACAGGTCCTATATCCAATGTCTTCTTTCTTAAAAGGGGATTCTGCATTTCCAAGGTGCCAGCAGACTTCAGTTATTTGATTTTGTTTGAGGAGCACTTGGTGATCCCGGTCACTCTAGTGTGTAAGCCTGGCTGCTACGGTTTGATCATGGTGTGTAGTGTGACATCTGAATCCAGCCAAGTGTGGTTTGTACTTATGGCGAAGCAACCCGTGCCTTGGTGCAATGTGGGGAAGAGGTCACCGTGTATGTACTGAAATGGCCTCTCCCAAAATCTTTTATCTTGCCCATGGCTTTAAATATATTTACTTTTTCAACTATTCAGCTTATGCTCCTCAAAATATCTAGAGGACATGACGAACTCAATGTCATAATTTTCATTGTCCCCCCTCTCTTTCTTTTTTCTTTGCACAGCCAAGTAACCAGACTTTTGAGATGTGTCAGCCAATCCTTTGCTAGAGTCTCTTTGCAAGTGAGAAAACAGAATATCTTTCTGCACATCCTTGCAGTTGTACCCTAACTTGGCCCAAATGTCTTGCTCTTATGTTCCAGTGCGTTTTCTTCAACACAGCGCAAATTCTAAAAGTCCGAGAGATCTGTGTCTATCCAATATTCTCTTGGATATTTCTAAGGGAGGGCTTTTCAAGCATTAATTAAACTGTCTGATTTCCCTTTATCTCTATCTTACATACATTCCTCATTAAGACTCTGGCGGGTCATATTTTTCTCTTAAATCTAGGATATACCCTTAGCGGCCTGGTGTGGCCCCTATCGGCCTCTTGGATTTTTTAGCTTTTTTTTATGTTTCTAATGTTTGGTTTTTATAACTTTTAATTGTATTTATCTTTTTAGTGTGTTGTAAGCCGCCCAGAGTCCCCCATTGTGGGGAGATGGGCGGGGACAAGTTATAATAATAATAATAATAATAATAATAATAATAATAATAATAATAATAATAATAATAATATATGGGGAGAATGTTATACATCTGCAGTGGGGGATAGTCTTAAATCTGGGGTGATGGCCATTTCTACTTCTGTTTCCTCTCTTGGAAACATTTGCAGAACAATGTTTGGAAATTAGGTTTCTCAAGCTAGTTTTTGTTCTCATTCTTTTGGATTTCGGTGCCTTCATCTCTCACCTCCAAACCCCCATCCATACACTGGGTTTGCCCAATCATCTGCAGCAAAGATAAATGGCCATGCTCTGCTTGGCTCTCCCCGCACACAAGCACACCATTTTGTGGTTTTAGGCCCTCCTAATGAAATAGACAAATTAGGAATGGTGAAAACAGAAGTTGGCTGATTTGCCTTCCTGAAAATCTCTTCTTCATTGCTGTATCAGAATCATGTATGGATGCATTATAATCTGAGGCAAATCCCATCTGAGTTTACTTACATTAAGCAATCCTAGTTTGCAGTCTGAGTTTTGATCTGAAACTTGGTGATTTGCGAGCTCTCGCATTTCCAGCCTTGAAGGTACAACAAATGTAATTTTTCCTGAGGCTTTTTTCTTCAAGGCACAGTTTTTCTGGCCCTTTAGTAGAGGGCTGTGAAGTTTAACCTATTAATCAGTTAGTTTAATCAATGAAAGATATTTACGTGGCTAAATATGTGTCCTGGTTTCTTAGGCAGCAGATCTCTAAACAATAAAAGCAGTTATTTATTTTTTAAAAGACAAGAGGACAAACACTGACTTAAACCTGGATGCCTCTTCATTTCACTCACACTGAAGCAAATGGCTTTTCAGTGAGGGTGCCTGTGACAAGATTGGGCATGAAGTACATCAAGAAAATTCCTTATTCTTTAAATGTTTTAAAGTAAATTTATAATGAAATGTATAGAAGGAAGGAAGGAAGGAAGGAAGGAAGGAAGGAAGGAAGGAAGGAAGGAAGGAAGGAAGGAAGGAAGGAAGGAAGGAAGGAAGGAAGGAAGGAAGGAAGGAAGGAAGGAAGGAAGGAAGGAAGGAAGGAAGGAAATACTTTTCTGCCGAGGAACTGTGATTTTTACCAGAATGGAGATACAAAATATTCAGATTCCACTAGATGGCAGCAAAGATTTAGAGTTTCTGTATTTCTATTGCCTTCTACTGGTTATCTGGATTTCTGCAGCCCAGATGTGGTAACCCTAGTTTAACTCATCTGCAAACGTAAGCAGATTGGTGAGCTTGTCAACTGATTGGTTAATACCTACATGATTAGTCAACTTACAGCCCATTTCAGGGGAGAAAAAAACCCACTGAATTAAACTATAATATCCTTCAGTTGATCCCTATTCTTGTACCCCAAGGGCGGTGCATGCTTCAGAAATTAATTGGAAGAAGTGCATTGGACTTTGGGCAAACACTATGTGGCTGCTTTAAGGCACCGATTCACTGAAATTAATGTAAACCTGAGAGCCAGTTTGGTGTAGTGATTAGGGCACCAGGCTAGAAACCAGGAGACTGTAAGTTCTAGTCCCACCGTAGGCATGAAACCAGCTGTGTGACCTTGGGCTGGTCACTTTCTCTCAGCTCTAGGGAGAAGGCAAAGGCAAGCAACTGCCCAGAATCTTGCCAAGTAAACTGCCTGGACTTGTCCAGGCAGTTGCCCCAGTCAACATCAAGAAAACGCCTTCAGGTCACTCAGGCACAAAAAAGTAAACCCCGTGCTTCTGGTCAGTCTTTGGCTTAGTGTGTCATGCTGGCCTCAGAAAATTGGTTCAGCTGAGATAAACAGATATCTGTACTGAGTTGTGAAACACTTAAATCCCTTGCAACTGTCTATGTACTTGAGCAACCTTTTTCTTACTCTAGAACAGTGTGGCTCAATCTCATCAACTTTAAGATGAGTGAACTTCAACTCCCAGAATTCCCCAGCCAGCAAAATTCTGGGAGCTGATGTCCACAGTTCTTAAAGTTACTGAGATTGAGAACCACTGCTATAGAAGCTCTCAGAGGAAGTAGAAACAATTTTCCTTACACCCACCTCATATTCATATGAACTCATTCCTGTTAGACCTCATCTCTTCATTTCATACTTTCCTATTCTTCCACCAAACTTTTTCAACCTGGTGCCCTCCACAAATGTCAGCCTGCATGTTTCCACTGTCATGTTTTGGAAAGGAGTAAACTCTAGAGGCCTCCATGGTTTGTTCAATCATGTATTAAATGCATATCCCACCTTTTGATCAGTATTTCAAGAGCGAGTTGAACCATCCTCCCATCTTTTCCCACAGTGACTATGGTGTGAGATGGGTTGGGCTTAAAGAGAGTTCCTGTGTCAAAGTCTCTCAGGGAACTTCCATAGCTGAAAGTGGATTAGAACATGGGCCTCCTCGGTCATAGTCCAGGACCTTCACCACTGCGTTGTACTGGAGCTCACTGTTTCATACCTCTGAACAAATAACGTTAGGCTTAGCTGGTGCCCTAACTGTGGACTTCAACTCCCAGAATTCCCCAGGCTGGCTGGGGAATTCTGGGAGTTGAAGTCCACACATCTTAAAGTTGATGAAATTGAGCAACACTGTTCTAGAGTAAGAAAAAGGTTGCTCAAGCACAACAGAGACAGTAGTAAGTGTTAAGTGTTTCACAACTCAGTACAGACATTCCTTAAGTGAAAAACATGGCTGCCTTCCATGGAATCACAGTGTTACAGAGCAAGGAAGTATGGAAGAAGATGTTGATAGTCATAAAGTTGTAAAGTCCTCTTTGTGTTTTCCTAAGTTCTGCAAATGATGACAGTGTCAAGACAAAGTTCAGGCATTCAAAAGAGGATTCAGTTCCTCTTGATTTGTCTGGAGAGAAAAATACAGATGGGGCTTAATTAATTATGGAAACATGAGTGCCTTATTTTAGATCAATTCATTGTTATCCATTTAATTAATATTAATAATGGAACTTTTGTTCTGGGCCTGGTCCATTGTGGAATTCAGCTTTTGGTCCATTACTCACAAATCAGTGTCATCCTCGGCTAAACAAAATTGAGCACCTCTGATTTATATTCCAATATTTTCAGACTATACCTTCTTCACAATCCATCCTGGCAGGAAAATCATCCGAATGAATAGGATTTAAATTCTCTTACACACACACCCTTGGTAAGATCTTTTACTTTCAAAGTTTAGTGGTCTGGATCGGAAGATTTACCATAGAAATCCCTCTTCAAGTAAAGGCTGTATCCATAACTTTTTCAAGATAGTCCTGCACTCCAGGTGATGTGAAAAGCATATCTGGTACTGAAGGTGAGCAATTAAGACATTAAGCATTGTCAAACACATAGCTATATTTGCATTTTATCCTAATAATAAGCCCATCAGCTCATTTTCAGGAGACTGAGGCTACTTCAACTAAATCCTCTGATCAAAGCAAAAATGACACTTGCATTTTTTTTTTAAAAAATCAGAAATGGAAATGCTAATTGAGACCCCTTAATGTGTGGTGGTAAGAGACTCCTTCAATTAACTCAATTCTATGGCTCAGGAAAATAATAATAATAAAAATAGGTACAAAGAGTCAGATTGGAAAGGTAGAAATGCTCATTAAATTAAAAAGGTCCAGTATTCATTATTTCCAGCATCTGGGGCTAAGCTCATCAAAGGGATGTGTGTGTGTGTAATGGGTTAAATTGAGAATATAATCTAATTAAAATATTAGGCATGAGTAAACAGTTCTTTGATATCCCACTAAAGGTTTTATTAAAAATGGGTTCTTGAGCTTTGTATTAAAGGAATTACCACTTTTAATGAGAAAAACAACAAGTTTAGGGAGCTCATCAGACATACTTCAAAGTCCTACCATTTCTGTAGCTTTGTTGCTATTATCAGGAGAGAAACAGCTTTGAATAGCAGCAATTCAGACATGCTTCTCTGTTGCAGATTTACAGGCTACATTTTGGAAGCACTAAGTGAGAATAACAGGGAAACAGGGAGAGGGCAAGGGTTATGGATAATGATTTTTATTGCGCAATCTCAATGAAAACGGTCTAAACTAGTGGCCAAACCAAGCACATGGCAAAGAATTTTATAAATGTCTACCTGGTTGTTAACTGGGGAGGACAATGTATCTAAACTTAATATTAGGGACACTTGGTTTGTACCAAAAGTTGGCTTGTACTCAACATTTTCTCTGGTTGCCTGCCAAAGTCTCCCCTCTAATCACAAGCAAAAACAGGTTCATACACATTTGGCCATCTCTCCAAAATGCCCAAGGCTTAATTTTAACCACAGTCTTATGAAGGACATACCCCAGAATCTTTTCTTCCCCAAATCATTGCCCATAAAAAGTGCGGAACCACAGATCTCATTGTCAGAGATCAAGTCAAGATGGTGCTCATAATCATATGATCAAAGTCCTGCACTTTTTTATATGGGTGGTAAAAAAGGGGTGGGTCTTTGCTTTTATGGTTGGAGCTGTCATCTTGACTTTTTGACCCACCCCACTGATGTCCCTGGGTGAAAGAACTCTAATTCAGTTTGGGTGAGATGAATGAGGCTGCTTTACACCAGGAAGAGATAATTGCTGGGGGTCTCCCCGCCTCTTTTTTTGCAGTAGAATCTCCCATGATCATGGTGTGGAAATCTGGTGCAAGGATTTGTTTTCTGGTAGAAAAGAAAGCAAATAAATTGTGTAAGCTTTTGGATAGGCTTAATAATTCTGAAACAGCCTCTCCATTAACCCCAGAAAATATGAAAGGAGGAAAAAACCCTAAAAAATTGTCCCACTTGCTTGCTGATGTCATGAGATCCTGGGCCCCATGCACAAGCCAAAACTGAGCAAAACATGGCTTAGCATAATGTGTAAACCCATCCATTGTATTTTCAGAAGTAGGCACATGGCATAAGGGGAATGTGACAAACATTCAGATTTTCATCAGAGACCCAGAATTGCCTGCTGAGGAGCCACTCAGTGGCAGAGCAGAATTTCCCCCCTCTAATGTGTCAAATGACCCAGCAGGATCACCAACCTTGGCTGATCTTGGCAAAGTGAAGCTGAGTCAAGCCTGGATAGTTTTTGGATCAGAAATCTCTGGACTGTAGACCAGATCGTGAAACTGAAAGTGTATCTCTAAAGAAGGTATTGGCAAACCATTTCCCTACTGTTGCCAAAGAAAACATGGACATGTCCATGAAGTCATCAGGAGTTGAGCTAAACTCAAGGGAGAGTTGACTTAATGTGCGAAACGGCTGTTGAAAGAAATGAAAAACAAAATGGGTCATCTGCATTTCAGCAACTGACATTATACATTGGATGTCAGAACTTGTTCTTCTGCTGAGGGAAACATGCCTGAGGGCAAGAACACTTCCATGCCATTTGATGAAAGCTTGATAAGGAGGGACTTGGAAGTCCTCAAGGAGCCCATTTTCAGCTGCAGCAACAGCCAAGCTGAGGTGACATCGTCCAAGCAGCCTGATGCTTTCTCCAAACACCTCGTCCTAATTAGGCCTTCTGTGCTGTTCCCTCCTGAGCACCATCATTTATTTTTTGACAGCAGTGTGAAGATGTGGCCCTGAGGGGAGGGAGAACGGCAGGTTCTCCTCCCACCACAACTTGTGGCACCCCCTCACAATCCATGACTCTGAGTACCCCCCCCATGATGCATATAGGATGCCACATGATGACCCGCTGCTCTTCAAAGCGCACACTTGAGGTGCAATGAAATAACAGCTCTGAGCCACCAATGGGAAGGGAAATGGGGAAGAGGGGCAATTGGCCTCGTTCACTCTCTGTCCTGGTCTACTGCTCAAAGCAGGTGCTTCGTTTAGGCTGGTCCTTGAGCCATCAAACGGTTTTGGAAGGGAAGCCATGGAAACGAGGGAAAAGAAAGACCACTTTTAGATCATCATATATTCAATGCTTTAATTATCAACAATAAAATCCAACAAAAATAAGTAAGGCTGAATGCAACTTATGGAAAACGTCCCAGATCTAAAAGAAGTTCATCAAACTCATAATTGTACGCTAGTCCTTTAGGACCCCAAGTGAACATGGCAAGAAGAGAATGGATGAGTGGAAGAGCTCAGTAGCCCTGCTCCCGCGAAGGCTGATGGTCCCTCTGGGGATGGGCTCATCAGACAATATGGAGTGTTTTGAATGCAGCGACCACCTGCTTCTCCTTTTCATGCCTGTTTTTCAGCGATTCTAGAGAGGAGATTGGAGGAAGGTTCTCTCCGTTTAAAGTGCGCGCCAGGTTTTTCTCCTCTTTGGTCTCTTGTTCTGACGGTCTTGAGACAAAGAGTCTGGGCTTGGGAATTGTCTTGGCATACTCAAGGGCCTGCAGAAGTAAGAAAATAAGACCATAAAAACTGGTCATTAAAAATCTCTAACCCAAGATTAGAAAGAGACTGTTTACAAGGAAGAAGCGGGGTGTGTGTGTGTGTGTTTTCCTATATCAGCATCCCCACAAATTCTTCCCCCATCTAAAAGGGGGGGAAAAAAAACCTCAAAAAAACCTCTCCATGTAATTTTTTTCACCAAGTTGAAATTCCAGATTTCAACTTGTAATAGAACCATGGCAGAAAAATGGTCTGGAAGTAAAAATTTTAAGAACATAGAACCAGCAGGTAAATGGAGATTTCTGTTTTCCTGGCCACACAGTCCATGTAAGGAATGAATAACAACATTGTCTGGTTCACGTACTAAAACCAAGGGAAATTTTACAGCTTCCCTTCCTTATCTTACGCTTGGGATCAGAAGTGCTTCTCTGCAGATGCCACCCTTCTGCTGCTCCACCACCAAATTTGGTAGGACTTGATCTCAGCTAAGTGGTGTCTTATTGGCAACTCTTTGAGGTGGTAGGCACATTATACAATCATGTCTGAGGGTACATAAATGCTTGCCCACCCTGCCCCCCATAAGTGGAAATCTTGCAAGATTTCTGCAATCTTGCCCCCTTAGCATTTCAAGCCAGAATGCTAAAACTAGAAGAACTGCAATAAACTGTCATGAAAATGCTAGCAAGAAGGGGACTATGTTTGGATCACCACGCCCCTTTGATGGAAGTGCTAAAGATCCAGATTCATGTCAAGACAGAGAATGAGTGGCATTTTGATCATTCAAGAGAAGGCGGTCTCGATCTTTCCACACAGTCTCTTGCTGGCCGTGTTGCTTTGCTGATTCCTACCTTCTGCCTTGACACCACTGATTTGTTCTCCGTTTTTGGCTGACGTTTCCGTGCACTTGCGATATTCTTCAGATTCTGTTCGTTTACTTGCTTGGCATAAACCTTTTGGTGCTTCATCTTTTCTGACTGTCAAAAGGCAAACGGGAGGAGTTTAAGGGCAGGCTCATGAGTACTGAAAAATTCAAGTGTGATCTTTAGAAGGCAGCGTGGCACACAGACAGCTAGATTTAGAACAGGGGGGATCCCAGGTTTTAGAGACCCCTGCTCAGTTATACTTAGCCAGTCATGATTTTATGAGCTTATCTCCCCTGAATTTCTTACAGAAAAGACAGGATGTGGATATGATGGATGATTTCACTTATTGTCCCCCCAACCTGCTCTCCAGCAGGGCTGGGTGGTACCAAAATCACCATCATAAGAGTCATTGTGATGGGCCCAGCCTGGTGGAATGTTGTTCCTTTTGACAGTGGGAAGACCTTTACCTTTTTCTAGTTGCTGTTAAAGGTTGTTCCAAGACTTGCTAAAATGTTGGGCAGATTGTTTTATTTGTTGCTGGTCTTATTTACTTATTTTGTCAAGTGAGGTGTTAATTATATCTGAGCTTTTGGGTTTCTTCTTTCATCATTTGAAATACCCAAGGGATTATGTTGAAATAGGTAAAGTATACGCATACGATCATTGTAAGGACGGGGGAAGTCAAAATTTCTAAAACTGCTGCACACCACCAAATTCTTGTGTTACTTGAAACAGCAACTTTTTTTGATGCTGTTGCTAACCTGTAACGGCTATACCGACCCTGTTGTATCAGTAACATGGAAGATACCCAACATGCTTCCATTCAGAGCAACCTGTGAAATCATTTGAAGTCAAAACATCAAAATATTATTTATATTTATTGAAATATAAATAAATAAAGTAAAAATGAGGGGATAAGGGAAAGACCCTTTTCTCAGAGTCTTTTTTGGCTAATCGGTTCATCTTCTCCTTTGGTCTAGTAACACCTGATGTTTCCTAACAGGGCATAATGTGCATTCAGCTCTTCGACAACTACATTTGCTTGGTTGCGTTGACTTCCATTTTTCCCTTTTGCGATAAAGCCAAGTCCATCTAAATTCACCGGAGCAGCTCGATTGCATTAAAGTAATGCACACTTGAACCCACCAGAAGAGAATGAACTTGGGCGTACTTATCAGCAATTGGAATTCTCTGCAGGTGAACGCTGACTAATGGATACGTTCTGCCAAGACCAAAAAGAGCTACAGCCTGGAAGCATGATCTACTCTGAATGCTGCCAGAAGTTTTCTGGACATTGATTTATTTATTTTGGTCACAAAGAACAGAACCCAAGGGAGATAGCAAGGAAAGGAAGGTGGTCAAGACCTGTTAAGATCTTCCAGTGACATTTTCCCTTCTCTTCTTCAATTTCTGAGGTTAGACAGGGCCTAATGATTAGAATGCCAGTAATGATCAACTTCTCCCCTCTAGCAGAGATTTACGTTTTTTAAAGAAATGCATAAATAAAATTTATTAATCAATAAATTAAATAAAATTCACATATGCAAACACACACACACAACCTCTTTTGTAGCAGTCAGGATCTCTCATATCCCCAAAATAGAGAACTATATCCAAAGATTTCTTTGAGTCACATGAATGCCCCATTTGGCTCAGCATTCTTCTTCTTACTTTTTCTTTGATGGTTTCATAGTCAGGTCCAAGGCCTCCAAGCCTCACATCCATCTTCATGTAACCTTTTGCCCTAGAGCCCTGAACAAAGAGGTAAAATTGCAAGGAACAATGTGGGCCCAGCAAGAATCAGCTACAGGAAGAGCAGAAAAAACAGCGACAGAGCTATCGGGAGAGGAGTTAACAAAAGCAGGAAGTTTATATGTCCATATACCACAAAGGAAGAACCAGGATCAAGGGCTACCTTAGACACAATGGGAAACAATAGTTTTGTACTATGTGAATAAACTGGAAACTCACCCACTTGCCCTCCCTTCTCCTTTGCTGCAAAAAGGAGACTATTCCTATTAAGAATTTGCTCTGTTTTAAAGTAATCAAAGTTCTCTGTGAATGCCAAACTCGAACTGTGATTTGTTTAAATACTAGCTAGAATCTGATTCTACACTTTGATCTTGGCTTCTTCTCATTCACTACAGTTTAAACAAACCACAGTTCTTTGCATCTGGCTATCACGGGGAAGCGCAGCTTGTTTAAAATCCAGAAGGCTTCTGATCTCCTCCTTTAGTACATAGAAGAGGAGGAAATGTGTGATGTGTGAGTGTAATCATGCAAGTCCCGGGCTCACTGAGGAATGTTCTTGTAAATAGAAGCCATAGTTTCTTATGTCAGAAGTAAGCAATGTTCCCAGTTCTTTCCGGGCACTAGGAATATTGCTCAAGTATAATGATAAGCCAGAAAGAAATTATATTTTTAAGACTTTCAGCATAAAGCTATCATTTCCCACTGTAAATTTCAGCATTAACTGTAGAGTCACAACTTCCCAACTACATACTTGAGGAAAACCAGCGGTGCCAAAGAGATTTGAGAATGGGTTTGGGAAAGGCAGACCTGAAACTAACAAAGAAGAATGTAAAGAAGAATGAAAACCTTCATCTCCAATGTCTTTTGCATTTATGGAATTCTGTGGAACAGCTTCTCCAACTTTGTCTCATCTCAGCTTGGTCTGAGAAAGGTTTACCTATCAAAATGGGAAACTTTGAGCAGGAAACTTCTCGAAAGTGTGGACTTCAGAGGAACAGCCAAGGTATGTTTTGGAGTTCTGACCACTGCTGTCCTTCCAAGAAATTCTTCAGAAATTTCAGAATAAGAATGTTATTCCCTTCCTTCCCAAAGAGGGTGATAAATAGTCTAAGTACAAGGGAAGGAGGGGGACTGAAAAAGAAGACATCTACGCTGTAGCTACAATTTTAATCCATCTAACTTCTTCTCAATGCCAGTCAAGCAGTAAGCCTCAAAACAGGCCCCAAGTCTGTGCAAAAATGCATTTAGTCTGTCCTAAAACAGGCCCCAAGTCTCTGTGCAAAAAAAGCCACTTTGGGAATTTCTGATGATATTTTGAACATACAAACCACTGTAGGAAACCCGGACCACTTTTTTAAAAAGGAACTCAAAGAGAAATCTCAGAGAAAGTGTCCCAGAGTTGGGTTTGGTAGCAGAATGGCAAGGACATTTCTATCTTAATCTTCAGAAACCCATGCTATGGCCTTTGTTCCCCTGTAAAACTGAGGACGGAGGCCGAGCTGAAAAGCAAAGGATACATGGAGGAAAATGATCCCATAGGACTTGCAGCCTCTCTCTGCTACTTTAGACAAGTGGCCGTGTTTGAAACCATTTTACAAGGACCACAGCTTAATAGAGAAAGGGTGCCCGCTGTGCCCCTCAAGAGGCCGGATTGTGTATGGTAGGAAGGAGAGAAAGAAATGGCAAAGAAGTCAGACTGGGGAGACTCCACTCTTTCCTTAATGTTGGGTTCTGTAATTAACTGTTGGTCACTTATGGTGTTTTCTGAGGTTACACTGTTTTCCTCGCTGGGCTGACGCAAGACTGCTTGGAAGGTTATGGGAGGTCCCCCCACAATATCTGGAGGGCACCCATTAGGGAAAAAGGGGTTTCCCTAACTGGTGAACGGAAAGTTGGATTTTCAGAGAGGCATTCCCTCTGCATTCCCTCTTCTCTCAGGCACACTAGAATGCCTCATGTAAGATGAGACAGCCGTGCATCATCTCAACAGAAAGTTTAATACTTTGGAATAATTGCTTTCCCCAAAGAAACAATGTCATTAATAACAAAGTGACTGACCAACCCTTTCCCACCCCTTATGGAGGCTGTAGCATCTTTTTTGCGTTCCTGCTATTCCTAACAGATGCCTCCAAGTAAATCACCAGATCTTCTCTTCACCCTGCAGGTGGTCATGGAGAACTAAAAGGTGGATGCTCTTTTCAGGCACAGACATTTTTGGGGAACCAGGATCCTGCAAAATGGCAGTTCAGATAGATGCCTATTAACTTACAAACTCTAGGCAAGAGTGTCATACAAGAACTTCACATTTACATCTGATTTACTATAGATGGAGTCTAGCTGCCTAGTTTATGAATGGAGAGAAATATATTTTTTACTGTGACTTCTGCGAAACCACTGAGAATCAGAAACTCTTGCTAATCTACTAAATCGTTATGACTACGTAATTTAGTACGGGATAAAAATCGACACACCTCCCTGCTCCGTTCGTTAATCTCTTTGCTTACCTTCCGGTTCTCTTTTTCTTTCCTTTCCTTTTGCTTTTCCATCTGAAGCAAGTAGCCTTCAGAATTGCTGCGGCTGAGAACGGGTTGGGTCTCTTCGCAGCTCTCCAGATGGAGCTGCGAGTCGCTCTCCCCTCTCTGGATTATGGGTGGAAACATGCTGGCCACCTGATTCCTAGCAAGGTGGTCATCTGCCAGCTGAGAGATTTCACGATGCTGCTGCTCTATTGCCTGGATGAGCCGTGCCGTTGGAGATAGGGTTCTGTTTATCGGGTGAGGAGCAAGTGGCTGAGGTGGCCTCAAGAAACAAGGGCAAGTAAAGAGGCGTGCCAGGAAAAAAGACAGAAAAGCAATGAAAAGGGACTGACTTTTATAAGCAGCTTGTTAGGCTGTCCCCCTTGTCCATCTGCATCCCTTTAGCACCCTGCAACCAAAATAATCCAATGTTGATGATGTTCTCATCATGCAAGTCCTCTCCTCAAATCCCTTCTCTAGTTTCCAGTCTATCTTTGGATCCCGCCTACATTTCTTATGCTCACTTTCACATTCCTGCTTGTTCTTACTTTTCTACCTTGGTATCCCAATGCATCCCTTCCTGTGATCATCACTCGTTCAGTACCACTCCCATCGTCAACCACCTGATGCTGAGATGTCTCCAGCCATTTCCTGTTCCTGCCTTCATACCTACGGCTGTTCCCCAAACACCCACAGGGCTACTTCCCACCAGCCCTTCGTCTCAAACTCTACTTTTCCAGAAAGCCTTGGCTACGCTGACGTTTGTTCAATGGGTGGAAAAATAAAATAAGTAGGTGTCAATATGCTATCTCATTGAGTACTTCTTAAAACAGTATTCATAAAACATTATCTTTACCCTGAGTAATGAAAAGCATAGTTGTTAGGGATCTCTTCTGTATAAATGTGCCAAGGTTTGCAAGATGAAACTGCTCCGTTTACCGGCTCTTGCTGGCCACCGTTGTACGCATATGAAACACCCTTGTGCCCTAATGCATTCCAGTGTTTGCCATGATGGGTGAAAGGCTGAGGCTCTGAAACGGTACACCTGTAGGAATATGGGTGATGGGGTCCAGAGATGTTTTCAAGGCTGTGTTGGCACTTCTTCTTTTCACCAGCACATGGTGAAAGAAGCCCTGGAAAGTTGTGGAATGAGCTCTGCTGAAGAGGCTTCCTAGCAAAGGTTAAATTCTTGGAATTTTTCTTGGCATGGTGCTGAGGAAGGTATGGTGCTTGGGCAGAGAACGGGCTGTCTTCACTGGAGTTATCTGCAATGGAAAGGCAGGCAGATGGATATAACTCACAATGCAAAGCACATCTGGTGTCCTGCTCCAAATCGGATGTTTCTCTGTAAGCACTGGAATCTGCACAAGCATTCTCAAATTCTAACAGATTGTTACCACCGCTCAGATGCCTTCTTAGTTCCACTTGGGTTCCTAAGGGATGTTGGATGGAACTCTCGCTTAAGGGGGCTTCTCTCAAGGATGCAGTTTGCCCTGACTTCATTCCATCCGTCAGAGACCTTGCAGACTGGTGAGCCTAAAATGAGCAATCGTATGGGAAACTTAGGTTTTGTTCTACATTGGTTGCATAAGAAAAATGTTCTAAGAAGTCTGACGGGCACTAATATGCCATAAGTGACAGGTGTTTCAAAGCTGTAGTGGTCAAAGCCTGGCAAACGTTCCTCCTCCCCCCTTGCATATACATCTATTTATTTGTATTCAATCTCCCTTCTCTCCCACTGTTTCTTCAGTGGTTTCAGAAGGGTAATAAATTATTTTATTCTTACAATAAGCCATGGGGACAAATTAAACTGACTTGGCTAAAGACGGAACGCTGGGCTGTCCAAAAGGCATTTGTATTTCATGGAGGAGAAATATAAGATAATGGAATCAAAAAGCCCACATTTGCCTGTGTTTTAGCACAATAAACAGATTTAATTTAAAAGCTCTGCTTCTGATGTATATGCATGCATTTATATATGTGTGAAAGTGGTCTTTTTGTAAACTAGTTGACTTCATATATTTCACTTCATTAGGAGGTCCTGGGTTCAGGGGATTTTGATGCCAACCCTCAGCACATCTCTCTGGCTCTAATCGGATTTTATTTTTGAGATTATTAAGAAATGTTTGCTTGCTTTAGCTATCGAAGCTAAGCAGCGTGGTTCCCAAAGGAGAACATCACCAGCAGAATAGCCTGTTTGTACCAGGAATAAATTCAGGTGTTTGACTTTGAAACAACGGGGGCTCTCTAAACTGTGCTTTGGAAATCTGTTCACAAGAGATATTTTGCTACGTTGCCATGTCCTCAATTGTTTGCTGGATTGCGGCCTCCATGTCAGCATAGAGGAACGTTTTGATTTCTGCTAAATGCATCTGGTCCTTCTTTCTTTTAGGATAAATAATGCTGTGGAATTAAGTTGTGGCTTTCATGCTTGTTTCACTTTACGACCTTTAGACTTCTTGATTATTTGTACAAGCTTTAGAATAAATGTAGCTGGTTTCCCTTTTCCAGATTCAGAATCATATCCTGTAACTTGAAGGCTCTTTGCCTGCTAGACTTTGCCTGGGGAGCTGTGCAAGAGCACACTTCACGGGTGAGTGGGCACTCTAGTGTCCTAATCCAATACTTGGACTGCTAGACCAACAGTGGCTCTCACACTGTAAATTTGTCCTGTTTTTCTACCCCAAGCTACTCTGTGTACTTTAGACACCAGCAGCCCTTCGTAGGATCTATCACAAAAAACATGAAATTGGGGAGCATGGCCATCAATGGGGAAGGGGAAGAGAATGGAGAAATACATTATGACAGCGTCACACAAATGATCCACCTTACATACTTGCATCAGAAGTTAGAACACAACTACATAATGGCAGCATTCACATGATGACATTATTGCATATAAGTTAGTTTCCTATCATTGTGGCTTGCTACTGGTGGGGAATTAATCCATGTGGCGTTTTGGACTAAGAACAGGGAGACCTGCCAAGATGCTTGTTGGGGGCCTTTAACAAACCAGCCTCTCCTAGGGTAGGATAAAAATGGAGAAATTTGAGGGGATAAGGCAAATGACATTAAATTTAAAAAGTGCTAAATATGACAGAGGGCATTTTAGGCCATCTTTGTGAGTTGGGATGTGGCTGATGTGAAGGTGAATCCAAGCAGACCTGAAGAAATAATTCAAAGACTTTGGAAACAAACAGTAAGTCCAACTAATTTTAAACTGAAACTTTAAACAGGTTGTTCAAGAACCCATCACTTTGAGCCATTAGGACGAAGCAGTAGTTCAAGAAAGAATGGCAACTTTAGCACTGTTTTACTGAAATCTGGTGTCATGATTATACAATGGTTTGACACTGTAGCTTGATTCACCCAACCTGCTAAGCTATCATTCAGTTTGTTTGGGTTTTGCTTAGTGTGTGAAGTGAGCCCAACTGGTATGATGTGGAAACCAGGATGTACATCCAGGTCATGGTGGTTTCCTCAATACATCATGTTTTAGGACAGAGGTACAAGAGGTACAGCCTGCCAGCCCACTTCTGTGATCCACAGTGCCCTTCCCATAATCAGAATGAGGTCATTTTTTTCAGCCCTTTTATTGCATTTTTGGGAGGTGTCAAAGGGCAAAATGGGTGTCTTAAGACTTGCAGAGAGTTCAGGCACCTACTTCACTCCTTAACATGCCAAAATCTAGCCCCAAAAAGCAGGTTTGCTCCTACCTACTTTTGGATTGTAGTCCTCAACATACCACACAAAGGTTGGTATGCAGACCTTGAACCAACAGAAGGTAACAGTTTTCTCCATGAAAAGCAAACCAACCCTGAAATTTGAGATACTTGTATCTTAGAATATGCATGGAAGGTAGACAAGGGTGTTTATTCTGGTTCTGATTTTGGTAGCATCTGACCTAGGGATAAAGCTAGTCCCATATTCAGCTCTGACCACTGTCTAGTTAGTAATCAATGCCTCATATTTGTGCATCTCATGGTATAATATATTTTCTGAAAAGAAACATTTGTGAGATTATCAACTCATCTTTGTTACAGACAGCAGAAGCGAAGAAGCGAAAAACGTTTGCTTCATGAAAAGAAGCAAATTAGATTTTATCTGAACTGAACAAATTAAGGGCATGCTTGGTAAGTGGTCCATCTTTTTAAGCCCAAGGACTGTTCACTGGCTGCCGTACTCTCAGCACAATGCTTCAGAACATCTGCCAGGAAAAAAAAAATCAGGGTCAGAAGGCCTTCCCTTAATTGCAAGTTCTTGCATCAATAGAACCGTATCAGGTCTTAAAAAGAGAAACAAGATAGGGGAAACATGCAGAGCTTCTGGAATTCTTTCTGATCCCTTTACCAGCAGTCATCATATGCTTGGGT
Organism: Python bivittatus; assembly: GCF_059951505.1. NCBI lineage: Eukaryota > Metazoa > Chordata > Lepidosauria > Squamata > Pythonidae > Python > Python bivittatus. The sequence goes on along the minus strand of NW_028277052.1, from coordinate 4,912,921 downwards.
CTATCTGCACAGAGAAATGTGGGGTGGGCTACAAATGCACCACACGATCTGGAAATGGGGGGCTTAGCAAGGAACAGCTGCCAACTTTCTGAGCCATTGACCAATGTCTTCTCCTGTAGCAATGCCTTGAGGGGGATCCTTTCTCCACAATCCCGGCCTCAATCTGGCATATTCACCTTTGGTCCTGTTCTGCTCATGTTTTGGAGTGTCATTGCACTCATTGACAGCCAACCAGAATCTTGAGCTTTGGACATCACTTATTTCCAACATTCTGTTGGGTGGGAAAGAATAAAAAACTTGCTAAAGAAATAACCTGGGATAAAGGGAATGAGCATTTATTAGGTGTTAGTGTGCAAAATTGCTCATCACAAAGAGGAGAAGGTCAGAGGCTGAGGTAGGCAGGCTTAGAGGAGGCCCAGTGAAATCAATGAGGCAACTCCATGCTTTTTGGGGGTGGGTGGGTTGGTTTTTGGTAAAAAGCCCTAGGCGGTGGGTGGGGGGTGGAAGGAAATCAGAGCACTGGATTTCAGGATCGACAGAGGTTGTCCACTTCTGTTGTAGGAAAAGAACCTGATTTGACACGGCTTGTCGGTAGAAAGTTCCCATGTCGCTCTAGACCTATGGAAGAGATCCTCCTGCATTGTCCCCCACTCCAGCGGCTGGTCTGCTGGATCAGTCTCGGTCCCGAGGTTAAGAATCTTCTTGGCCCTTGGAAAGGACCTTCAAAACTGAAAGCTGTTTTGTGTTCTGTTTTTTTTTTTAAGTTAAAGCTTCATCAACTTCCAGTTAAGGCCTCAGGTGCTACTCCTCATGAGGTGAGATGGGGACTTCCCAGGGGTAGCACACAAAGCCGCCCACAGTCCATTTAATCTTTGCCTGCATTGGCCTCCTCTATTTCATCCTGCCTTCGCCCCAGGCCTCCTTTGTTAACCACACCGGCGTTCTGGGTAGAGTATATGCACTCAGAGTAACTGCTTAATGGTAGTTATTAAGTCACATATAGAGCAGAATGTTTTAGTGAAAGGTTTAGCCCTGGGGAATCCAGATTCCAGGTGGCAAGATGATAACTTGTTAGCTGGACCTTTTCTCTAGTGATTAATGTTTGTATGTAGTGACTCTTGTTCCATAGTCCTACGTCTCCAGCAGCCACTGGAGTTAAGCCATTACTGATCAAGCAGCCCTGTAAAATAAATAAATAAATACAGACGCGGACGTGCGTGCACACAGAGACACATTTGGGTCTCTATGTGCGTGCCCCTGTGGGTGTATATTTGTTCTTTCTGTTTCTATTCCTTATTTCTCTTTTTCTTTATGTATTTTGCATGTGTGTGTGTTACAGATACACGGGCACTAATCTCTTGCTGGGGGATTTCTAGCCTGCTCTAATCAGAAAATCCAACTTAAAAAAAAGAATGACCAGTTCTAAAGCCAGTTTCAAAGGTCAGCAATATGTTAGTGAGAATTGCGTCCTGTTTATGATTGCTGATTTATCCTCCCTGGCAGATCTTCTTGCTCTCTTCAGATGTTATGGTTTTACAGTCCTGTCTCTACTGTCTTCTTTTCCTGTAAGCTAGTAGATAGCCCAGTAATTAAAATAAAGGAAAGTCAGTAAGCTAACTTTGGAGACTGGGTCTTAGTTATTGACTCTGACAAACACGTTTCTTAGACTTGGTCTCATCCCATCAGCTGAATCACAAGAAGGGTTAGCTGGCCAATGAACCATAAAACCAAAATGAAATTTGTGTCAAAGTGCTAACATTTGATAAGGAAAGCAGAGCCTTCACACAATTTCTGTCAGAATGAAATCAGATACAGACTCATAAAGCATCCTTGCAGAGCTAAAATGACAGCTCAAAGACAGAGAAATGACGCTGCCAAGATGCTAAAATAAAAGTGAAGTTGAAGACCCCGGGAGAATTCTAGAATCGTTGCTTGGCACTGGGAAGCCATTGAAAATGGCACCAGGCAGGCCAATCTGGGGAGAACACTGAAGAATCCAGAAACCATTACTAAAACGTTTTCTGTTTTATGCCTCAACTCTGCAGATCGTGTATTCAAGGAGAAATCTCAAGTGAAGATGTCAAGGCTCAGGACAAGACAATCTGAGATTTTAGGCCATCAAGAATTCAGAGTTTTAAAGCATCATCTGAACTAAGCCTATAAGTAGATTAGGAAATATTGTGGATGATAAATGCCAACGAAATAAATACCAGTGAAATATATTTGTACTGCCTAACTTGAGAACTTCTGATGCCATATCTCACTTCCATAGCAATAGAAATTTATGGATGGGGAATTCTAGTTGGGGAAGGCCCCCCTTGCAAGAAAATAGCAAAACAGAGCTGATTCTTCTCAAAGGATGCTCTCCATAAAACATTCGGTGATTTCACACATGTGCCAGGGGAAGGTTTGTTTAGTCATGGTTTATTAAATAAGTCACAATTGGCTGCCGTTGCACAAGACCCTAAATTTATTATCCATAATGGCTGGATGCAACCAGCATGCTGGGCCAATAGCAAACACATTTTGATTAAGCATGATGTGATGTGTCTCTCCAGCTAGGAAGGTTTTATTGCATGCCAAGATCTGGGGCTTAGAATAGCTGGAAAGGACAACGATGGGCACAGGAGCACTCTCTCCAAATATGAAACCAAGCAAAGTTCATCACTGGAACTTTTAATGGTTGTAAGCGCATATAAATAACCCTCCTGTTGAGTTGCATTGATCCAAATACTAATTAATGACTGAGCCAATCAGTTGCAACACAGGAGAGGGCAAAAACATTAAGAAGCCAGCCCAGATTTGAACTCCCCTGGAAAAGGTTTTCAGTTGGGGGAAAAATGTTTGTGCTTGTGAGGAACTCAGCTTTCGTATGCCAGGCAGGTAGAGCATACTTCTGCATTAGCTCTTTGAAAGAAGACCAGGACACAACTTCGACCCGCAATTTTTTTTCCCCCCGAACTGTTCTATTAATGCCAATCAAATTGAGAAAATGATCAAATGAAATTGCATTTTGAGCATCATAAGCTGTGTAATGTCTATTCTATTAAATTGAGGCCCGTAATTGCTTCTCTGCTGAAAAGAGACAACAAAGGCGAGCAATCATGACATGTCATTATCCTGGACTAGCAAACCGGCCTTTGCAGGAAGACTTCAAAGCCTTCTGGTTCTTGAATTGCATTTGGCTGCTATTGTCGAAGCACAGGCAATCTTGATTAGGTGTTTACACGGAGGTAAGGCGCAGTGCCACAGAAAGCCTGAGTGCCTTAGTCTAGAGCCATTAAAAAATTGTACATTATGTTTCTCGCTTTGAAGTAAGGGGATGGGGGGTTTTAGAAGGACAGCAACTCGGGCCAAGCACAGCTGAGTGAGATAGACCCAGCTCCTTCTCGCCCTCTCTCACATCACAGAAGCTCATCATCGGATTCTTAGAGAATCAGGCAGTGCTGCAAAGAGAAGCTGATGCTTTAGAAAATGCACAGGGAATTACGGGGACATTCACTTCCACCCAGGTTTATACTGTCTAGCGCAGGTGTGCACCCATTTAAGAACGGGGCCGCAGAGAGCATTAATATAAGGCTTTTCCCAAAATGCTAAAAGATCCTTTACCCGAGGGCTGCTTTGTGCAGGGTATACTCGTATTTTTAGGGGCGTGCTTCTTAAGTCAGAAGTAGGCAACGCGGTGACCGCAGATACCTCCCTTGTTGTTCACCAGGTCCCTGCCCCACCTGGCTATATTCCCCCCTCTGATTCTTTTCAGTAAATCAATGGAAAGCCGGAAGGCTACAAAGACACCAGCTTCTATCATGATCCTTATTTCCCCAAAAATGCCACAGGCCCCACAGAGGTTCCCAAACCATTCTTGGAAATTAAAAATAGAAAGTGACTGTAGTCCCCACAGTTTGTATGGAAGGACAACACGTGGCCAAGGAAAACAAACTAAAATAAAAGAAAGTGTGTCTGTGTGCGGGGGGGGGGGGAGTGGCAGCTAAAAAGAGTTGGGGGGCAACCTCACCAACTTGCTTTCTAGAAAATGGGAATTTTGTGACTGGCTATTTTGTCACTAAGGGGACGTGGTGGTGCAGCGGCTTAATGACGCTGAAAGTTGCCGGCCAGAAATGGTCGACACTTCAGCGGTTCGAGCCCAGCTCTGCACAGCAGAGCGAGCTCCTGCTTCCTCCCCAGCTCCTGCCAGCCCAGCAGATCGAAAACGTACGTGAGTAGATGAATGGGGACTCTCACCCCGGTGGGAGGAAAATGCTGGTGGCACTTGCACGGGAGACGGGATCAGTTGCCGGTAACACGGAAGCCACGCACGCCCAAAAAAGGCGCGAAGCAACAGAAACCCCGCCTCCTGCGCTCGCCAGCTGGGCCCTGCTCTAGGAAGGAGGCCATGGCAAACCACTTCCGAAACACCTTGCCTTGAAAACTGCAGGGACTCATCCAGGCAGTCGCCGCAGAATCGGTAACGATTGAGTGCGAATTAAAAAAAAATTTGTCACTAAGTGAGGCCTCTCAAAGGCAGCCTTTATGTGAGGGCACGTACAGCGCACTGTCAAAATAAACAAGATTTTTGGAATTTTAAGTTGTGGGAAGAAATAGTCAGCTTCCCATGAACCATAATACCAGGCTGCTCAGTCCTTACTGTTATGTTATTTTTACTAGCTTTAAAAAATATATCTATGACTCAACAGCACAGCACCCTTGGCTTCATCTCAGAGTTCGAGTTGCCTGTAGTTCCTTTGGTTAAGCATGCGGCCAATCAACCACACAGTAGGACTGGCTGATATTACAAATGTTGTTTTAGAGGTGGGCTGAGAAGAAGTGGGGTTGAAAGAGTTAAGGAAACTCACCTGAACTCTGTTCAAATGTAACACTAAACCTTGGCTTAGCATAAGAGGAGCTCTTCTTGATATGCCATTTGGTATTTGGTTTGGTATTACATGTAGACGTGGCCCCTGAAATAAACTTTATGCTCTGCTTCAATTATTTAATTCTAGATAGATTTGTGTTAAAAAAATGCTGCTAAAGAAAAAACAGGATATAAATCCAACAAATTAAAAATAGAAAAATGAATATATCTGAATGGGGAAAGGACGGCTTTGTGGATCGCAGCTGTGGGCATCGTGGAAGGATAGGGGACAAGTGCTCATATGAATCTGTGTGCTGGGCTTTCAGATCATGGTTTCAAATGGTGATTTCTTGGTTCATACTTAACTCTAACTCAGTGTTTCTCAACCTCAGCAACTTTAAGCTGTGTGGACTTCAACTCCCAGAATTCCACAGCCAGCATGGGGAATTGTCCTACTGCTGAATCTTGGAAAAGATGCAGCTCCTTTCAAGAGATAGGTGCGCTCTTGCACGCACCAAAGCACCCTTTTGGAATCATATCCAAAATTATGTACAGCCCTAGAACAGTCTTCCTGCCTCTCCTTTCTGGATAAAACTTGAGCTACAACAGCCTCCAAATGGAATAAGGATGGATTCTGGAAATCTCGTTCAACACAGTGTGACTTCTGAGTAGACTCACCCAAGAATGAAGTATAAAGGGTTAGATCAGTGTTTCTCAACCTTGGCAACTTCAACTTGGGTGGACTTCAACTCCCAGAACTCCCTAGCCAGCCATGCTGGCTGGGGAATTCTGGGAGTTGAAGTCCACCCATCTTCAAGTGGCCAAGGTTGAGAAACACTGGGTTAGATGATATTACAAAGCACCTCTTTTACCTGGAAAATAAATTTGGAAAGCCTGCTGTGGATACTCACAAACAGTTCACTTACAAAACACCCACTTACCATAAAGCAAACAGGTAAAATCTTTCTTTCCCTCTTCTGACTCCCAAGATCCTTCCTCCCCCTGGCCCTCACATTTGTTTTTTTGACTTTGAAGACACGTCTAAAAAAGTCCTGGACAATAGCCATCTCCCATTTTTATTTTCTAGTCTACAGGACCCAGAAGCATTCTTGTAAATGCAGGTAGTCTCCAGGTTAAGAACACCAGGTTACAGACGACCCATAGTTAAGAACGGAGCCTACTGGAGCAACATTTGATTTAAATACACAATGATCTGAGTTAATTGCACAATACTACTTTTATAGAGTATTATACAATAATACTGTTCCAGCTTAAATACAAATTCGACTTAAGGACAGACCTTGGGAACGGAACTCGTTCTTAAACTGGGGACTCCCTGTAAAATGAAGTTAATGCTCTGCTTTGCAGTAAGCCCGTTTCCCATTAATTTTTTAATTAAAAGAATCTTTCAACAATACCTTCTCTTGAGACCCTTCTCTCTGCTTTTTACCATGCAGCCGAAGGTAAGAATTGTTCTGGTGGGCTGCTAAACCCAAAGTGAGTTTGTTCTTTTCAATAAAGTCTTTTTCAGATCTTGGCTTTGGTACTTTTAACTGAATCCTGGAGCCACTGCTGGTCAAACTGTCATTGCTGTTATAATGGTAGACAATCTCTGGTTCTCTTCCTTTCTTATCCAGCCTGAAAGAGCCACCCCAGCCATCTGCAGGTTCATCACAAGGGATCCAGAATTCTCTAGCGATTACTGATGGTATATTTTGGGGTCTTTCCTGTAACTGGCAGTTTCTGGATACGAACCCCTGGGAAGGATGGCAGGCCAACTCAAGGGAAGTGAAGCTAGAGCTTTTGCACTCCTCCTGATGCGATTCTTCTAACTCAAGAAAGCTTCTTCCTTTTTCACTATCCTTCCAGTTGGGATCATAGCGCAGGTCAGAATACTTGTCCGTAATTTCCTCATTAGGGCTAAAAGCAAACCAAATGGTGAAGACAAAATTAAGAAGTTGGCCAAGAGAATCACTGTTTTTAAAGACTCTTAAAATCTCATCTTCTTTCTCCCAGACTAATTCATGCAAGATGGAGGAGGCTTAAGGGTGCTTTCTCAAGGGAGGCGATATTTTATTTGTCCTGATTCAAATGCACTTTACTGTGATTTAAACACATGCTGTAAGCCATTGAGGTCTGAATCTGAATCAAATCGTGCTTCTGAGCACCACTTTCTTCACTCTCTGCATCCATTGGAGATCAGAGGACTAGAATTCTGTCCTGAATGAGGTCGGGTAATCAAAACTACACACACAACACCAGTTTAACCCCAAAGCAACCTTCCCTAATCACACACACTCCTCATGCGCTGAGACTCCCAAGCCAGCATGGAAATTGGGAAATCTGCCCTCCCATTCATCAGATTCGGGAAGCCTGCTCTGGGACAAGCTTAATACTATGACTTACAATTTATCCTGTAGCAAACTTCGGTGGATTCTTGTAATAAGTTACACAAAAGATCGATTGTGATCTTCAGTCATATTTCCGCATGTTTGGGCAATGCTCTCACAACTAGCAATAATTATTCCTAAATGTAAATGGGTAACATCTTGATGGTTGGGGGCAGGACATGGATTTCTTATTTTGTTTTTTTAAGGAGACTTGAGGATAGCATGGGTGGTGCACAGAATTAAAGCCAGCCTCTTCAGGGTTGTTGAGAAACCAAAAGGAACACGTTAGAGACAGATCCTCCTGGAGAAAGTCTATCCACGTGGTCGCTAAGAGTCAACAATGACTTGATGGTACTCAATCAGTCACTCATCAATCTGTTTCATTAGGTGTTAGACCTTTCCTTTCCTTTTGTTTTTTCAAAACCCCAGGAGGCCATTTTCAGGACTTAAGCTACACAGTGCCTTAAAATGGCAAGAAACTATACCATCGATGTGGGGTAGTGGTGGCTGAAGAGCGTTCTGGGGGCTGCAAGAAAGATGTTCGGGAATGGGATTCACCCCTGGGTCTGTACGTTGCCCACCGTAATGGAAACAATATGCAGGCAGAAAGTGATTCTGTAGATTTCAAAACCCAGAAATAGGTCATACTTGGCAGCCACCCACAGCAAAAAATGGTCCCGTACAAACTCTTTGTATGACTGTGAGAGCCAAGGCACAGCTAATGATTGTTTTGCAAAAGGAATCTAAATGAAAGCAAACCGTTTCCTCTCCAACGCACTTTCAGTTAAAATGATTTTCCCCCCTCTGTGTTCCTGGGTCTACCCATCTTCCACTACATACTGGCTGCGCTGTGAGTTGCACACCGCAGAACAGGCGCACCGGTCCACCTTCTGAAGTTGCTAGTGGGTACGGGTATCGTAAGCATGCGTTACACTTGTCAACATTAATGGACTCCATCTGAGCCGGCACTAATTTGGAAACACATCAAATCAAATTTCCTTTGAATGGCACGTTCTATGCTAGGTCAGGATCCTGCCGGCTCTGCCTGATTCAGGCCGTGGTCCCCATACAATTAGCATCCTTTCCTGCTTGCGATAAAAACATTCAATAACTATCCACTTTGCCCATCGAAGAGGCATATGGGAAGTGTGCTGTTCATAATGAGACTCCCTTTTTCTCTCTGCTGTTTGTCTCTAAGCAGGGCATTAAATGGAACATGTTTATCATTTTTCAATTCAGGCTTAATTTAATCCTTTGAAAACCACCATTATTTTGCATTTATGTGGCATTAATGCTCTGTTGAGCATGACAAATCCAATTTTCTATTTGCACAGAAGAGGAAAGTTAATGCAGCTCTCAGGACAAGTGAGGAATGTTTTAATTTTGCACTTATGCAGTTATTGAATAAAAAGGGACAACTGTTCCGCTGGTGCTGTCCCCCAAAATCCTTCAAAATAATAATGTTTTCCAGAATGATACAGCCTAAGATCTCTTGAATATGGCAGCCCTGTGTATATTATTTGAAATCAATTAAATTTATAGCCATTAACTTGCCACTTATTCAGCTAACTACTTATAAAATGATTATCTGCATTTTCCAAGCAAAGGATGAAGAAAATGCTCACTATGAAATTGGCAAATGATAAAAAAGAGAATAAAATTGATACAAAGGCAGGATTAAATATAAGGCAAACGTACAGATTGGTGAATTAAAACACAGCTCATTAAAATCATACGTCTGGTATTACAAAGATCCAGAAATAGCCAAATAGGTTTCATCTGCTCCCAGGACAACTGTCTTATGAATAACTAAAAGGACACCATGTCTGTAGTAACTCATTCCTCTAAGCATTTATAATTACAGGTCGTCCTCGTTTAGCAACCACAATTGGGACTGAGAACTCAGTCATTAAGCGAAGTAGTCGCTAAGTCAATCTGCGACGGTGCTTACGATCTGACTTCAGCTTTATTTATTTATTTTTATTTATTATTCAATTTGTATGCTGCCCATCTCCCTCCAACGGGTGACTCTGGGAGGCTCACAATTAAAATCAGAAGCCCCATCAACAATTAAAAATCCCCCCATAAAGAGTTAAATAAATAATCCATTAAAAATCAAATCTAAACAACAAACCCTGTCCATAAATACTAAATTTCCTTTGCTTTACAGACCTGCAAAGGTTGTAAATGCCAGCATTGGTCGTAAAGCTACTTTTCCATCACCTTCATAACTGCAAATGGTCGCTAAACGAGGATGTCACTAAATGAGGACTGCCTGTATTTATTAAAAAAAATGTTAAGCTTCCAAGGGGGGGTAGATCCCTATCACAGACAGTATGACAATCCTTGCATCCAACTTTCTCACTGAAAAGCAAAGGAAAAAGAGAGAACAGGAAGAGGAGGAGGGAAAGAAAGCAGCATAGCTCAGTTCTTAAAGTCCTAGGGCTAATCACGGTCCCTCAGAATAAAAATCAGGCTGTCAGTTCTGTCCATAACGGAAGAATCAACCTATGGAGAATAAGCCTCACTCGTTTTTGCTTAGGCTTACCTACATGGTTCTCCTGTGAACGGGGCAATTGCCCCGAAGAGAGAAAAAACAGAGGAGGAACACTGCTTTGTCTGAACCCAGCAGAGATGGTGGGCTCGAGGATTTTAACCTCTGGAGATGGAAGAACCAACTTCGCCCCATTTACCTTGCATTTTCTGGATTCCCTCCTCCATCCTGGCCTCCCCTTGGCCTCCGTGTTTCTTCCCCATCGGACCCTCCTTCTTCGCTCAAGTGTGACGTTTCTTCCAGACTGTCCTCCTCCATGCTCTCGTCCGCCTGTTCCCGACAGGCCCGACTGACCCGTTCTTGGTTTTTGTGGATCCGTTTCTGCAGCTCCCACTGATACCGGGCCTCCTGAGCCAGGCTTTCCGAATCCGATTCGTTCTGGGACAGCCCTTCCGATGCTGTTTCCAGGAAAGAGTAGCGTCGGTGGGCTTCGGTCAGCCCTTTTGGCGACGGGCTGCCAGCGTTCATGTTGCCAAGGAAAGTTCAAGCAAGAGACCCGAAGGATGTCCCCCTGTTTTCTGTAAAGCCAACCGTATCTTAAGAATCGTTTCCAGTCGCGTCTCGACTTTAATCCTTTGGCCGTTTTCAGTGCATGCGCCTGAGAGCAAACATCAAAGTATTAGAGACGTGAACATTTCACAAGGCGTCGGAGTGCAGAAGCTCCAGGTTTTAAAGGGTTGGATTTCAAGATGTATTCTTATCCGGTGAGACGGGCGGCATGTGTAAATTTGATTAATACATTCATAAATGATAAATAGATCCTGCACGTCTTCCGAAAGTGTAAAACCTGAATATGGATGTAAGTGGGTCTGGGAGAAATCTAATGGAAACACGAAGGTGAGATGAGGGGCTATATCAATTGAATGAAATCGAAGTCAGTCGATCAAATAATAATTAAGCAGCTGATAGGGGCCAATCCCTATGGTTAGGCTTCCTGAAACCGTTTGTCAGCAGGCCTTGCACGGCACCCCCGCAGTTTGCGTGTGTCTCTCCGGGTGTGAATGTTCATCTTTGCACAACCCTCTTTCTCCACCCCAGTGAAGTTCATCCCAAAGACACGGGATGCGGCGTGTAGCGACAGGCTGGCTGCGCGCTTGGCGCAATAGAGGCGCGCAGGCCATGCGGTCTGGGCTCACATCTTCGCACCTGCAGCCTTCCAGGGTGGCACCCTCCCCACCTGGGCACCCCGGAAGTGCAGGAGCGGAGGGAGGCCCAGCGTGCACCTGGAGGGGAGGGGAAAACGCTTTTTTCCACCGTTGCAAGAAGTCTCTCCCCATCTCAGTGACCCGGAGGCTGCTGCCACCAGGCATCTAAATGCCCACCCGGCTGTGGCAACCAAAGTGCCAGACTTGGCCTGAAAACCCTACCCACGGGCACTCCTTTTGGGAAAGGTGCACAGCTGGGTATCTTCGCATCTGCCAACCCCCCCCCCCCCGCCCCTCCGTGGCTTTTTGGACGCTGCACGACAGGCAGAAATTCAACAGGGGACGCACAGCCCACTGTGCCCCTGTTGGACCACGCCTTTCACCGCCCCGCCTGGGAAGCGGCTTGCAGCGCCCCTCTCCTTCCTCCCGGCCAAGCCAGGCCGCCTCGGGGGCGCCCCTTCCCTCCGCCCCCGCCAGACCTGCCCGGTACCTTCCACCGGCCGCAGCCGCAGCGCTGCGGGCTATTCACAGAGCGAGCCTCCGCAGCCCCGCTAAGCCACCGGCGTGGCGCCCTCCTAGCAACGGTATACAGATGCCCGCCCCGCGCCGCCCCTCCCCGGCGCGTGCCAACTCGCCGCGAGGGAGGGGGAGCGGCGGCCTGGCGCTCCCCCCTCGGGCTCCGGGAGAATGGTGCCTTCCCGGTCTGTCTGGGTTTTAACCCGAAGGCGCTCTTGCGCTGCGGCAGCTGCAGAAGGAAACGGGGGGACGTTGGGGCTCCTTTCACAGTTTATGGGAGGGAGGGAGGGAGGGAGGGCAGAGAAAGAAGAGGGGAGGAGAGAAGAGGAGAGAAAGAAGAAAGGCAGGGAGGGAGGGAGGGAGGGAGAAGAAGGAAAGGAAAGGAAAGGAAAGGAAAGGAAAGGAAAGGAAAGGAAAGGAAAGGAAAGGAAAGGAAAGGAAAGGAAAGGAAAGGAAAGGAAAGGAAAGGAACGGAAAGGAGGGGAGAGAGAGAGAGAGAGAGAGAGAGAGAAAGAAAGAAAGAAAGAAAGAAAGAAAGAAAGAAAGAAAGAAAGAAATAAAGAAAAAAAAAAAGAAAGGGAAGGGAAGGGAAGGGAAGGGAAGGGAAGGGAAGGGAAGGGAAGGGAAAGAGGAGAGAGAGATGGAAGGAGGAGAGAGAAAAGAAAGGAAAGGGGGGAGAAGAGAAAGAAAAGGAGGAGGGGAGAGAAGAGAAAGGAAAGGAAAGAGGAAGAAGAGAGGGAAAGAAAGAAAAGAAAAAGAAAAAGGAAAGGGAGAACAGAAAGAAAAGAAGAGGGAGGGAGGAGAGAAGGAAGGAAGGAGGGAGAGAAAGAGAGATGAAGGGAGGGAGGGGGTCTCTTCTGGTGACTGCAGGGGTAGTGTCTGGTAATCTTGTGTAGCCCCCAAATCTAAGCAGAGCCTGGCGGAAGCCCTTCCTGAGATGGCTCTGAAATCCCAGGACCATAAATTAGATTGGAAGCCAAGCAGTGGGGAAAGCCCTTCTCTACGTACTGCTGCTAAGAGAACTTTCTGGTCCACGCAGTCACCCGAAGTTCAGCAAGGCTTTATTTTACTAATTGATATTTGCTAAGATCATATCGAAGTGGTGATTAAAGCTCATTCATTATTTTACTGGGCTATTGGATTAACAATACTACTTCCCATAAAGTATTATTTATCAAATCCGCAAGTGGTCTTAGAGCAGGCCCTCTTCGCTTTTGCACATTTGAAGAGAAGGCTTTTTCCAAAAAGGAAGTGCAGCTGATGAAAATTAAGCTCTGATTAAGGTAAGATCCTGTCAACCCAACAGGTCGAAAACTCACATGAGTAGATAAATGGGTACTCTCACTCCGGTGGGAGGAAAAATGCTGGCGGCGCCTTGCAAAAAGGAGTTGGGAGCAGTTGCCGCTAAGCATGAAAAACCGTGTGCGCCCGAAAAGGGCGGCAAGCAACGGAAACCCCGCCTCCTGCGCTCGCCAGCTGGGCTCTGCCCTAGGAAGGAGGCTCTGGCAAACCACTTCCGAAAAACAATTGCCTTGAAAACTGCAAGGACTTGTCCAAGCAGTCACTGCAGGGTCAGCAATGACTGAGCGCAGACAAAAAAAAAAAAAAAAGGTAAGATAGCATGCAAAACGCCAGGGGACCACTAGGGGGCGGTTTCACCCCCAAACTCACTGCCCCCTAGTGGCCATCTTGATTCCTGCAGCTTGGATGTACTAGTGGATATGAGTCTTTAGGATGCTAAAGTTGAGGGAACTTCCAAGTGTGTTGGACTTAACCTTCCATATTCCCAGCCAGCTTATCCAATTACTGGAGCTGAAGTCCAATGTAGCTGGAAGGTGGTGGGTTAGGGAAGACTGGTACAGCAGGAGTGAGAAACTAAGTCAAGGGTCATGTTCCTTTGGGATGAACTATTTGGAAAACGAATACTTGTAATGGGTGGGCTAGTGTTGGGCAGAATCGAAGAGATTTGCAATATGGGGGCTAGCATTCCAATCTTCCTTTTAGAGAAGTTGAAAGGATTTCTTGAAATAATATAGGAAAATAACTTTCTACACCCTGAAATGATTAAGTAGTCATCACTAGGGGTTTAACTGCTAAATAACAATGGACAAAAATTGCAAGTTCTCAAGGGCATTTATAGCTTGGTTGTCCCTTTATTTACAATATTATCGTTCTGAGATGCATCGAGGTCTCATCTGAAATCCTCTCAAAAGTCTGGGTGTTTTGAAGAGATGTTTGCAGAATGGTGCAGCACAGGAAAAAAAAAATGAAAGAGAAGATTGTTCTTGCCATTAAATATAGCACAGTATTGTCCATAGTGTTATATATCAGTTTCTTTAATGTGAAAAAATTCTTTTTCAAAGACTGAGGAATCTTGACTTTCATCTGAAGATTTTGGCGTCTTGGTATATGATTCTTGAATTATATACTTCTTACTGTTCCTCCAAGGGATTTCTGCGTAAAATAAAGGTGTAGGTCACTGCAACTTCATGCTTATTTCTTTTTACCTTCCATACCAGATCACATTTCAGGCAAAGAACAGCTGGTAAAAACAGCAATGGAATCACCCATACATTCACCCTTGCTTTTCTTAATTCCAGTCTCTGCCCTGCCTGGAAACGTGAAGAAGTCACATTTATACCTACCACATTTAATCTGCGGTCTGCAAGGGGCTTCGTTGGCCTTGGGCCTGTAACTCTCAATGGTTTGATCAGAAGCATCATTTTCTGCATTATGGAAGGACAACAATGGGGTGCAGAAGATTAGTCTACATATCTGTGTGATGGGGCAGATTTAGGTCATGTACCCATAATGTCCTATGCTTACCTGGAAGGAAGCCTCAATGGGGCCTACACTCAGAGAAGTGGGTATAATGACTGCCCTACCTCCAACGCGTTCTTGAGCCAGGCATTCTAATTCTCAGCTGAAATCCTTTTCTTAATGCTATCATAGTACCCCGAGCTTTAATACAGGTTTAAATCTGACTGGCCCTTGTGAACAAGCTTATTGGATTTTTTAAAATCTGCCAAATGAATTCAGGAAAGTGCAACTAAACGATCCCAAATATGCCTTAACCTATTCTTTTTCCCTGTTACCTTTTTTCCAGTCCCTATGTGCTTTCCAGAGCTTCACAGCAAGCAGAAGGATCATGATAAAGAGGACTAGAAGGAGTATAGACACAAGGCCTGGGAACAAAGCGTGGGTTTGTCTCTCCACAAAGCCTTTGTAGGTCACGTTTGTTTCTGTTTTGGAAAAAAGGAAAAGAAAAACATTTGAGTTTTGATGTCTTTAGGTCCTGTTTCCTAGCAGCAAAATATTGGGTTTTTGAGAGACGGGAAATCGTATTTCTCCACCAGCTGAGCTTCCATGGAGAAAGATGTCTGGGTCCACCACACCACATCTCCAACTTGCTATCTCCCAGAAGGTTCTGGACTATATCACCCACCATTTGAAAACTGCATGGCCAATTAATGAGAACAATATGAACTCATCCAGAATGTGATTTATTATGATTTATAGCTTAGCGTCTGAGCAAACCTAGGCAAGAAAGAGTATTTATAAACCTATTTATTGCAGTAGATAAAGGATCCCATGCACACATACACTTTTATAAGTTTAACACAGTTAATTGCAGGAAGATGAATAGAGAAATACAAAAAGGGTATATCTTTTAAGTGAAGACTCAGAACAGTCATTCTGTGGACCCTGGAGGATTATAATTCTTTCGGAAAGGAACAGCTAGGTGTGATGTAAGATAAGTTTTAGACCCTGTCACTAGCTATATTCCTATATCATCTTCCTTAACCTGAACCCTCCCTGCTGGTTGGAAATTCTGGGTCACCAAGCCTGGGGAATCAGATCAGGAAGGAGAATAGAATATTGAAAGTATATCGGTTGGACATTAGGAGTCATCTGGTGGCAACTTACGATTTATTGCCCAAACTTCTGTATCCGTACTTGGGAATGGGGTTTGTGTGGTTGAGTTTCCTTCTGTTACATTGAATATTGTACCGGATTCTGTTGAAGTGATGAAAAACAGGGTTATTGAAATGCAGCCAGGAGAAATGCAGCTGATGTTATGGAGAATAGCTTGACATAAGCTGAGGTGATGCCCAGAAATAACAGAATCAGTGTCATGGTCTTACCCTTGGTGGCATCAGAACTCTGAGTTGCTGCTTCCCTGGTTGGGGACAGTGTTGGAATGCTAAAGGTTTCTTCTGTTATATTTTGTTTTTGTTCTGAATTTGTGGAAAAGGAAACAAGGGACGCTATTAATACCCAAGCATGTCATGTACAAAGGTCAGAACATAAGAGTCCTACTAGATTAGAAGACCATCCATCTAGACCAGATATGACCTTCTAGATAATGTTGGATTACAACTCCATCATCTTTGACCATTGTCTATACTAGGTAGGGCTGATGGAAGCCTTTGTACAGAATGACAGAGTTGGACGGGTCTTAGAGGTCACCTAGTCTAATCTCCTGCTCAGGGCAAGATCTACAGGAACATCTCTGGCCAACATCCATCCAGCCTTTCTTTGGAGACCTCTAGTGAGGGAAAACTCAGGACTTCAGGTGGCAGCCTGTTCTGCTGGGTTGGCGGCTTGCAGTCAGGAAATTTCTCAATAGATACATGTGTATTGTTTCTAATGATGTTTTTAAGGATGTTTTTATCTTGTTTTTATTCTCTATTAGCCATCCAGAGTCATACGTTAGAGGTGGGTGGCCATATAAATTAAATTAATAAATTATATATATATAAATTCAATTTATTCGGCTCCCCACATGCACACACCCACACACATGCCCAAATAAATGCAGAAATAAATCTTGAATCATCAACATCATCATAATTCAGTAGCTCAAGCAGTGAATTTCATGAAATAACAAGAACAACATACATACGTATCTGGATTTTTCTGTGTGAATTCAAGGTGGCTTTCATAAAATCTGCCCTCATTTTATCCCCACAGTGACAACCTTCTAAAATAGCTGGTCCAGCCTTCCAGCGAGCGCCATTATCAAAACAGGACCTGAACCTCTTGAATTTCCATCACTTTTCTTTTCTCTGTCCTTTATAAAATGTCTGATTGATATCACACTGGATAGTGTGAAATACACTGCTTGCGTTACCTTATTGATAGAAAATTAGTTAAAAATCGGCTTTGGATGCCCTGTTAAATTATTTTTAACACACCGTTGGTGGAATTAGTCTGCAGAGTTGCTACCTCTGGAGTCAGGCTGGCTGTCGGGGTATTAAAACTCCCTTTTGTTGTATTGAATATTTCATCTGAATCTGTGGAAATGAAGAGAGAAAGATTATTCCCTTCATGTTCTGAGAAAAAATGTATTCCAGTATTGATATACTATCAACGAAGAGCTTCGTGGTGGTACATGTGGGACTTTGAGCAGAAATCTCAGCTGATAACTCCAAATATTGTCAGAGAGGAAGAAAATTAAAGCTTTTTTTCCTGTTTCTCTGTAGGCTACTTAAACTGAGATGAAGCAAGGCAAGAAAAAACTCCATATTACTGAAAGCTTTTCAATTCTGTTCAGGGAAGTCAAGATGGCACCCACCACAATGGGATTGAAGCCCTGCCCTTTTTTACCTCTTGACTTTTTTGACCCCCTCCCTGCTTCTATTCCATCTCAGCGCAGCTTCTGATTAAAAATAAATAAATAAAAGAACTGGAAATGTTGGATACTGAATGAACGGTTGAATTACTGGGCGCAAACTTGCTTTAAACATCTGCTGCTTAGCATCATTTATTAGAGGTATATATTATATAATATAGTAGAGGTATATATTATACTTGTGTAAGAATGAGGGTTTTACAGCGTCACCCTCTGAAGTCAAGTGTAGTTGGAACGAAAGCTGGAATCAGTCCCCAGGGAAAGAAAAAAGGAATGCATTAATTCAGAATGTCTGGTTTCTTTTCATGTGTAACAGCCATGCTTCAAGTGAAGGAGTGTCTTTTCGAGATCTGGGTCATCTGGTGAAACTGAGTGGGAGGTACCTCAAGTTTCCGGCTGATTAAGGTAAGAAATTTGCAATAGGCCATCTGTTTGGTTATTTGATTGGGGTTAGCATGTCTGCAAGCTTGTCACTGTGGTATGTAAAAGCTGATTTACAACAAGGATGGGCTGGTATTCTGGGGCATCCTCAGCTCTCATTTCAACAGTGCAAAAGTTGTCATGGCTGGCAAAGTTTCCCATAAGGCATACTGTACATGAACACGGTTGTGTAATTAATAGAAGAGAATCTCTGTAACTCGGGGTTGAACTGTAGAGTCCTTGGGGTCCTCTGAGCTTGGTGGTTTTCTTGCAGACATTTCATTGCCCAACTAAGTAACAACTTCAGGGCTAGAATGGAGTGGGGTTTGTTCTCTGTTGTAGCTTGCCCCGTCAGTGTTGGTGACGGGGGAGTGTTGTTGAAACGTCTCAAGAAAACAGTCAAGCTCAGAGAACACCAAGGCTTCCACGGCTGTGTAATTCCTAAGAGGATCTTCTTCATCCACTTAATTTTTTAAAGAAAAGTTCCACCCTGCCCTCAAGCTGTCCACTTACTGGCATGTTCCAGGTGCAAGGTTGCAGTTAAATTTCTTCTTCCTAGGGCTTTGTGGTGTATCACACAAGAAATGACAGACCCCTGGGGGAACGCGTAGATGGTCAAGTTGCTGACTGAATGGAACTTCTTGGCTTCCATTTGGTGTTGGGTGTCCCCTAAAATACATTGAAGAGTGCAAGAAGGGATCATCATCATCATAACAAAATAATAGCCATAACACAATAATAATAATAATAATAATAATAATAATAATAATAATAATAATAATTTCATTTTGAAAATGCTATTAATCACAAGCATGGCACTTTGGTTGACAGTAGAGGCTTACAGACATGTAACTGGTTCTTTTGAGCCAGTATATATGAAGAACAGCCTTATTTCCCCATCTGTTCTCCGCTAATTCTAAATTTTTCTCTCCTTTTCAGAATCCAGCTCATTTACGTTTCTTTCTCTCATTCTTTTTTTTTTTTTTAATATTTTTTTTTTTTACAACAAACACAAAACATACATGGACAAACAAAACCATAAAAAGGCATAAAAAAAAGAGCATCTTCCATTTTATAGCGTGTGTCAACCAGTTACCAACTCGTTGGTGCCCCTTTCATAATCTTAAATTCTCATATCATCTATTCAAAATATACTTGTATACTTATCAATTAACAATTATTAATCATTCATAGCTAATCTATAAAATCATTTATTACAAGAAATTTTAACTTTCAATAGGATTAGTAATACATTTCCATCTATCGATTATATGTGTATATATATAATAATTAATATCAAATTTCTATTATAAAGTTTCCTAATCCATTACATTACTGTATTTTCTCATCCAATCATTAATAAAAACAAGTTACTTATCTTCTTACTCTAATTTCAAATCTCAGTTTAACTCATCTCTGCACATTTCATAATTTTCAATAACTTCCTCCTGCATAAGTAATTTTTAATTTTTCCAATTCTTAAAAGTTACAGTTCTAACCAGTATCAGTTACAATATCAGTTACAGTTCTGACTGGGTTACAGTTCTAACCAGATTCTTCACTACATGTTTCAACAAAAATATCTCTAGTTTAAAATCTATATGTTACTATATTCAACCATATGTAAATGTCTAATCTCTTAAAATATTTAGAATCAAATACAATTTTTAACTATATATCTCAGATTTATACTTTATTCCAGCGCTTGCATAATTTTGAGTTCACCCTTTTCATTCAATATCCCAAAGTATCTAGCTGTTTATTCCTTTTTCTATATTATTGGATAAGAGAAAGCAATAATAAATGTCCTTTCAAACATTCTGCTTTTTGAAGCTTCTGTCAGTTCCATCATTGTTGTATTCCCCTCGTTTTTTCTTTAAACATCTGAAGTAGTTTCTTTCAATATTGTTTTACTTCTTCTTTTTGTGCATTCTTTTAGTACGATTTTCCATTATAATCTTGTATAATCTTTTTCTCACCCTCAGTGCCAAGAACAAGTCTGTCCCTCTTCATTTATCAGTTAATTAACCAGAATAATTCTGTTTAATGTTTCTGATTTCTTGTACTATTTCTTCCTTTTCCATTGATCCCGTTTTATGTTTAATTAAGTCCATTTTAGCTTTAGTATCTTTTTTTCTTTTCTTTTTTTGCGGGAATTTCTGCAGCTCTTCTTCCAGTTTTTTATAGTCATCCTCAATAGTTTAGAGATCTTTTTCTGCATTGTGTTTCTCGTATAGTTTATTATCTTGATAAACCTTCATTGAGTCAAAGGATTCTTTATCTTTGTTCTTGCCAAAAATAAGGAAAAAAAAAAAAAAAAAAAGCAAGAGGAGAAAAAAAAAAAAAAGAAGAAGAGGAGGGAAAAGGCTAAGTCTCTTTAAAAAAAAATCCAACTGAGGGGGGAGTGGAGAGCAAAGCAGAGCTTCTAGCAGAAAGAAGAGCTACTGCCACTAATCAGGGCTCTTGTGACTAGCTCAAACTTTCCATCTTGATATTTTCAAAATCGCTTTCAACTCCGCTTTCTTATTTATAGTTATTCGGATGGCACCTGTATAAATATGCACATCCCACTATCTTTTTAGAAAGCACAGGGTCCTTGAGCATGCGTCACAATAGAAGAAAAAAAGCACTATGTCGAGCCTCTAGATGGCAGTGCAACTTTCTTTCATTTACTTTCTCTTAACTCCACTTTCCCCATTTCAAAATCAAAAAGTATAAATTTCTTACAACAATAAAGAAATCTTAGTAAAAAAAAAAGGCTTAAAATAAAAAGTTATTGAGTATTAAAAAGAAAAAGCCAATCCAGTTAAAAATATTTTTTTTTAAGAGAAAAACATCTTGCCAAATCCACTAAAAAGGGAAAGTTGAAAAGAAAAAAAAAAAATTTCCCCCCTTTTTTTATAAGGCTCAATCTCGCCGCTTAATCCACTTTTCTTCACTTTTAAAAATCTCTTTAAGTTACTTAAGGTGTTCTCTAAGAATAGTTAAATAGTAAAAGTCCATCTCACCCAGTTGACACCCTTCTCTTCCTTCTTCCTTTGGAGCTGTCCCGGCTTTCGCAGCCATTTTGGCTGCCTCTCCTCCGCCGGCTTCAAGAGCTTCTCCCCGGATCAATCTGGGACTTGCGGCGTCCCTGAGATCCGCGGGACGTGCCCTTTGCGATCGCCATCTCTACGGGACGGCTTAGGTCCATCGGGACCGTCCGGGGGAGGAGATATCGGCTGCCATCCTGGGAGCCCGCCGTATCGCCGCGACGCCAGCTCCGCCCTCTCTTTCTCTCATTCTTGTTAAACACTTCCCAGGCTTGCTTTCTTAGCCTCCCATTTTCTTGGTTTCTCTTGGATTCTCTTTTCTCTTCCTCAGTGTCCTACTCCTGCTGAGAATGAGAACAACTGAGGCCCAAAACAATTCTGATTGGCCAGCATCTCTGGAAAAACGGGGCAGGTAAGCCAATCACTGCCAACATTTTCCCTGTTTAGGATGATACTCGGCTAATTCTTGCTCACAATAAACCTAATAACATAAATGGGACTTAAATTATTCATGACTAATTTGCCCTGGTGATTGGTGTTCCCTAAATTTAATTAAAATAGGCTGCTTATGAAATAATGAATATTTTGCAAGAAAAGTTTCTT
This sequence comes from Python bivittatus, assembly GCF_059951505.1. NCBI lineage: Eukaryota > Metazoa > Chordata > Lepidosauria > Squamata > Pythonidae > Python > Python bivittatus. The sequence goes on along the minus strand of NW_028277052.1, from coordinate 4,891,774 downwards.
AAAATGCCTTTGGAGGAGGAAAAGCAAAAGCACCTAATAGGTCTGAATCAGTAAATACCACTGCTAAAATCTGATGTATTATCAAATCACATCTGTTAGTTGGATATGCATGTTTTGATTATAGGAGACAATCTCTATGAACATGCATTACTCTAATAATAATGATCAACAGTGACCACATTTAAGATCTAGGATCCAAAGGCAAAATTTTGTACAGCCTGAATGTATTCCTTTATGCTATCTTAACAGGTTCATACAATTTTTCTCTCCCACTTTAGACATTCAGCTATTTTTATTTTTTATTTTACTCATTTTTAATGTTTAATGTTCTGTGTTGTTTTTGTTGTATGCTGATCATAAATCAACTTCACTGCTAATATAATGGAACCAACTAGCAATTAAATAAACTAGCAACCTGATTTTAAAGCAGGTAATTGCTTGGCACTTTTTCAGTGTTATTTAAGAAGGGCCGTTAAAAGGCAAAGGATATTCCAGGAAATAAAATAAGTTATTTGAAACATACCAAAGATTTCCATCCCATTCTGTAGCAGCCAGGTAATCTGAGGGGCAGGCCAGCAGCCCTCAGTGGAACACCTTAAGACAGTATTTTCTTCTGTGTGGTCTACTGTAGTCCTCAAAGCTTCCAACAAAGGTTTGGAAGGAGGGGCTGTAAAAAGAAGATGGTCCATTAGGTTGTAGTTTTCCTACTGGAATTTTATCTGAGTTGAACAGGACCAGGATTTTTGACCCCTAAGGAAAAAGAGCTACAGCTTTCTATTTTCTTCCCATCCATGTAGCTGGAGGTCAGATGTAAGCTGAACTCCAGTCATGTAAATCAGCTATAGGACTATCAGCTTCCTCCTTTTTTTAATCTTCTGGTCTGGTCCAAAGAAGTTTCAAAACTTTTGTTTCAGTTTAAAGTCAACCACAACAGCTGTCCAACTGTGCTTAGTCTTAACTGTAGCTTAGGAAAACAAGTCATTTTCAGACTATGGTTTATAATCCTGGTTTATTTCCCTAAAGCATTGTTCAGATTATGCACAGTTCCAGAACTGGATTTGGGAGCCAACTGAAAACAAGACCAAGGCTCCCAATCTACTAAACAGAAAGGCTAAAGACCCACTGGAAAAGACTAGTAAGCTTTTAACAATTGAGGACAGAAAAGTGTACAACAGTGTACAAAAATACACTGATTGTTTCTAAATTCTATGCCAGTGCTTTATTTGCGACTGCATCCTAGTTGGCTTTTATTGTTTTATCTGATTGGACCACCACTGCCTGTTTTCTGCACATTATCTGGTAATCGCCAATATTTGAAAGCTGGCGGCTATCCTTACCTGGACCTACTAACAGAGGAGCAGAGAACCTTCTCTCTCTATTGTTGTCTATGAGGTGATTGACCAGACCTACAACCAAAAATCTCCTTGGGCGATGGAGCTTTAACACATTAAAGTAGCTTCAGCCACCCATATCCTTGTATCAGGAAGAAGTCTTCCATCAAAGGGGGGCTACACCTGGGTCCTGAACATAGGAAACTGCCATGTCCATGTTTGGTTCAGACAGCACACTAAGCCATAATCTGATTTACTTGGTTTGGTGGTGTGTAAACTCAGTCTATTATGGTTTAATCAGTAGGCCCATCTTTTATTACATTATGGCTTAGAGCAACATGTGAGCCTATACTGTCCATGCAGCTCTTCTGCATTTACACAATGGGTTCCAGCCTTACTGCAGATGCTGGGGATTGAAGAAAGAACTTCTGCAGGCATAGGAGAATTATGTCCCCTGTCCTGCTCAACAACTGCCTAGGGTTCAGCTCAAGACTACCCTTTCCCTCTACACAGGCCATCATCCACTGAAAGGTAGGAGTTTCAGATCTTACCAAAAACTGTAACGTTCACTAGTTTGCCTCCAACAGTCTTGCTGTAGTACAGGCATGTGTACAGCCCTTCATCATGTATTGTTACGTTGGAAAGACGAATGGATAATACATCCTTTGAGTAACGCAGAAGTCCATACCTTCCATCTCTTACGCCTGCTCAAAAGAGAGAAAATGCACACACACACACACACACACAAATGGATAAGAATGCTCTGAAAGCTTACTTTTCCAAGCACCAAACTGGTTCTGTCTCAATATGACAGGGCAAACCTAAACATGGACTGGACATGTTAGCAAGGCAAGGCAAGGTCATGGAAGTCACCTGTACTGAAAACAAGAGGCTGTCAAAGCAAGATGAGTGTGGATGACCACCACCTCAAAGATCTCCAATTAAGAGACTGTTGCCATCTTGGTTGTGAGAGGCTCAGCTAGAAGAGGCTCACTTTATCTACCCTCTCAGCAGTTGGTGTGTCTCAGCTGGTGTGTCCTCCTTCCTTTTGCTTTTTGTCAAGTTCCTTATGCAGTCTCACTAGCTCATAGGACTTGTGGGACCATCCACTGCTCCTGAAAAATTGAATTAATCTGGGAGGCATGCACCAGGTAAAAGTTCTCTCCCTCCAGTTGGATCCAGTTCCTGGTGACTTCATGTTCACCTTGTTTCCTTGGCAACAGTACCAAAGTGATTTGCTGTGGCCTTCTTCTCTGATATTTTACTTTACACTGATTCTATTTTTCTTGGGCTTGGAGTAAAGAGAGGGAGGGACAGTCACGCTGGTATGTTCCAGGAGCAACAGAAAGTGAACATGGCCTCATTGGGGCTTAAATCTTAGTAGAGGGCTTCCAAGCCAAGGAGCTGTCAGCTCTGGGGTGAAAAAACAAGCATCTTGTTTTGAATTTTCCATGACCTATCCATCTACCTGAGGAGAGAGATCCTATGGCTCATTGAAGTCCTTCGCAGTGGTGTGGGTACATACGTATGGACAGAGACATGCTTATTGCAACCACTGTCTCCAAGAGAAGTGGCTCTTGGGGCCCCAAATCCCATTGTCGTGACTGTTTTTTCCCATATGAACCATATTCTGATAACTAGAAAAAATTGTTCTCAGGATAGTTCTATTTTTGAAAACTGCAGGGTGAAGATAGATGATAGGATTTTCTTAGCTATACTATCCAGATTGTAGACTTCCTTTACAGGGCATGGATCTCTTCCTCCTGTCTCCCAGGACTTTTGATGCCTCGGAGTAAAGTTGTTTGGAAATCTGATTTTATTTTATATTTTCTGGCATTCCCACTCTGCCACTTTATCCTTTTTTTTAAAATGCTTTAATTATTACTTATATTATGACTTGCTGAGTTTGAAAATCTCTTGCATGAGATGGAAAGGCTAAGCTCAACCGTTTCAATAGCTCAATCTACTAGCTATTGAAGGAGAAATAATTTTAATTCCAAAGAGGGAAAAAACAAACACACCCAACACGGTGTTTCAAGTATCAAAAACTTGCTTCTCTCTATAGCATCTTGGTACAAAGAGATAGATAATAGATAGATATGATAGATGATAGATAGAGATAGAAGATAGATAGATAGATAGATAGATAGATAGATAGATAGATAGATAGATAGATAGATAGATAGATATAAATATCTCCATATTTATAAATATATACCTCCATAAAAACTAATAAATGCTTGCCCAGGACAGAGCTGGACATCAGCACAACTGAACAACATGTAAAGTGTTCTCTTGTTGAAAAGAATGGAGTGGGGACCTTTTAAATAATTAAAAAAAAGAAAAGAAATGCAGAGGCAGTGATAGAACTACTGAAATTGCTCTATTCACATATCCTAACCACAGCATGGAGATCTTTGTGGCTTTGACTTCCTGCATGAGAAGAGGCAGGTCATGGTGTGAAAATGAATTTATGTCAACAGGCTACACTTCAAAGCCCAGTAGGAAAATCCACTTCTTGTTTCCTTCCAGTGGAAAAGATTGTTTGGGCCACCAGTTTCATCCCACGCTTAACCTACCTTGCCAGGTATTGAAAAATATCACAAAACCAAGGGGATCCTTCCATTCCAGAGCTGAGCTGTTGCCTTTATTGTTAACACAGTGGAGATCCAGATTCTGTCCTTCCTCCAAGCTTAGATGTTCAATTAGAACCACAGAAAGAGTCCCTAGCAAAGAAAATGATTTATAAAGTCCCAGAGTCTGGATCCTTTTGAGTAAAATAGAATGGTGCCCTCCCATCTACCTCCTACAGAATTACTATGTTCCTCCAATCTCCTGAGAAAACGTACCTTTGACACAGTATATATTCTTCTCTTTCTCTCTCTCACAAACACACACACACACACCCATATGCACCCAGAGTATTGTGGCTGAATTCTCATTTTGCACTAAGACATAATATACATTAACTGCACTTAGTGGCTTGTGTGAACCCAGACAATTATTGGTTTCCTTAAAAAGGTTACAGTATTTACCGAAAGGCCCTTAAACACATCATGGTTTAGTCCAAAACCTGATGCCAAGCAACATCTCCAATTTCATGTATTATAAAAATGTGTATCCCCACCCCATCCACGTGATTCCAAGCAGTTTACAATAAGAGGACATTAAAAATACCCCATGTGTCCCTCAACCCCCTCCCAATTAAACCCATGTTTTCAATTAAGCTAAAACATATAACCTCAATCCAAGGTCTAACGAAAGAAAAAGGTAACCGACAGTGAATCAGCCCAGTGGGTTGCTGAATATACCCATCAAAGGGCTGTTTTCACTGTATTTTGTGCTTCATTTCCCCCACCTAAAATAATGTTGCACTTCTACAAATGTTAGGGTTTCCCGAAGCTTCTTGATCCCCCCTTCTTATCTGTGAATAGTGTCACTGCGGCTACGTCAGGAAAATGTTGTTATGGTCCACGTGGGATGGAAGAGAATGTTCCAAAGAGCTCATACTCAAGTGAAACTTTGTCAAGTTTTCTCTTGGGGGCTAAAAGGCAGCATTTGTGGTCTTCCTGTGGACTTTTCTTTAGCTTCACTGTTTCCTGCCACAGCTTTAGCAGGCCCCCAGAAGGTCGGTTCACAAGCAATGAAACAAGGTGGAAAGGAAACACACACATACCCGTGCACACACAAACAGAGATCAGGCTCCAGAGTCAATTATGCATTTCCTTTCTATTTGAGGTACTAGAAAATCGAGGGTGAAGAAAGGCAGGAGGCGTGGTTGAAATACATTTAAAAACATAACTTAAATGGAACCAAGTAGGTTGGAGAACAGTAAATGGGTAATAGTTTCATCACACTTTAGCTTAGCCCCCTCCTACCCACCCAGCATTGCTCAGAATTCCCAGGTAGGGTTCAGACATTGCCCTAAACTAGAGTTCTCCAAAGTGGTCAATATCAACCCCTCACCCCAGGTTGATAGGACTATCATTATTGTTATTATTTATAGTACTATGAGTTAAAGTAGTAGTTATTCAATTATTTTCATATAATAAATGTTTGGGGGTCAATGAACAACCTGAAATGAAACCTCACAAAGAGGCCGATGAGCTGAAGAGCTTGGGGATCCCTGCCCTAAGCCATAAGGCAGCTTGATTGATTTTGTCTCTTAAATGAATCCAGCCAATGTAGTCAACTGGGGCTCCTGGTTTAGCATGTTTAGGGAACGCAGCAAATGGTGGCCTATTCAACAAGAAGCTCAACATCTTCAGTAGTCCACAGTTAATGTTCATCCCAAACAGTTTGCTCCTAAATAACATCATATAAAATAAAAACCTGGTCCTCCATTTTTCTGTGACACAGGACCAAGGCTTTGGTCCCTGGACTTAACTTTCTTCCGTGGAAGTAGCAGCAATTGTTGGATAAGCTCCCTAAACCTGTAGGAGTTAGGGCTAGGAAGCATCCTGCTCCTAACCATGTAGGAGTGAGGTTTTATTCTTCCCCACCCAGATCGTTCAATTACATCTGTGCATTTAATGTTCCCCACTTTCCAAAAGCTAGATCAGTATTTCTCAGCCTTGGGAACTTTAAGATGTGTGGACTTCAACTCCCAGAATTCTGGGAGTTGAAGTCCACACACTTAAGGTTCCCAAGGCTGAGAAACACTGAGCTAGATATTCAAATCCAAGGAATGTTTTTACCTTTATACCCTGCTATCGTGTTAAAACTAGAATTTGGTGGGCTGTAATTTGTTGATGGCCAGTCGGCAACCCCTGCTCCTGACTAGATCACCTTCCCACAAATTATATTCTGGATTTGACCATTCTGGTTTCCTGGAAGAAGCATTGCTTATCAGGTTCTTTGGAAGGACTTACACTGGGCACCCAAGTTGGAGATTAGTAGTGGTAGAGATTCCCAAAGAATGTTTCAAGGTAGTGTCCAGTGAACTCATCCCAGCTGAAGAAATACAGTGGGCATAACCTAGTGTTACAACCCTTGCTTTGTACATGGAAAAGCCTGTATTTCTTGATACATCAGACTAAATAGACCAAAGATCTGACTTAGCAACTGGGTTCCCACATCATACTAAGCCATGATCTGTTTGAACCATGATTCATTGAACATACTGTTTTTGCTAGGTTTACACTCTGCACTCAGCCATAATTCATGGCTTACAGTCCCCCAGAATGGGACATATTAAGTGAAAGCACAATAACCAATTCTTGTGAGAACCCAGTTGGTGTGAGATAGCTGATCAGACTGAAGATGACTCCCTTCTGAGAACACCCGTGGTAGAAAATCATCATCATCATCATCATCATCATCATCATCATCATCATCATCATCATCATCGCAAGAACTCCCAGCAAGAAGAAAATGAAAAGAGCAACCAAATTGTAATGGTATGTGGGAAAGACCTTGGGCGAATGGACCATGAGACGCTGCCTAGAGAACGATCAGATAAGAGACAGCATGGCCAGCAGCTGGATAGCGGGAAGGGCAAGAGGCTCAGGAGAGACCCTCCCTAATTTCTCGGGGTGTAAAGGAGATGGGGTTGGGGGGAGAATTATACTTTCAGATTTGCAAGATTCTTTTAATGTAGCCTTACAATAAAGTAGAATGAGCTCATCTGGTCATGTTTCCTGTGTGGTCTACCTAGTAAGGCTGAGACAAATGACCCTCATGACCTCATTCTTCTAAGGAATCTTCATACCTAAGAACAGTCCTTGCACAGAAGCTACCCCCAGCTGGCCCTACTCCATGCAGACAACGGAGAAAGTTAGCTCGGTCTCAGCACACAGCTGCAGGAAGTGAAGCGGAGCTGAGATAGTCCCTAAAGATGCTGCAGAATCCTCTACCAAATCTTGAAGCCACAAAGATATCCCGGAACTGAAAAATTTGGCACTGAACCCAAAGCAGCCAACATTGCTGTTACGTACCTTGCAGTGACACGAAAGCCAGCACCCAAACCTGGGGAAGGGAAGGCATCTTGGGGTGATGCCTGATCAGCTTCCTCTCCACTTCCGATCTCAGGGGTTTGCTGCTGACTTCTCCTTTTCAACAGAGCAGCAAAAGTCATGTACCATGACTTCATCAGTGACAGGTCGGCCCTCTTCCCTTTGATTCCTTCCCCCGTATCTTCACACTCAGCAAAGGGAGAACTGTTTGGGGAAAATCTGCACCTCCCTTTTTAGGGTGTTCTCGAATTAACTCTGTCAATGCTGAAGCGCAGCTCAGCTACTGGCTCTTGAAAGATTCATTGTGCATGCTTCCCATGGCTTCCCTGTGGGTACAGCCCCAAATTGCCTCTCATCTCATACAACTTGGACAAGCCATGTTGCACCTCTGCAGGACAGGCCAGCTGCTGGTTCCTTAAGGAACTTGGACTTTTGTCTTTATGAATCACAATGCTCCCCTTACATCCTCATATTTATATATATATTTTCCTTAACATATATATTAAAGTATGTATGTTTTTATGTATGTATATATGTGTGTGTCTGTGTGTGTATGTCTCTATGTATGTATGTATGTATGTGTGTGTAACGTCTGGACGTAAGGGGAGCATTGTGATTCATAATGCTCCTCTTAATTTCCTTAACGCTGATGCTGATCATACCATGACTTTCTGCAGCTGGAGGATGGCTGCTTCAAAAGCTGTTCCTGGTTGCCTCCACATGCAAATGCCTCGCCATGTTGATCCACAGGCAGATAGTCCCAGTACTTCTCTGTCAACGGACACCCGCTTGCACACCCCCAAAATCAGAGACAGCCTTCAAAGCAGCCATGTCAGCCTTGCCCTAACCCCTTGGTCTGGTTTGCACAACTGCGTGTTGCAAAATCTCTCTCTCATTGCTTTGCTTGTCTACCCTGGCATTTCACAGGAACAGGTGAAGATTTTCCAAGATCTTCCCAGTCCTAATTTAAACCCTAAGATGCACCAACTGATTGATCCTGCTGCCAGCACCACCGCTCTGAGTGGTGCTTCCTAACTTTTTTTTATTCCATGTATTACTATAAACATTGCATTGCATTCGTTTTCTATGGCTGTTTATGGACTTTAATAATTACAGGAAGTGAGTGGATGAAAATGTGACTCTCCTTGCAAACTTTGTTGTATGCCGCCCAGAGTCGCCTGTGATGAGATGGGCGGCCTATACAAATTGGTTTAATAAATAATAAATAAATGGGAGGTATAAATGTTCCTGTGCCTTGCAGAGAAGCGTGTTCTTGTCAACCCCAAATAAAATGAAAACCAAATTTATGGGATGATTCAGCACAAACTCTAACCATGTCCTTTTAAATCCCTTTGAGCTCTGTGGGACTCACTTCCTAATAAACTTCATGGAATTTGCCATTTCTGTTCCTTAGTATGATGGCAAAGGGAGAAAAATGTCCCTGTCCATTTTTTGTGCAGAGATCCTACTTTTAGAAAGGCTGAATGTCCACCACATCCTGTTTCAGTTGCCCTTTCTGCCAAACTGGAAACCACCTTACACTAATTTGTGCCCAAATAATATTTTGCGGAGACGGTAAGAGCACATTTGTGGAAGGAAAAAGTAAACACTTCGAGTGGTGCAGTTGGGAGAAATTCTTTTATTGAGATCAATGTGGGGGTTTTTTGTGACAAAATGTGGAATTTGAGCAGTAACAGAAATAAAACTTAAGCAGCAATTATCCCCTTGAACACACACACACACACACACACACACACACACAATATCCACATCCAAATGAAAAACCTGCAAAAGGAGGCATAGGATTTTCCTTTCATACCATAAAACACTCCGAGAACCTTAAAGCAACAATAGAAAGGTTGTTCCTTATTAGCACCAAGACCCTTTAAGAGAAAATCTTAGTCCACGCCAAACTCCCTGGAAACTCTTTGTTTTAAAAAAAACACACAAACAAAAAAGTAACATCTGGTTGGGGAAAGGGGACCAAGTAAACCTTTCCCAAATATTCCCAAAATATATTTTTTGCGTGACATTATTTAAGGATCCTTTCCTTCCCATTTCCCTGAATCGAGCAGTTTCTTTTTCATAGTGGCACGCTTTCTTAGAAGCAACCCTACCTACCACGTTTGAGAAGTCTTCCTCTCAAATCAGTGCACGATAGCTAGCATGCTAAAACAGCTGCTTGGTGGAAAAATGGACCTTCATCCAATTATCCGGACATAAGAGTCAATAACAACAGCTGAATAAGAGCCCGGAACATCTACTCTGATTTAGTGAACAAGTTTTGATACATTAAAATGGACCTATCTTGGGGATGTCACTCAAAACATATTTTGTACAGTACATCATTAAGTATGAACAACTTGCAAGCTGTCAGTGCAAAAACAAGCCCCACCCCAATTAAATACATTTCAGTCACCCATATTTTGGCTTTGATTGTCAAACACTGTTCAAAGATCATGAAGACTCTTCCAGAGAAACAGGCCTGAAGAAGCCAGATTCTCAGTCATTTTTAGAATATCTGTACATAGCCAAAAATATGTTAAATTACATATGTATATATATGTATGTGCATATGTGTGTGTGTATATACATATGTATACATTTCCAAAAATACTAGCAGCAACCAACTGCGTAATACAAGGCCTGCAATTGCCTTCCTGCTATCAGTTTCAACTCCTCAACTTTTCACTAGACTGTACATCCCTGGTTAAAAATAATGCTTTTCAGAATGTCTTGCTTTCTTTTACATGTAGAATGTACACAATTGAAGTAAATATACATATTGCACACAAGGAGCTTCCCATCCGTTCAGGTTCAGGTGAACACCCTACTCTACCCTTGGTGGAAACTCCTTTTTAAAGCAAAGCTCATCCTATAAGTAAGATGCAAATTGCATTAATATTTATTCAAGCTGGCTGGCCCTACTCTTTGGCAGAATGCAGGGAGGTGCCAACAAGGTTTGGAGACATAAGCTATGTGCCCAGTGAACCTAACTTTGTGCCACCTAAACTAGTCTTGAGCCTTGAGGTGCAGTAGTGAATGTTGTCGCAATGTGACCATTATCACCACTGTTGAAGAACAATTCAATTGGCGGTTGGGTTGACTTTGATACATGGAATGAAAGGGAGCACCATCTTGATCCTTACCTTAGGTAGCACAATATTTGGGGTTGTATTGAAGCTGTTGTCTGATTGTTCTACTATTCAAAGCACTCATTGCACGAAGGAATAATGTATGAACCATGGTTACCAAGTTAGTGTTGGCTTAACTTATTTGTGAGAGAGGATATATCTCCTGGGGTCAATTTCATGGCTGGTGAAAGTATCTTAAGGTGCTTATTGTCTCAACAAGACACCAAAAAGATACCTCCTTGAACTTGCCATACTGGCCTTGAATATAGTTAAAGGTAAAAGCTGTATCTTTAAGCTAGCTAAATGCATGAAAAATAGCCATTGCCATTATATTTCTCAAACAGTTTGATAAACATGATACCACTTTCTTCAATTTAACACAGCATTTAAACATATCTTAAAATGGCACAGAGAAAACAGAGCTTTGCTTATTTGAGTTTTGGAGACCCACATTTCTATGTATTCTGAACTCACATCTACTGGGTGCACCCTTAACAATACCTCATTTATACCATATTCTTATTTAATAGATTTTTCTAGTTCTGTTAACATAACCTCCCCTCTTTAATTCCCATAATTCCCAGCCACCATGTTCACACCAGGAAGCCAACAGGTACCATAATATTTTGAATACTCAAGATTACTATATAGCTTAATCCCACTACTAGGTGTATCCAGGGCCAGATCCTGGATGTTTGGTGGGTTTACCTAAGAGCTGATCCAGTGGCAACCATGTTTGGATAGGATAGGATAGGACTGTCAGAGTCCTGTTTCTCATAATGTCTCAGAGCAACAGACAGAAGACGTGCCATCTAAGGCAGTTGTGTCCCTCTGCCTCATGGTAGGACCGGCTCTGCGTAGCAACAGCCACCCAGATGAAAACACTTTTCTTTGTTTGTTTGTACAAAGAACTCTGAATGCTAATTGCCCCAAAACAGGCTAGGATAAACGTGCAAAAGGAATGAAGCAAGACAATCCATTCTTTGCGGATACTGATTAATAATCAGATGGGACTTGCTAAGTTTGAAAAGTTGATATTTTGATGGGATCGGTGGTGAAACTTCCCAACCAAGGAAGGGAAAGAAATGGGGGAGGAGAATAAATCGTTACAGAAAGGAATCATTGTCCTGCAAGCCAAATCGTAATGGATTAAAAGCATACCTTATCAGTCACTTGTCTGAGAAATATTCACGATGGGGGAAGAAAAAAGAAAAATACGTGGAAAGATCTGGCACATGTGGCTGGAGACAATGGCTTTGGGGTCCACATAACGGCACATTCTGAGGCATGGCCACCCAACCCGGTCATCTTGATTTGCATGCTTGACATTGTTGACTGTAACAACAAGAGGTCCTTATCATGGTGGAAATGTACCATTACGGATCAAGTCGCACAGAGCAACCGTCTCCACAATCTCTAACTAGAGAATTGTTTCACTGGAGTTTTTCCAGTATGGCGAGAAAATACATTAGTGTGCGAACAAGACTTCCCTGTTCAAAATCTTTTTTTTCTTTTTCTTTTTGCATTCTGATCCCTTTCGCTCATTTCAAATATAGGTTAGATAACCCTGCCCCAACAGGGCTAGAAAAAATAGATACTGGGTAGGCCACACTTCTCTATTTTGACCAGAAGAGTAATTTTCTTCCACAGGACTTCCACAGAGAAATAATTTTCTTTCCACACACATCCCCTGGGGAAGGAGACCTTGCAGAATATATGTAGACATAGTAATTGAGTAAAATATAGTTGGTGTGTACTTAATCCAAAATGGCTCAGAACAAAATTCTAATGGTCAACTCCAAGAAAAATAAACGACTAACAAATGAAGTCCACAGTTTAGGACTTTGTTACTAACCATTAAACAGAAGGCATTGAAAACTAGTTTCCCTTCCTAGACCTTAATTCCAGATTTAAAAAATTCTGGAATTTTATATATATATAACTATATATATATAACTATATATATATATATATATATATATATTCACACATACATACATAGAGATATACATTAAAACTCAGTGGCTTACATCAGAAGGACGTTTCTGCTGGACAGAAGACTGAAGAGAGAAAGAATGAAAACAAGTTTGAATACATGTTATATTTTTCCACAATCCAAGCAGATGCCTATAGTCGCTATTTTTTTCCTAGAAGTAGAAATGCCATTTTGTGGCAGATATGCTTGAGTGTTATTTTTAAACCCATTTCAAGGGTATGAGTAATTTTCTCCACCATCAGTATTTGCTATTTTTTTTTTTGTTTAAAAAAACTCCAGTAGGTGAGATGTTCTCCAGTTTTTAAGAAAGCCCTCTCTTCTGTTATTCTGACTTCCCTTTTGGCCTTATTCTTGTAGCAAAGTTTCTCTCCAGTTAAAACCGCCCGTTGGTCCATGAGTGAGTGGAAGGATGGGTGGATCAGTCAACTGCCAAAGGCCAGTGTCTCCAAGCTCTTCACAACAGCAAAAGCCCAAGTACGGAATCTGAATGGAATGAAAACCCAAAGGAGAGGAAACATCAGTGAGAGATTTGATGCCTTAGCTTAGAACAGTGGCTATCTCTTACTTTAAACATTGCCAAGTTTTCTCTCTCAAATCCTCTTGGGAACATATACTCAGAACTTCAGAAGCAAAGTTTTGCCACTTAGGAGACTAAGCATAATTCTGGGGATCCAGGACGAGCTGGTAAAATAAGCTGTCTCTTGTGCATACAACATGAGCCTTAAATTTGTACAGAATTGGCACAGAACTTAAGACTCAGATCCCACACTGTGCCAGGATGTGATCTGCTTGCTTTTAACTTTGACCGTCTTGTCCTCGTTAGCCAATTGTCTCTAAACTTTCCACCTTACTTCTTATACTCTTCCAAAATCTCAGGTTGCTTTGAATATGGCTTGCCAAGAAGCGGCACGTCAATAACTTGACTTCAGTACTATTTGTCAAATTACATTGTTTGGTTTAGTCCAAATGCTTGTGTTTGGGAAGGGGAGAGAAGAACTTTCAGCCGTGCACTTTCTCCACAGTTCGCTATTTGTTTCAAGAGCACAAAAGCAAAACATAAGCACGTGTTGAAAATGCAAGTGCGAAGGAGAACGGATGCTGACTTAACTTTTTCAAAATGTTAATTCTATAATGCACAGTCAGGATTAACTGCTATGCAAATGTGCATATGTGCAAAACTTCACAGGCACAGTCAACTGGTTATCAAAATGATGTATGAGATAATCACTTTCAAGCAATCTTTCCTGCTCATGTGATTCTTGAGACTGCTGATGTTCAAACAATAAGCTTAGTGATCATGCACGACTGAATAAAGCACATTTGGACTTGAAAGAAGATTTTCATCTCAGGACAAACAAAACCAAATCTAAAGAGCTTTATCTTGTTAGCATGTCAATCACCTTTCTGACCATCTGGACAAAGTCCTTTGAATTCTGCGGTGACAGTCCTTGCAGCTGGCAAGTACAGGCCTCAAGGGAGGATGCATGGGCAACAATCAAAATGTTATTACCTGCAGTAAAAAACAGATAAACACAGAATCACATGGATTTAACTTTCCATGGATAAGTTCTCTGTTGTACAGAAACATGGGTTTGGTGGTGATAGTGGTGTCCAAAACAGCCCCAAGATGCTGTGCTTTTGAGTTGAAGAACAGTGAGAAGCAGAGAAAGTACAAGTTATTTTTTTTTCCCCTACTAGAAAAAAAAACTTATAATCCTACTTATAATTATTTTCTTCCTATCCTGCTTTCCTACAACCTCTGGTGGAATTTCCTTTCTCTTCTTCCTTTATTCAGCACGGTCATTTCTACGAGGTGCCTTTCCAACCCAACCCAACCCAACCCAACGTAGAGGTAAGGTTGGAGACATTTGTAATGGGGGAAGAAAACAGGTATCTAGTAATGAGTTGGGATTAATTCTTCTGACCAAAGAAAATGAATTTAAATCAAGATCAGTGTAGTCATTGGAAAGAGATTTGTTGTTCAGTTGTTAAGTCGTGTCCGACTCTTCGTGACCCCATGAACCATATCGCGCCAGGCCTTCCTGTCCTTCACTGCCTCCCTGAGTTTGCTCAGTTTCATGCTCATTGCTTCAGTGATGCTATCTAACCATCTCATCCTCTGCCGTCCTCTTCTCCTTTTGCCGGAAAGAGATTAAGCAACAGTAAATTCTTGTGCCCTCTTTCACCAAGTCTGCTTTTACATGGCATGGTTCTTATTTTTCTTAAATTTGTACAGAACAGAACAAATAGAGAGGTTTGGTTTTCTGTAATTATTTTTTAAAAAGTGCATAGAGCCTATTTACAATGTTCTTGAGTTTCCTATCTTAAAACAGGACGGTGATTTTCCCTCTGCCTCCTATTTACAATCCTATCCTACTCTACCTTGGGTGTCAGTGACACATATAACTGTTAACCTGGGGTTACTATTCATCTCTTCTTCAGGATGGGATTTTACTTGCCTTTAGCTTTGCATTCACTTAGGATTTCCTTGGTGACTTGGAAGCTTCTGCTGATATAGGTTTCATAGGATTCAGAAATTCCTAATTTGTTCACAGCTATATGAGGTCTGTGGAGGTAAAAAAAGAAACAGAAAAATCCAGGTACGGAGGAAAAGCTCGGTTACTATTTTCTGTTCTTTTCTTTCTGCTTTTTATTGTTTTCTTATGATTTTGCACTGCTATTTTAAACTCCAGTAGCTGCCTGGAATTGTATTTGTGAGATGGGCGGCCGCATGAATCGATTAAAATAAATAAATAAACGCAAATAAATGTTGTTCCTACCTATAGGTCGTATCGACGCTTAAGCTCGCTGCAGCTAAATCAAGTGGTGGGATCCAGGCTGGCAGAGAATTCCCCGAAACCCATCTGGTCCACTCAAACAAGCCTGGCTCAACTCGAATCTTCAGGTTATTTTCTTGTTGCAAGCCTATTCATCGGTGCGCAAAAAAGAAAGAAAAAGAAAGAGGGATAATGCAAAAAAAATAAAAATCTGAGGCCAAGGCAGGGTTCATAATGATGCAGGCAACTTGCAAAAGTTTGGGTTCCCCCTTTGATGAATTAATTCGGCATCTTGGCTCTCCCTCTTTATGAACGGTGTGTTACGTGTGCGTATATCACAACTCAGACTGGACTAAACATCTAGGCCAGTGTTGTCCAAACTTGGCCACTTTAAGGTGAGTGGACTTCAACTCCCAGAATTCCCCAGCCAGCCATGCTGGCTGGGGAATTCTGGGAGTTGACGTCCACTCATCTTAAAGTGGCCAAGTTTGGACAACACTGGCCTAGGCAAATAACGGAATTTTACAGAAAGGTGGGGACTAGCGATAGATTTCATCACTGGTATGAATTCAGCCATTGGCGATCCCCAGAGAAACCAAAACCAACCAAGCTGGTTACTTGGTCACACTGACTTACCTTTCAGAATATGGTGTGCGGTCTGTACACAGCGCAGCGATGGGGAACAATAGATATGGTGAATGACTGTGTTGCTTTCAAGAAGAGCCTCCCCTGTGTGAAGACACAGGTTCAAAATAAAGGACACAACGGTATGGGACTCTCTGCAACACACCAAGGGCCACACTGGCTTCTTAACATAGGAAAATGGTCACTTTTTAACCCTAAAAAGCCCCCTTTCTCTCATTTAAAACACAAAGAAAACTCTTGAAAATGGGTAAAACAAAAAGGAAAATCTTTACCTTGCCCACAGGTATCACAGTGTTCATCCCTGGGACAGGTTATTGATAATATCTTGGAGTATTATTATTTTTACTGTATTTATTCAAGTTGCAGTTCACTTGACCTGATAGGCAAGGAGTCTAACATTGGAAAGTAGCTTATATTGAGTCTGGCCAGACAGAATAAGCAGGGGATCTTGATCCTTGTTGCAACAATGTAGTATTTAATGCAACTAAATACCTGGGAACAGCTGGAATAATGTGTTTCTGGGACTAAATAGGCTTCACTAATCAGTTGACCGGCACCGTTTTGCAATGCAACAGGACTTGTCTGCAAAGGACCAGTTTGCTGTTGCTCCCTTGCCATTTCTTATTTCAAACCAAGCTTTGATCCTATGGGCTACCATTGGTCTTTATAAATTTTGGCAGATCATTTTTCCATGTTGCATTTTTGGGACCAATCACCTGCAAGGCAGTACCCATATTCACCCTCTAGATGGCAGTCATGCTGTAAAGAAAACGTTCCTATCAAATATAATTGTGTTCATTTTTAAGCTAGCTCAATAGGTTGCTTTTAGTTGAGTTGCAATGGGCTATCCATGACTGCTCTGGAAAATGCAGAACTTGTCATCTCCTACCATACCGATGGGAAAACTGGCCAATTTTACTACCTTCCCTTTCAAAGAAGAATGGTTGCCTTTATGTTGCTAAGATATAATTATATTATTCTTGATGTCTCATTAAAAAGATTCACATATTGCTTTTTACTGTGTTGGCAGTCTAGTAGCCTATCAATAGGATGACACAATGAAATATTTAAAAAGAACAGCATTAGAGGAGACTAATGGGTAGAAAAGGAGAGTGTATTTTTAGAGGGCACTGAATGGGGATTGGCATAGTACAGGACAGTGCCAACAAAGAGAAGTTACTTGTATTGGCACCACCAGAGATGGAAGATTTGCCCTTAAAATGCACAGCACTGGGCAACTTTGATAACCAACTTGTTTTTTCTCTATGCATTTGAGAAGCGTGCTTAGTCCACAAGTGTGCTTAGGGACACAAGTGTGCTTAGTCCAGGGAAGAGAAGATTAAGAGATGGTCCAAACCAAGAGTCATCTCCAAACACAGATAATGTGGCATATTTGTTTTCTGAGGGTCCAGACTGTAGGGAGCAATAGCTTCAAATTGCAAGAAAGAGGCTTTAGGATAAGCATTAGGAAGAAATTCTAGACCATAATAATTCCTGAGCTGTGGCTTTGAGGTACTTCTTCCAAGAGGGCCAAGCTAGCCAGGAATTCTGGGGGTATAGCACATTTGGGGGTCATCAAGATGACTTCTGTAGAGTGAAAACCAGAAAAGTTCCAAGCATTTCAAGGCAGAGCAAAAATGTTAAATTGCAAGGAATTGTTGTATTATTATTATGGTTGGTTGCACAGTCAGCCAGATGTTTAGACTGGATTTGGCATTTTTTGTCCACCTATCAAGTCCTTCCCAAGGACCTGGGATAGGCAGAAGTTTTTTGTTGGTGTTAAAGGTATTGTTGCAGGATATAAGCTGTTCCAGGTAAAGCTGCCTTTTGCAATTGACTGATGGCTTTATTATTATTATCCTAGAAAATTTAAATAACTGCGAAGGTATTTCTTTTTTCTAAATATTGTTCCTCACTGTAAGTGTCAAGAGAGGACATGTCAATATGTATTGCAGTGAAATCTCATTTCACAGAATTGGGCAGTTGGAAGGGACCATAAGGATGATCTAGTGAAGTTCAGCCCACAGCGGTGTGCCAGGAAACAAATCAAATCCCCCTTGAGATTGGCTGTCCACCTACGTAAAAATCTTCAGAGATCCGCAACCTCTGTTGAGAGGCTGTTCTGTTGTTATACAAATCTTACCATCAGGAAGTTTTTCCTTATATTTAAAGGAAATTGCAGTAGTCATTTTAGTGGACTCATGGAGAGAGGAGGGAGGGAGCAGAGTGAGGATGTCATTAAGCAAGTGACATCATTTGACCTGAGTGACACAATTTGTGGAGGTGTGAGAAACTGTAATGGTGTGTAGGAATGACCTTGGGAGACCTATCTCTCTTATCAGATAAGAGAGGGCATAGCCCACAGCTGCATAAGGGGCAGAGGAAGAGACTCAGAAAGGAACCTCCATAACTTCTCAGGCTGTAAAAAGAGACTGCGGGAGATTTGTACTGTCAGACTTGCAAGATTCCGTTAATGTAATCTTCAATAAAGTAGAATTAGCTCATCTGGTCATGTTTCCTGTCTGGTCTGCCTGGGAAGGCTGACAGAAACTGAGGCTTTGCTGTAGTTTTGCTGTGGAGAGGTTAACAGGCACCGGAGCATTAGTGAACGAATCGCAAGGGTGTGCAAGGGTAACTGTTCCTTTGGATGAAGGGCTTGCAAGGACAAAGATGCACATCCTCATTGTGCCCCCCCTCCCCCCCAACAAGGCAAGCTTACCCACAAGCCGGGCTTGTGTGCATCCCAGCACCGTGATGGGGGCATCTTTTTCATAATCCCTAAAACCACCGCTCCGTTGAGGCAAGTTGTGAGGCATGTTCAGATTTGTGCGGATGTATCTTCCTGTTAGGAGACACGGAACAGCGCCGGATAAGGAGATTCCTCAAGGACGGGTCCCTTACATAAAGATAAAGTCAAGCTCAACTCCTGGCAGCATCCGTGAAGCTTTATTGCCCACATTAGAGAAAGGCTTTGCCCGGATCTGGTTCTGGGTTGGTGTTTTTTGACCTCTCACTTTAGTTTCCAAAACTCGGAAGGTTGATGGTCTCTCATTCCAAAATACTAATCTGCTCTGACCCAGCTTAGCTTCTGAGATCAGCCAAGGTTGGCTAAGTGCTGCCCCCTACTGCATGTTAAAGGGATGGCATGGCAATTTCTGGATTGGTACAGTGAAAAAAAGACGACATTCATGCAATTTTCACGGGAATGATGTAGAAGTGTATCGGCTTTGCCTTCTTCTGAGATGACTTTTCAACTTCTCAGTCTAGCCTACCACTCTAGAATTTCCTGGTGTTCTCCCATCCCAGTACTAATCAACTTCCAGGCTCAGATAAGGCCAGTGAGATGCTGCTATCCATTGAGAGATTCTCAAAGTATAATACGTTCTGCACAGAAATATCATATATACAGTATATATGGAAAGACCTGTGAGGTTCCAGAACCTCAGAAATCACCCTAAATGCTCCCTTTAAGGTCCTTGGGGACACACTCTCTTCCTCCTCTGTTGCTGTTTTTTATGCGTTCAGACAAACAGGATTGCTGATGTCCCTCTATCTCTACAGTTCATTTGGCTTCGGATCTCTGAGTAAACCCCCCCTGCATTTAGGAGAATGAATCATTTTTTAACTTTTCTCCTCTGCTTTTGTTCCAACCTCCTCCCATTCGCTTCTAATTCAGGCGAATCCCCATTTTAACGTCCAAATTAGCTACCTATAAACATGAAAGTATGAACAGATTCACCTTGGAGTGGGATGGAGAGAAACTCACCTTTAGTATCGAAACATTGCGAGAGCCAGTATTTTCCAAACACAACATCCATCCTTTCTCCATGTCGGCAAACAAAAAGGCATCGTTTCTGGGGCCCAGGAGTGTTGGCGATCCTTAAGGGCTGACCATGAGAGGACAGTAGGATTTAAAAGCTATCTGGGCTTGACTTCTCCCCTCCCTGCAGTCAAGCATACCTGGAGACAGGTAAAGGAAGACTCACAGGTGTGAACTTTCCTTACCTGCATACTCTGACAGAAGATTGTGAGAGGCCCTGTTTCTCCTGGTCCTTGGTCTTCCTGGAATCTTCGGTCCATCACCCCATCGGTGAACATCAAGAGAGATGAGGAAATAGTGGCATTCATAATAGAATATGACCTAGCCCCAACGCAGAAAACAAAAATATGGCTAATTTGTACAGAAAGGGTATCTTAGGATATCTATGTATATAACTCTTTAAGTGTGGGATACTAGCAAAGGACCCTGAACCTGGTACCAGCTGATCTCAACCAATTCCCATGGGGGGGGGAAAAAATAAAACAAACATTTTCAGAAGTTGCAAGAAGATACAGGGGTTCTTTTTTTGCAACAGGCAAGTATAAACTGTAGGCCATTGCTTGGTAGTGCAATTGTAGGGTGACCATTATGTTTATGTCACCACCTTAGGGCCATGGGTGTCAAGAACTGAGGGCTGTGATTGACCTAGTTTCAAAATCT
Source organism: Python bivittatus (assembly GCF_059951505.1). Lineage (NCBI taxonomy): Eukaryota > Metazoa > Chordata > Lepidosauria > Squamata > Pythonidae > Python > Python bivittatus. Next base: position 4,871,457 of record NW_028277052.1, on the reverse strand, counting down.
CAGCTCTGCTATGAAGATGTTAATAAAATCAGGAGCAAATAATTTTTGCAACCTATTTCACAAGGAAGAGATTCTGCTTCTCCATATTGTTTGTCATTTGGGAGGAAGATCAGAACACAAAGGTGAAGAATAACTACTTTCTCCACATCTCCTTGGTGGTCTAGACAGTGTCTAAAAGTGACTCCAAATTGCAGTGATTAAATGGGATGTAGACAGAGAGGTGGCTGTTTGAATGACCAACAGAGGTCTTCTCTGTCAGTACTTCATCTTGACCTTCTACCAACCTGGTACCAGCTGATCTCAACCAAGTCCCATGTGGGGGGGGGAAAATAAAACAAACATTTTCAGAAGTTGCAAGAAGATACAGGGGTTCTTTTTTTGCAACAGGCAAGTATAAACTGTAGGCCATTGCTTGGTAGTGCAATTGTAGGGTGACCATTATGTTTATGTCACCACCTTAGGGCCATGGGTGTCAAGAACTGAGGGCTGTGATTGACCTAGTTTCAAAATCTCAGCTCTGCTATGAAGATGTTAATAAAATCAGGAGCAAATAATTTTTGCAACCTATTTCACAAGGAAGAGATTCTGCTTCTCCATATTGTTTGTCATTTGGGAGGAAGATCAGAACACAAAGGTGAAGAATAACTACTTTCTCCACATCTCCTTGGTGGTCTAGACAGTGTCTAAAAGTGACTCCAAATTGCAGTGATTAAATGGGATGTAGACAGAGAGGTGGCTGTTTGAATGACCAACAGAGGTCTTCTCTGTCAGTACTTCATCTTGACCTTCTACCAACATGGGTCTACCCAGATATTCACAGACCCATCAATGAGAAAAATCCTTGTTACCCTTCTGTACAAGTATAGTTTTTTCCCCCCATGAAATACTAGAAACCACGGAATGTGGAACTACTCACCCATGGAATACCCAAGTGCCACATTCATCTGCTTTGGTGATATAATTCTCTGGCAACAGTCCTGAGCACCCAGTGGCAAAAGAAGTACCATAAATCCAGCCTTCACTAGTTGTGATTTGCTCCACAGGAGACATAAAGATGAAGTCTCCTGGCACGAGTTCAAGTTCATCATCATTCTGTGGGGTATATGGGTAGATGACTTGCAGGGTCTGGAAGAGAGAAAGACAAAGAAATTGAGCATTGACTACCAAATCTCTTGCTTTTAGCTCCCTTCTCTAATCTTTCAGAAGACAAGACATGTCCCATTCAATTTTTTTCCCAACCTTGGATTCTCAGGGGGAGATGTTCTAAGACTAAAACTCCTGGAAGTCTGACCCCAAAAATAAATAATCTTTTGCCTCTACTTCACTACTGCTCCAGTATTTAGATTCTGAGGATCCACCACAGAATTCCAGGACCATTGGCTAGACCAGGAAGTCAAGAAGTCATCCCAGAAGAATACAGTGACAAACCACTTCTGTAACACTGCCAAGAAATCAGGATGGACATAGTGAGTCAACCTTGATTTCAGAGCATCATCATTGTTTTTAGAAGATGCTGCTGGTTTGGATCAGAGGCATTGATGCTTCAAGTCCAAGCTTACCTCGTGATTGGCAAATCTAATGTCACGGGAGAAGATGGTAGCTACCCAGTCACAGCCCAGCTTGACATCTATGCTCTGAGCCAACTTCTCAAGTGTGGGCAAGTGGTTGGCTTGGAAGTGGTATGCCAGGGTCACATGGAGTTGCTTCTTGTGAGGTTCCACATGCACGTCTGCAAGATGGAAAGTTGTGGTCAGTTGCAAGCCATCGAGAACAGCAGGAAGTTCAGCTGGTCTAGCATTTCATTTCTCACTATGTATGACCAGATGCTACCGAGAAGTTACCAAGCAGAGGATGAATATAAAAGTACCCTTTTTGTAGCATTATTGAAATTGGAACTAATCAATGCTGTCATGAATTTCCCCCCATCTTCCTCCTCTATCTCTGTTCTGTGTTTCCTGTCTTTTACTGGTTTTGTAAGCTTCTCCAAAAGTTTTTTTTTTTCCAAATCTTGTGGACAACAGCATTCATATATACGAAGGCAGGATTGTAATTCCATCGCCTTAGACCCTACATGCTCACCAGCTTTAGCAGTGGCTTCTGCCGCAAAGTCTGCAGCAAATTTCTTCAGGATCTCTGCACAGTCCTCCTTCACAAAGAGACCGATGAAGTTTGATGAGGTATACAGTTCCAGCGGCAAAGGAGCAGGGAACTTGCATCTCCACCGGGTCACTGTTGCATGCAGCACTTCGCAGAGTGCATCAACCTTGCTGTCTTCACACTGCAAGACATCCCATTAGAACATGAGAGGCTTATCATAGTGTAAGGTTACATTAACAGAATCTTGCATGCCTGAAAGTACCTCTCCCCCCCTTCATCGTTACAGTCCAAGAAACTAGGGAGGTTCCTTCTGAGACGTTTATCACGCCCCCATTGTTTCTGCAGACTCAGCTGCCTCTTATCTGACCACTGTCTAGTCTGCGGCTCTTCCTCCTGTCTCCCAAGGTCATTCCCACATACCATTACACATAGTGAGGGCCAGAAACTTATCATGTTGCCTTACTGACTTTTCCCCCCTCCCGAATGACTTAGTTGTGTCAAAATATGGCAGATCTAAGCATATATTCTAGAGAACTAGAGGATATGTCATACAGTCCAACTTCCAAGTTTCTACAGGGCTTTCAGCTCCACCTTACTAGTGGATATATTGAATTTCCCACAGTATTGCCTGTCGAAGCAAACTGAGAAACTGCTTTGGCTCCAAGATGGGGTGGAATCAATAGGGCAATATGGCCCTGGACTGGAACCACACAGCTGGATAAGAGGCAGTATTCAGGACTAACTAAATCTGTCAGGCCCAGCCCAAGAACAACAACAAAGCAGTCCAGTCCAGTATAGTTCCTTTATTAGCTTGCACCTAACAGAGAGAATCTCGCCAGACTCAACCTATGCTACAGCAACTAGTGGCTATACCCCGTGAGACTCTAGGAAGGGGCCAGTCTCAGGGCTTCTTCACCTTCTCACGATCCTGCTGTGGGCTGAGGAAGCGCTTGCTCTGCAACCTCTCCAGGAATGCTCCCCCTCCCTCCTGATAACCTTGATCTTCCATTCCAGTATCCTCCTCGCACATGCCTTCCATTACAGAATCCCAAATGTCTTCAATCCATTATATTTTCCACCTCTACTGGTCAACACTCCTGACCGTGGAATATACAGCTATGTTGTTTTAAGGCTACAACCCAAAGGCCTGTTGGGCTGGGGTAACTATTTAATCATGCTTCCATACTGAACTACCTATTATACATTGTTTGATATATTTAGATTTATGTTGTCTTTTTTCCTTCTTCTTCTCTATCCTCACAGTCAGGTCATTGACACTGCAGATGAAATTGTTTGAGTTATTTCTGTTTGAAGAAAACTACGGGAGGACAATTTCTGTCCTTACTAAGAAATGTATGAGACACAGGAGGAAGAGGAGGAGGAGGAGGAGGATGGAATAATAATAATAACAACAACAACAATGTTCTTCTGTAATAGTTACCGACATTAATTTTCTTAAATGAGTATCAGGAACCCTATTTATAACCCTCCATAGGATAGGTGCTGTTCAGGGGCGCTTGCAAGATCAAAAAGTCAAGATGGTGGCTAGAACCATGCAATCAAAGCCCCACCCTTATTTATGTGCAGGTAAAAATGATATATTTTTTGACACCCCCCCCGCCAATACTGCCTTGCCCCACTGGTGAGTTCATACCATTACCCACTCTCTGTTGAGGTCACTTAAGATCTGTCCCCCCATTATGTTCTTTTGGCCCAATGATGGTTGGATGATTCCAGAAGAGGCTAAAAGTGACAAACAAAGATTGCACCTGCAGATGTCAGGCTAGTGCTGGAAATTCAGGAGGAACTCTAGGTACCACAGCCCAGACTCACCATAAAGAATTGGCAGAGTGTGATATGGGGGAAAATGTTGTGTGCTTTGTTCTTCCCACACAGCTGCTTCGACTGCTGCCAGAAGTCGGTGAGCTTCCGCGCCAAGGGGCCGGTGGGACGCAGATAGAGGACATATTCCCGAGGAAGAGGGTCATCAAGGAACGGATCACAGACATGGGAAAAGAGCCTATAAGAAAGAACAGAAGGGACAGACGGTCCTTGCAGGTCAACAGAACAAATCCAGAGAAATTCAAGGACTGCAAGAGGTGGTGCCTTTCCGGCTATCTGCCATTTTTTACAATCATTTGTCATCTGTCCCAGTCAAGATTCTGGGTGGTGGACAACAAAGCAAAAATGAAATAGCTGGGGCCCTCTAACAAAAGCAGGATGGTCAAGATCAGGGTTTCTCAACCTTGGAAACTTTAAGACAGGTGGACTTCAACTCCCTTGCTGGCTGGGGAATTCTGGAAGTTGAAGTCCACCTGTCTTAAAGTTGCCAAGGTTGAGGAACCCTGGTCAAGATGATATAACAGTGGTCTTTTCCCTAGCCCATATTGATGTTCTCCCTACTAGGTTGACAGCTGGTCAATATGCCAACCTTCCATATGAAGATTGCGTATGCCTTTGCTCAAACATAGTGTTTCACACATCCTTTTAAAGTGCCCCCGGTGCTCTCATTGGCGATCAGAGCTAATATACCCCCTCTTGAATGTGATCAACACCACTCATGATGAGGAGATTGAGGTATTCTTATTAAACAATCAATACTCAGGTGTTTCGAAGACAGGAGCAACATTTTTATTTATAGCCTTCGCTTATAGAAACCGTTTGGTGCCTTCAATGAATTGTTCGTTTTAGAGGGCTTCTTCCTCTTATATGTGTATGCATTGTTATGTATGTATGTATGTATTAATGGTGTGCTGTATTTTAAATTCTGTGACTTGGCATTGGACCATAAATAAATAAAAAGTGGTTGCCCCCATCAATCAAGGGCATGCTAGGAGGAGAGGTCAAATGCAAGGTAAATGGGACCTAGGTTACCAAGAGCTTTCCTCTTGTAATCTGTTTTCCTGCTCCATTTCTGTCTCAGTTTGCAGTCCATTTTTGCTTTGGGGAAATGCAAGACTAGTTGTATTAAGTTACTAATTTTACCAGGTTTACCTGGCGTTGCATCTCTGGAAGTTAAATCCTGGCTTGGAAAATAGATGCATTTCCTCTCAAATGCACATGAGTCCAAACACAGCCACATTAAAGCACAAGGTAGTGCGAGAAAGGGTCATGTTGAGCTCCTGATAACTTTAGGACAGTGTTTTTCAAACTTGGCAAGTTTAAGATGGGTGGACTTCAACTCCCAGAATTCCCCAGCCAGCATAAAGTTTTTCAAACTTGGCAACTTTAAGATGTGTGGACTTCAACTCCCAGAATTCCCCAGGCAGTATAAAGTTTTTCAAACTTGGCAACGTTAAGATGTGTGGACTTCAACTCCCAGAATTCCCCAGGCAGCATAAAGTTTTTCAAACTTGGCAACTTTAAGATGTGTGGACTTCAACTCCCAGAATTCCCCAGGCAGCATAAAGTTTTTCAAACTTGGCAACTTTAAGATGTGTGGACTTCAACTCCATGCTGGCTGGGGAATTCTGGGAATTGAAGTCCACACATCTTAAAGTTGCCAAGTTTGAAAAACACTGCTCTGGGACAACCCTTTTTCTCATATATTTTTATTTACACATTAGTTTTATATACCCCTATAATCAAGAATAATTCTTGGGTGGCTACTTTGAATCTAAAGACTGTTGTTCAAGACAGGACAGGCGATGCATCAGTACTGAGCAGAATATGTAATAATATCTAATGCAAGTAGAAGGCGTGATTTGGACAGCAAACCATGTTCCAGGAACTGGGCTGTTACAAAACCTGTTCTTCTTTTTATCCGTGAGATGCCAGAGGATTATAATTGCTTTGGATGTAGCTGCAGATCAATGACTGAGCCCTGATTCTGCCCACACACAAAGCCACCCGTTTAATTCCCAGCTCCTCCAGGTACAAGGGGGGGGGGGAAGTATTTCCCGCAATACTGACAATGTGAGAGATTTCGTAATATATGAATTCATACAAACCAGTCACACGCGGCTTGAACGCTACGGCCTCCGGTAGACGCTAGAGCTTTCTGCCTGCAGAAAAGCAAAGGGGGAGAAATTAGTCGTCGGTCCCAATCGGAGCTCCAGGTGGTAGCCGAAAGATGCCTCCTTGTTCTCTCTTCAAGTAAGATTTATTCAAAGGAAAAAAAAATAGCTAGGGAAAAGTTTGCTACTGCAACCTTTCTCACGTATTGTCTTTCTCACTTCCAAAAAATGTTCGATTGCCCATCTGAATCCAGTGTATTCTTTTCCCCACGAAAAGTGGCAATGCTTTGCTTTCCACAGGATGTCCATCTTCACTTGGAATAATCCCGATTTGCTAAGGGAGGAAGCAGGACTGGAGAGAGATGAGGAACGGGAGTCTCCATGGAGATGGGGTGACATTATTTTTTAAAAAGGGAAAAGCCAAACCTTTTGGTCCTCAATAAATAACGGAAGGCCTTGTGTTTTACACATTGTGTGTGTGAGTGTGCAATGTATGCTCAATATATTTCCTTCTCCCTGATATGGTCCTAGTTTTCTTCTGGAAGACGCAGTTTTATTCCATGACAAAAGAACATTTGCCAACAGGATGAGTTTTTAAAAACTTTTTGAACAGGTCCAGATCTAGGATCATCTAGGGCAGGGTTTCTCAACCTTGGGAACTTTAAGATGTGTAGACTTCAACTCCCAGAATTCCCCAGCCAGCATGATGGGGGGTTTCAGTGAGAAGGGTGGCACCATAGGATGGGGGGAATTAACCCATTCCTTGTTGGATTCCTGCCCAGCTTCTCATCACTAGTAATTATTATGGGTCCTCTCCTCTGCTCTCCACTAACAGACTTCTAAAAATGTGCTATTTGTCTCTTCCACACACTGTTCTCCGGAGATATTTGCTAGGAACACAAATCAATTTAAATCTCTTTGATGGTTGGGGAGGGGATTCCAGGGCTGGTTAGGAAAGCACCAATAAAGAACAGAAGAAGTCTGGTAGCCCTTTTTCCGACTAACCACTTTTATTAAAAAACATAAGCTTTCAAGCTTATGTTTTTTAATAAAAGTGGTTAGTCAGAAAAAGGGCTACCAGACTCCTTCTGATGTTTGGCCACCACAAACTAACACAAGTCTCCTTCTCCAATATCAAGAAGCGTGAGGAGACCCAAAAAGTTCCAGCAAGGCTTCCATCATCCTTGTTTGCCTCCCCCCCTTTCCACATCTCCTGCTTCATAATAAATGACATTCCCCTTGACATATCCTAGCACGTGACTTTTTGTCGGCGGCACTGAGCACTCCTTTTCACATGCATTAAAGATTTATGTCCACTAAAGATCTTCCCGGCTTTGATTTAGTCGAGAATTGTCTTCAGTCAGAGCGACGTGGCTGGAGATGGAGATGGGGACAGAGGTGGGGAATTGGGGAATTCTTCATCCTGCTTGCATATCCTGATTTCACATATCTTTTCACGTGCAATGATTGGGAAAATAATAATTTATCCATCCACAAGCTGTGTTTGGGAAATCAAGTCCGCTTCTCTTGAAGCAGATTGACATTAAGGCCCTCAGCGAGTGCTTTCCAACTTTGGCGATTTCCAGATAGGTGGACTTCAACTCCCAGAATCCTCAGCCACAGCCACGCTTGCAGGGGAATTCTGGGAGTTGAAATCTACAAAGTTGTCACAGTTGGGAAACCCTATTTTATTTATTTCTATTTATTTCTATGTTGAATTTGTCACTGCCCATCTCACTGTGGAGTGACTCTGGGCGGTTTACAGTAAAAATAGAATAAACATTAATTAAAATAGATAAATATGAATGAATTAATTAAAATAGGCTAAAACCAAGTTTCCTTTATAATACATAATTGGTGGCCTCTCCCTCAGCACGCAAGGAGGTTCTGCCTCCTTCTTCCCTGGTTATATTCAAAACTGCTAATTATTTTTTTTCCAGCCTGCATCCCCAGCAGGAGTGTCTCCATGCACAAAGGCTGGTAGCCACCAGCCTTCAAATTTCCGTTAGTGAGCATTTTACTACTCTCTATCCATTGAGGAAACACCTTTAGCAATTAATGAAACCAACGCATGGATAAGACAGGTTCTCTGGTGTGAGCACCCACACAAAAAAAGACACAGTAGCGTTTGGAAAGTGAAAGGATGCCACATGGGAAAGCTTCTGGAGCAGTTCCCATCTGAGAAAAACTCTAATATTTAGGCCTTTTTTTATTTATGGAAAGAACTGTGGGGACGCAGGACATGTTAGAGGCAGAGGAAATCATGTGGAGAGACTTTACTGGTTCTTAACGCCAGAGGTTATCCAAGAAAGTTGGAAGGAGGGAGATTCAGGACAACAAAGGTAGTTAATTCTTCACATAGAGCACAGTTAAACTGTGGGAATTACCCACACTAAATATACAGTAATATCAGCTACCAACCTCAAGAGCCTGAAAAGAGGAATAGCCTTATTTCCCTGAAATTGTCTACCTACCTCTTCTTCTCAGCCCCTTCATGATGAAGCCTAGGTCATCAACCTTTTCTGCTCATTTTTAAAGAGGACTGAAATTTCATGGATGTGAAATCTTGAAAGATTTTGGCAATCTCCTACTTGAAATTTCATGCAATGACAAACTGACTAATTCTCTATCTCACAAAGTCTTGGCCACTAAAAATAGAAAAAGACCATCCATTTTTTACTTCATTTTGGATATCCGCAGATCACCTCTAAGGTTATGGTGGGTGTGTCTGGATAGAGGACCATGTGGGTCCTCTACTCTTCAGGAAAGAGTATACACACACACACACACACACACACACTCCTTTGCCACTACCTAATCTTCATTCATTTTAACCTCATTTGCCCCAAGATGTCTACCAGATATTTCATGTCCTCTATGCAAATAATCAGAGGAAGGTTACCTCAACCATCTTCTTCATGCTATGGAACGTTCTCAGATGTAGAAAGAAATTAGCTTCCCACTGATTCCATTAAAGGATGCCCATTAGACTAGAGGAGCATGTCAATACATGTATGGTATAACGGTGGTTTTCCATTTCCTTGAATTGAAGTGCCTGTGATAGGCTATGAAGCCTTAGTTTACGAAAAAGTTATCTGGACGTAATATCTTCTCTGAATAATTGGTACAATTGTTTACCAGAATGGTTCTTTGTCCATTAGAACATATATCTAGGAAACCTCTTTTCTCTGACATTCACAACGAGGTAGTTTTAGCTGCAGAATTCATTTACATGCCCTTTCATCAAAAACAAAAGAAAAAAAAAATTGGGTTGGATCTGATTCTGCTCTACATTTTGCTTGATATCAGATGCTAAAAAGAGAAGCTGCAAGCAAATAGTCGAAAGCCATGGGCTTATGGATTCTCCTGCAGACAGAGCACATCACGGGCCATTTCTCGCAAGTCATTTTTTTTTCCTCATAAAACAGTCATTTCAGGAGGAGGAAGGGCCAATTTGTAAAACTGCTTCTGTCATGGCACGCTGAATTTTAGCCTCGGTGTAGGACACAATCGTGCACAGACAATTGGCGTGACCAGAGCTGGAGGGTGATGCGCACTTCAAGTGTTACACAAGCAGAGATCTCCAGGACCCTTGAAGCTGAAGGGATACCACAAGACCAAGGGGGAAGGGGAAGTGCAAACGAAATAAAATGTTTTGAAACAAAGAGTTGGGAAGACGTTTCCTCTTCCAGTTGGCAGGACTCACTCTGCTTTGGGTTTGTTCAGGAGGAAGGGTGGCAGAAAAACAAATCAAACTTTCAATGGTTTAGGGAGAACAAAGCAAACAAGCAGAATGAAAACAATGCATAACATGGACCAGGGAAATAACTACCAGCAAAGATAAGCTGGGCGTGGAAAATGGGTTGGGTGGTGAGTTTGCAAGCTCTCTTATTGTTGCTGACAATGTATGAGCTAGACATGTAATAAGATTATAAAGAAGGAGCCAGGAAGAAGAGAAGCAGGGAGAAAGATCAAAATATAAGTGAGGCTCAGCTGCAGGACCTCTGATGGGCTGAAGGACAGGGACAGGCCTACCATCAAGGAGCTGGGAATCTCCTTGTAATCTGCTGCCTTGTTGTCTCTTTGAAATGAAACCAAAGGATGAAAAGGATGGTGGTCTCATAAGAAGAAAAGCAGGCAACATTCAGGGGAAATGTTGGCAAGGATAAGTGGAAAATGTGTGGTTAGCTCTTGCTTTCGAAAGAGCTCTGCTGCAGCAAAAGTAGGTGGTCTAGAGAGAGAAAAGGGGATGTTCTAAGGGTGCAGATCTCCAGAAGCCTGGCTCAAAGTGGAGCTAAGAAGGTGCAGAATTATAGGGGTTTAGGGTTAGTACAGCCAGGGAGAAGTCTTCTCTTCTTAACCTCCCCATTGCAAAATGCAAAGCGTTACTATCCACATGGTCTCCATGTGCTCCTAGTCCAGGGTTGCTCCTTCAAAAGCAGCAACATTTTGAGGGCCCTGAAAGAATGCCTACACAATGCACCCACTTATTACATCCCCAGACTGCATTTTTCTGTGCACATGAAAGCCAATCAAATGGGTGGGATGGAGGGATCCCCCTTCCCGCACATAAAAACCAGAAATGTGGCTGTGGGGGAAGGGGGTGAGCTTTAGTAAAATAAGAGGCAAAGTAGTTGGAGAGATTCAAATGGGCTTGAAGAGAAGCCATCTGGAGTGGGAGCCATCAGAAAGGAAATGCTTGTCATGTTGATTTGAACTAAATAAATGTCTCTCACTCTTCTGCAAGATAAATAGGAGATAGGCTATCTTTCCTCCCACTTTCTACATGAAAGGGACAGCCCCCACCACCAGCCACCAGTTTTAGTTAGAATTATACAGGAAGCTCAGTAGAGGATTAGCCAAATAGAAGAACAAAACTCTCCGGGCACATTTGCAGAACCCATTGCTTTGGCTGAAGGTGCAGAGCTACACCCAACAAGTTTGCTCCAAATGCTATCTATCAACCTATTCCTTAGACAAGCAGGCCAGCTCCATCTGGTAAAAATATTCCCAGTCAGACTCTGGGTGCAGTTCAGAGGCACAGTCTCCCTCATACATGCTACTGAGAAGGTGAAGCTGGGTAAAGAGAGAAAAAAGGAAGTGTTTGCCCTCTTGAGGAAGTATCCAGCTCCAAGAAATAAGGAAGGAAGACGATTGTACATGACGGTCCAGAATTAAGACATGCCTTCTTCCAATTCATTCAGGAACCTTTTGCTATTTTAGGACTCTTGTGGTGATCCTTGAAGCTGCCCGATGCCTGTTAGTTTCTTCCACTTGCTTTCCAACAATCCTAATTCCCAAGCAGCAGAGTAGGGGCTTTGGGAATTGGTTCAACATTCCTGATGTGCTCCAGGCCAGGGAAGGCTAAGACAACTGTTTATTTGACCAGCAGTTCTAGAAGCACCAGTCCAATTGTGCTGCTTGCAGCAAAGGCATCATGGGTTGATGCTGATGATGTGATTGGCAACCAAACTTATTTCAATATTGGCAAGGAAATTTTGAGAGATTTTCAGCCGTGTTTCAGGACAACGTGCTGCCTCAGAGGGCACCAGGCAAGCTATGTGGTGCACACATCTCAGTGCTCCAACACCCACATTTAGCATCTTCTATTTGAAATAACTACTTGCCTGTTCCTCACAGTAGGGTTGGCCCAAGATTTGAAACAGACATCCTGTGAATTGTGGCCCCATGTTAACAGGAGATTCCGTGGAATCAATTTGAGGCTTACGCATTATCATGACAAGTCAACTATGGAGATCACCAGATGACTGTGGGCCACTGCCCTCTTTCAGCGCAGTCCATCACCCAGGATTGTGGTACAGACAAAATTAGAGGATTAAGCTACTGATCTCTCTGAGGAAATGATGGGATAAAAAAGTGATGATAAACAAATCCATCAAGCTGGTGTTCCCCATGCTAAGCAATAAGAATGGTTCTCAAGACTGTGGCTGAGTTCATATCACATGATGTCTCCTTTGGTGAATAAACCACAACCAATAGTGGTTGTGCTTGGCTTGTGCATTGTGCTTGGCTTGTGCATTGTGCTAAGCTGAAACCAAAATCTAAAAATATGGTTTAGTGCAAAATGTCAATTCCATCTATGCAAGCTAACAGAAGTTAAGCCAGGCTTCCACATGGAAGAGATAAGGCTTCAGAACAAGGAGTTGACTGGAAATAGTGGTGAAAAGTCAGTATCAAGCCTGGTTCTCACCCTGAATCACTTCTGATCCAGGGGTCAAGCTAGAAAGAGGCTGGTGGAGGAATGTAGAACTTGTACATAATTCCATTTTTGGAAGTTTCACAAAACCACAGTCATGTCTTCATACCCTGTCTTCACATTTCTATGAATTGTGTTTTTAAGGAATCTGTCTAAATGTGATCTCAGGATCCCAGCCAATTTCTTTCAGATTGGCATTCTATTGCTTAAAAAACAAGACTGTCTGTACTTTTCTTAAAAAGCAAAAGAAAATGAAACATAAGAAACCAGAAAAATGGTCTGGCAAATTGACTAACCACTCGCAGAATGCAGATTAAACTGCTGTGACAGTACAGGATGCAGATTAACAGAAGTCAGATTAAATGGCTGCAGGCAACTTTTAAAAAGGAACATTTTTGATTGTGCAGGCTTATTTTTCTCTGCACATTTATTTTTGATTGTATTGGTCTTCCAAACTGCACGCGGATTAGGAATGGAATGGAATTGAAGCAGGAACACCAACCCTCTCATAATTCATGGTAACAGCGATGGGTCAGTTGTCAGGCATGGATATTTGCATACACTCGTAACATACTTGCATACATTCATAACTCTAACTGCTACATAACATGCTCCGATGCACGGTGGGAGAAATGGGAGGAAGGGGCTGATGATGTTAACTAGCCTGGAAATGAAGCATCTGTAAGAAAACAATCAAGCTCAGAGAACACCAAGAACCAACAGAGGTGCTATAAATTTTGAATTCTGTCTTAAATTTGGCATGAAGCAGTTGAATGGGAGGAGAAAAAACAACATTCCCATTTAGGGGACACTCCACACTGTCTCTTTAACAAGATTAACAGCCTTCTCAGCAACAATCACATCTATTCTTTAGACCACAGTAAATCTGTTTGGGACACACAGATGCTGGAACAGAAGCATTTGAGGTGTTAACCCCAACTAATTGCTCTCAAAATTGTTTAACTGGCATTTTTAGCCTGGTACACATCTACCTCAGTGTGTTCCATTCAGGATTGCCATATTATCAGCTTGTAGACATAAGGATGAACCTTAAAATATGGCCTCCAGTAGAACCAGGACACATCTTTGGAGAAATGGAAGCTGGTCTTTTCCAAACATATCTCCTCATGGGCTGGAATTCACCATCACAGATTATCTCCACAGGTGACTGTTCATGTGTTTAGACAGGCAAAAACGAAAGTAAGAACCTTAGAAGAGTCCTGAGGATGGATGGCCCACTTAGGCCAACATTTGCTGCCACCAACTGCTAAATGAAAGAATTTCAGAAGCTCGCTAGGATACACAGGGGAACAACTGCCTTCTTCCACTGTCATTCCCCAGTAAAGGAGGTAGAAGATATTAGAAAAATCATAACTCAAGTGGCAGAGCATAGCTTTTGCTTGAAAAAGCTCTCAGGCCACTCCAGAATTGGATAAGTTCCTTCTCTGTCTGCAGCTTTGGAGACACAACACCAAGCCATGCAACAAGGCAAAGTTAGATATTTGACACTCTGGGTGGATGCAAAATTTGGGCCATGGAACTTATTTATTTATATTTCAAATTTAGACACTGCCCATTTCACGAGGAAGTGACTCTGGGCAGTTTACAATAGAACCCAAAATCTGTATTTCCTCTGATACAGATCTGTAAACAACACACACCACCAGATTCGAAACAGGAAAAAAAAAAAAATAGCCAGAGACACTATAAGGTTCTCCTAAATTTCATTACTTCTGAAACAAAAGCTTACTCCCATGTAGGTTCCACTTAAATGCCAGTTCTACTTTTGTAACACGGTTGCCGTGTGTTGATAGACTTCTCAGCCCAACATGGGTTTCACTTACTGATGCTTTCTGCAGTATCCCTTTCTGATTATGAAGAGTTTAGCATTAATTAAAGCAACTTTTTCTCCTGGTACCAAATGCAGAGGTGAAGACCAAGGAATCACTAGCTTGGCAACAGGATACGGAAATGAATGTTGGGACTGCAATCCATCACAGGCCAAACAGAAGTCAGCAACATGACAAATGCAATTTTAAGGTGTGTTAACCAGATCATATGCTTTAATCTCAAGAAGGAATTGTTCTGGTTTATTTGCACTGGGGCATTATCATTGCAATGCCTTCTCCAGCTTGAGATGCTATATTTCAAGAAAGATACAGGCAAAGAGGAAGAGAAGGCGGCAGCTGAGCGGATCAGTGATATGAAATATAAGCCCACCCTGATCTCTGGGATGATATTCCCTCCTGACATTCGACAGGCCCCAACCCTTTAGCCTTTAGTAAGATGGTTAAGACCTGGCTCTTTCACCAGGCATTTGGATCTAGATAAGTTGAATCCCCTGTTGGTTGCTTAAATTTGTCCTGTCCAGTTCACCATTTTTTACATTTGGGTTATTTTTTAAGGATATCAGATTACATTTCTTGCTTAACGTTCATTTTTATGGTACACTGCCCTGAGTAACATTGGTTGAGTTGGGCAGCCATATAAATGCTTGAAATCCATCCATCCATCCATCCATCCATCCATCCATCCATCCATCCATCCATCCATCAGAATGCAATGACTTAGTTCAAATGCTGCATTAACCCATTATTTAGCCATGCCTTGATGAATAAACTAACATTGGCTGGATTTCTAAGCACTAAGCTTTAACAGCTTCTGCAGTTTACGTTATCCCAAGACATGACTGGCCATGAATTTAGATGACATTAAAAGGGCATTAAATTCATGGAAAATAGGTCCTGCGAGTGCCCTCAGTCTTGAAGACCCAATGTCATCCTTGGATTGAGCATGATTCTAAACACCAGTTGCAGGGAATCGTTGTGAGAAAGGGGGGTATCTCCTTCTCCTTTTTGTGAGCTCCCTGAAAGCATCTGGTTGGCCACTGCAAGAAACAAAATTCTGGAATAAGATTACATTTGGCTTGATCCAGCACAGCTACTTTTACGTTCCCATATTGGCAGTATAGTTGAAACAAAAGGCTAGAGTACCATGTCTGGAGGCGTGAAAATTACATTGCCACACCTTTTGTTTTAATTCAACAGAAATCCCATTTTAAGACCTTCCCCCAGAGAGGAAAATTGGGGGGGGGGGGGGATACTGAAGCACAGCACCCATGAAGAAAGGGGATCTTGATCTTAATTTCACCGTTTTGATAGCATCACTATGTGGACTCTCCATTGCAAAAGGAACAAGATAATCGTGATCAAATACATCCTCAGATCTCAGTGAGAGATTTTGGATCACTCACATACTTATAGCCCAAGTTTGGAAAGGATGGGAGTTCTCTCCAGACCTTCAAATTTTAAAGTGTTTAACGTATTTATTAATTTATTAGGTTTATATCCCATGTTTTCCTCCTGAGGGCAGTTTGCATGGGATCTTCCTTCATTTTTATTCCAACAACGTGAGGTAAGTTGGGTTGAGAAAGAGTGATTAGTCCAAAGTCCCACCCAGTGAGATTCCATGGCTGAGTCTGGACCTGAACTTGGGGCTCTGTAGGTCCTAGATCAATGCCTTACCCATTATGCTCTACACTCGTTCTTATGCATCACTTCAAGTGCCACCATTAAAAGAAAGTAGAATATGAATGAACTAATTGCATCTGCACTGTTATTACCCTCCTCAAATAACTACAAAGCAGGATTCCAGAGCAGCCACTCCGAAATTTCATGGCCATTAACTCAATTTCAAAAAGGTTCCTGGCATGGAAGAAGTTTGAAAACCACTGTAGGGGAAAGCAATAACATTCTCATTAGAGAGACTTCAGGAAGGAAATGGCTTAGGAGCCAAGTCTCCAGAGAAAAACAAATCTTTTCCAGAACTCACCCCTTTCATTTTACAGACTGGGGGAGGGGGGAAGAAGGGGAAAGGAGCTACCATTGTACTGCAAGGGATGAAGAATCTTGAGGCCCATGTGCCAGCAAGCTGCACGCCCGTCCCCAGAAGCCGCAAGGAAGTTATGCGTCGGTCACCAGCCCCTTCTTGGGAGCTTCAGACTGTGTGTATGTGTGGAGAAGGAGCAGGGAGTGAAATCCCTCGCAGCAGAAGTTTGGAGGAGAAACACTGAAGCAACAGTCTGGGCGGCTGTCCACCTCCCACACACAGCTGGAAATAACTTAGTTTAAACAATTTACCCTCATTCACTGATACTGCAATTAAGAAGCAAAAGGACTCAAAAGCAGGAACAGGCAGAGTTCCAAAATCTGGGATGGTTGGTCAATGCTTCTCACTTGCTTTTGAGTCAAGGCCATCCATGTGGTTTCACCTTCTGGGATATCTCTTGTCCATCTGCAGTGGAGACTCGTCAGGCTCCAAAAGATACACCACGTGATGGAAAGAAAATTGGGAAAGGATGTCAGCAAACAAGCCATCCAGGAGTTTCTCTTTGATTTTAGGATCTTGCAGAGCAAGATGATGCTTCAGTAATCTGCATTAAATGCAGAACGTTCAGCTTCAGTTCAACATTTTAAGAGACACTATACGTCCAAGAGAAACCTATTCATGGTGGCCAACATTATTGGCCCTGACTTCCAGCAGATTGGGAATAGTTGTTAAAATGCACTGATTTGGTGGGAATAGATGCAGCTTAGATAAATTGTGCTTCAAATGACAGCTACAGCTACAAGTGACAGATGTTTCTGATATCGGATCTTTAATGAATTGTTTATAAAGAATATTTGATAGAAGACTGTTTTTGGTAGCTCCTTCTATTTCTACCCTTTAGTTGGAGTAAATGGTTCTGAAAAAGTGCAGAATCTCTTTTTCCCAAATACAGAAAGCGTTTGGGAAAGCGAAATTCTTACTTGGCCAAGACAAGTAGGGAAAGGCTGGACTCATTCATCACTTTAAGCTGCAACTTCTTTAACCATGGTTTGTTGGATGGCACTGATCACAGTCATTGCATAAAGTCAAAGGCAAATCAATCGAGTTATGGCAGTGTAAGGGGCAAATCCAACCTCTTTGGGTGCGCGTATGTGATTTGGTTTACATAAGAGATTCTGCAGCGATGGGATTTTGGTGCAGTTGTTGTGTTGGGGTGTGTGTTTTTAAAGAGTTATATGGCTGCCCATCTTGTGGAACGCAGCTCTGAGCAGCTAACAACAATAATAAAACCACAAAGAACAAAAACAGTACAACGAAAGTCAAAAAAGACCAGGTGCCTAATCCATTAACTGCGTCCATTCACCTATGCAATCCCGGGACTCCAACCGTATTATTTCAACGCAACGTCTGGGGGAAAAGCCAGCTCTTTACTACTTTCCAGAAGGCTAAGAGGGTGGGATTTCAAGGGGACGGGCGTTCACAGGGCAAACCCAGCTGCTATGGCTTGTAAACCACGGTTTATGGCTTAGTGTGATGTGTGACTGCAAACTATAGTTACTGAGGCCTTAGCACCATGGGCAAAGCCAACCCAGGTGCCATCGTAGGGCATATGCTCTGTGTGTGCGTGTGCGTGTGTACAGGAACAAGACCAGAGATGTGCAAAACGGTATCGCAATGCTCATCAGCGGTGCCAACGGAGTCTTTGCTTATCCACCAGGAAAATAAGGACGGGCCGATGCAGCCCTTTCCGAATCCAGCCCTTTGCGACAGTAGCCAAATCCATCGCAGAGAACTGTTGTCCCCGTCTGTTAACAGGAATTGCGTTCAGCCGCGGCAACAATCTTTTAAAGACCATTTTCCCTCTCTGATAAACAAACAGCACAGAAGAGCTAATTATAGACTTTTTTTCCTTCAGGCTGGCAATTACCAATGACACAAAATAACCTCCGCTCACAGGCAGCGGCTGCTGGAGCTCATTATCGAGAGGCTCTGAAAAGCTCTTTCCCTCTCTCTCTCTCTTTTCATTACTGCATCAGCCAAAAATGCCCCCCCCAAAAAAACCCACAACCCGAGCCCCACCCCAAACCCAAGCCCGCCCTTCCACAACTGCCAATCATCTCATCCGCGAGATGAAACAGACGGGCTTTTGCAGGAGGACCCGTGGCGGCTGGGTGAGGCTCCGAGGCAGAGGGCATTATTCTCTTTCCCACGTCCAACGCGAGGTTCCAGAATCAGGGCAGCCGAGGTGGGCGCCTTCCGGCATGATTTGGGTGCCCCCAAACCTCCCAGGATGGGAGCCCGTTTTTTAAAACGTGATTTTTAAGAAAACGAGTTTGAGGATTTGGTGGATATTCTCCAGGGCTGTCGTGAGTGAGGACCACGTTCCCTGATACCCTGGAATATGTCACCGACACCGATAGGGTCTATCTTCCATTGCAAAGGCAGGATACCACCTATGGCTAAGTGGTGCAATGCAATGGCCGGAAGCCCGCTTGTGCTTTTCTGGAGAGGTCCATCTGAGAACTGGATGGACTGATCCAGGAGGATGATTCTTACGTTCATCGGGGTCAGAAGTACTTGTGATCTTTCTCCAAATCTCTCAGGTCGCCTAAATAATTTTTTTTTTTTTGGCCTCTTGCTTTCCTAATCACAGCTGAAACTCTCACGGTGCTCCAAAACTCATCTCTACAACTGGCCCTGCTTGATGAGACTTTGACCAAGTGACCAAGCGGCACATGCAACCCACAGATTGTTCAGTGCTGGTTTACTGAATGAACCATAATTGGTTGGGTCCCAAAACAAGCTAAGCCAAAGACATGCAAACCATGCACAAATCCAGTCATGTGGGCTGATGCCCTGTTACATAAGATGCCAGTGTCGCAGTCAGCCATTCTTTGGCCTCACCAAGCATATGCTGGAAGCGATCTGAGAATCTCTCTCCTTAAACTCAAACCAAGTCAAGAAGTCAGGGCCACTTCTAGAACATCTGGAGCTCTCCACTGTGGATTTGGGACAAAAACAATTCCTATAATGCATTAGAAGTTTAAAAATAAGCCTCTTGTTCTCCTATTCCCAGGAAGATTTTTCAAAAGAAGTAGTTTACTTCTTCAACACTAGGGAGAGGCGGATATTCATTTTTGGGCCAAGATAGTTGCTGGAATGGACTATGTCATACCTTTAGGTGTGTTGGCTTAGTAATTCCCAGAAATCTCAATCAGCTAGGCCTTTCCTTGTAAATATGGTATAAGGACTGGCTCTGTTTCTCTTCCCACTCAAAAGCATAGAGGAAGTTATTTAATCTCTATTCATCATCTTGCCTTTGCTACAATTTGTATGTTTCCTTTCTTTTCTTCTTCCTCTTCCTCCTTGACTCCCACGTTGCTTGCACAGCCCTTGGTCTACCCGCAAAGTCATCTAACTGCATGGCAAAGCCGGATATTAATGCCAATTTTGAATAATTTGCATAGGAAATGAAGCTATTCCGGCACACCCAACTTTTGATGAGCAGAGAAAAATTACATCAATCAAAAGAGTCTCAAATTGTAAATGAGGCTTAGTTGTTAGGGTAAACTCTCAGGTGAAGAGCCTATTTCTTGCTGTACAACATTCCACAAGGTTCATTGCAAAGATTTATCAGCAGCATTAAATGTCATAAATGAGAGAGATGCTCAGCTAGATCTTGGCTAATCTCATAAAAGCTAAGCAGGACTGCAGACTACCGGGGAACCTCCAGGCTGTAAACTTGAGTAGAAAGTTGAAAAAACATTCAAGGAGACATCATCCAACTTTTCTACACTGCTTGCCCAAATCCCCATGTCCTCCAATGAAGTCATCTGGAGTCAAGCTTGATTTGAGGGAGCCTTTACTTTGAGAAAGATGGAGATCCCAGCCCAGAATTTACTCATGCTTCACAGTCATAGTTGCATTCACAGCACCTACCTGTTTATGTTGTATCTGCCAACAATCATTTAAAACCATCTAGCTCTTCAGTAATGAGGAGAATGTTCAGTGTACTGAACATGACATGTCAGCAAAAATAACCTTCTGAGTTATTGAAAGAGGCATCGTTTAGCAGCTTCCCTGTGAGCTGGTGTCCACCAGATCTCTTAGGACAGGGGGAACCTCTGCCTAATGTGCTCCCTAGCCAGTTCTCGTCAGTGCCATGGGTTAATTCCAGAACAGCTTACCTGATTTATCTGATTTTAAAAACTGGCACCATCCCGAATCAAACAAGGACAGTGATTACCTTTATATTGCTCCTGCTATTTACACACAGTCTACCAGATAGTTCTGTCTAGCTTTGGTAATCAGTCTACTGGATCCTTCCCAAGGATCTAGGAGACTTAAAGCTATTGTTATAAGATATCCATTGTTCCAAGTAATGCAGCTTTTTGTAATTGCTGAGCTGAGATTCTGTCTATTCCTACTGCATCCAAGTGCCTTTTCAGATTTTTTGGTATGGCACCAAGCACACCAGGCACTACTGGCATCATAATTATCTTTTTCTATATTTGGTTGATCTCTATTTCAAGGTCTTTATATTTCTCTACTTTTGCTAATTCTTTGTATCTCCAGCTATTGCGCTAGCAATTATCCATATTTGTATCTTTGTACATGTAATTATATCTGGCTAATGATGAGCTACGTGTTTACCACTCTGTATTTGGAAGGTCCACTAGATATCTCATCACCATTGCCATCGCCATCACCATCATCATCACCTCATCATGATGTCTCTGGAAAGATCTTTGTAACAAGGGTTCTTCCTTCCCCAAATATCAACCACAAAACAGATCATCTACCTGATGGAGAACATCAAAGGTCAGGAAGGAAGTAGTAATTTAAGCTACCAGAAAATGCCGATCAGAAAAAGAAATCCCTGATCATGCTAAAAGAAAGGGTAAGCCAACTTCCACATTCATGACAAGCGAACTCCCTAGTCCTTGTCTTCATGATGGCCATTTGTGAGTCACCCTGGGTCCCTTGGCTAGTGACTCAAGAGAGAGAATGAGAATGGACTCATCTAAAAAGGCAGTTCTTTGATTTTTGGAAACACTGCTTCCATTCTTATCAGTTGCTTCCATCCTTATCAGTATAAGACACATCAAACTAGGAGATTTTTAGGAACAGAGCAGCAGCTGTGGATTCTTGTAAATGGCACTTGCTGAACTCAGTGAACTTCTATGAAAACATAAGCAGAAGTGCAGCAATGAAAAGCAATTATTTTCTGCTTTCTCATGGATGGCACATACCAAGCTACAGTGGTATTATCTGAGTGGGTCAATGATGATCAGAAGTACAACTAAACTTCCTTTACAGTAGTCATCTTGAACTTGGCACATCCAAATGTTCTAAGTCTACTTTTCCTGGACTTTCCAACTACCTCGACCATACCACCTGTGGATTCTGGAGGCTTAAGGGCTGGCACAGTTTGAGACACCAGACTACAAAAACCTGACCCATAACTTCACTTATCACAGGTTGCTGTTCAGTGAATTTTTAGCTGATCAGATAGATTACTGTAGCATCCTTTGGAGGTGGATAATGGCTCATTGGATGAAGATATTGTGAGAAGAAGCAGTTGGAAAACAGAAGCCAAAATAGAGCAGATGAGTAACACGCCCATTGGACCTTTCTGTTGCAACTTTTAAAAATATGTTGAAAGAATGCACCATTATAAGGGCCCCACCACTGGATAGATTAACACACAAACATATACGGCAAACCATATGTATCCAAGTTAGGCAATTAAGGTATTTCACTGATTGCATGTAATGGTTGTTTTATCTGATTTCTGGCTTAAGATCACGATGACATTTTGTTGCAGTTGTAGTAATGGTCACAACTTTGCTACAGGAATTTGGACAAAATATGCAAGTTGTCCCTTTGGGAGAATCTCGACTGCATTGTGACCACCTGAACTGCATCATGTATGGGCCTGGAACATTCTCAGACAGAAGGAAAAAAAATCTCTGACTTCAAAGTGATGAGTCTGCTTCTTCTTGCAAAGAGCATTGGAGACTAAAGTAATGACAGTGTGTGAAAATCATCTTCCTAGAATCCTAACCTAACCAGCGATCTTAAATTCATTCCACATTTTTCTTGCCGAATTAGTAAATAAATCTGTTTTCTTCTATGTTCTATCAGTTGGGGATGAATAACAAAACTTATCTAACTCCAATTAAGGTTCTGGTGAGATGGTCTTTAGAAAGACCATCAAAAATGGCTTGCAATCAAGATAAATCTTAGCTGAAGGGAATTTTACCAAATACATTTGGTTTCACCATGGTCTACATATGATACTGGAGAACAACTGATCAACGCCATTTGGTTTTTGCAAAGTTGCTGTATCAGAAAACGAGAACAAAATAGAATTGTTCTTCTAAGTGTCAGAGCTGAAGTTTGTCCATTAAAATTCTTCTTTCCATTGGTACATCACACTAAGTAATGGCTTGCTGAACAAACCTGGTTTACTGAGGTTTACTAACAAACCTGATGACCCTAAGCCATATCATGGTTACTTGAGTCTTAGCTTAGTGCGAGGAGTGATTAACCTTCCATCTCAAAGAAATGCTTATGGTAAGGTTAGGCTCACATGCAAATTAATCAATTGTCTCATTGATTAATTGGCAAAAAGGCACGTGGTCAGTTCATGAATTATTTATTTATTTATTTATTTATAGGACTTATATGGCAACCTATCTCATACAATACTCTTGAGAGTCCCCTGGACTGCTAGGAGGTCAAACCAGTCAATCTTAAAGGAAATCAACCCTGATTGCTCATTGGAAGGATCGATAATGAAGCTCAAGCTCAGATACTTTGGTCACCTAATGCGAAGAGAGATCTCTTTGGAGAAGACCCTGATGCTGGGAAAGATTGAAGGCAAAAGGAGAAGAGGACGGCAGAGGATGAGATGGTTAGATAGCATCACTGAAGCAATGAGCATGAAACTGAGCAAACTCAGGGAGGCAGTGAAGGACAGGAAGGCCTGGCGCAATATGGTTCATGGGGTCACGAAGAGTCGGACACGACTTAACGACTAAACAACACATCTCATACAATGAGTCTAGGTGGCTCACAATCCATAAAACCTAATTAAAAACAAAGATACCCTTCCCCTGGGTGCTAGACTAAACATTCTCACAGCTACTAATGTACTAATTTAGTACATCAAAGGCATAGTCAAACCATAAGAAACTGTGCTGGCCTATTACAAAGAAACCTTGGAGTTATTATAAAGTAAAACTTTTATTCCACTTAATTAAGAGGTCAGAAGGAAGGGTCCTTCAGTTCTTTTCATTATTGCCCTCAATATGCTAAAGGAGAAAAAGAATACAGCTATGCATGGAAGTCCCAATGTCTCATGTCATGCACCCCCAGGCTGAACTGGGCATGATCCCATGCCTGATTGATCAGGACATATGACAAAGGCAATTTGAGACTTCTGGATCCTCCAGATGGATATTAAACAAAAATAAAGCCATAAAACAATGGTTGTTCCCTATAGTTTATTTTAGAAAATGCATTCTCCAACACTGCTCTAAAATAGAAATACCCAGGACAATGAATTGTTTGTAATAACTATGGGAGAAGAAATAAATGCTGAATCAACGTTAAAAAAAAAAACCCACAGTAGTCAGCAACAAGAAGCTTTTGCAAATGACCTTTACTAAGATTTTGCAATTTCATTATTGACAGAACAGCAGAGCTACCATCACAGTTTCCACTTGCCAAGCCACATCTATTGTACAAGAAACTAAATTTGGACCCCTGGAGATTAAAGAACCTTTCATTCCATTTCCTCTCCTCTTTTTGCAACCCAACGGATTGCTTCTGCATGTCTTCTGATCCAAAAGATGCCCAGTTCTACAAGTTCTAGAGACAATCAATGAAAAGGACCCCAAGGGCCACAGATTTACATAACGTTGGCATATGCTAATTATGGCTGCGTCAGTAGTGTGATGCAAGTTTAGAAATATATTTTAAATAGGAATAGAGTTCTGCAAATTATCAGAACATCTCATATTTAATAGATCAGGTGGCCAGGTACTGCAAAGGGCTGACCAGGTTGCTGATAGGCTCACAAGACGACATTCTGAAGCATATAGGCACTAGATTTCTCAATGGGCCAAAGGACAGAACAGAAGCTGGGAATGTCTTTTTGGTTTTACACACACTTTGGCTGGGTTCAGACCATAAGTTAAGCCTTAATGCAATCGAAATCTTGGTGGCTTAGATGATGGCATGAATGCCGTCACTCTAGCTTTCAACCATCTTTCAGGCTTAGCATAATTGCTTCCGATTGTGGCTATTTAATCAAACTATGATTTAAAGACCTTCATGTGCTGTGTGAACTTAGGCATCATCTGGCTTAAATCTGTACTTGGGCAAATTTTCTCGGACTATTTTCCCCAGAGAAAATTTCTGAGATCTTTTTTTTCCTTTCTGTTAACACTTAGAAACAGTTCCATTTTCTCAGAACATCTTCTCCCATTTCTCTTCACAACTCACATTCATTTCCATATGCAAACTTCTGAAAGGATGCTAGGCATGGGCCATCAATGAGCCATTAAAAAAAAAAAATGGTGAGCATGTTGCCAAAACGTTACTGCCACTTGCAAGGGGCAGAAAATAAAATAAAATCTTCAGGAAAAGAAAAAAAGCTGTGCTAATTGTAAGCTGCACCTTGCCTTAACTGGCGAGAGAATTTCTCTGTTCTTTGTGGAAATTAACTGAAATACCTTCCTGTCTCTCTATCCAGAAATAGATAGAAGATTTGTAAGAAGACCTTTGCACCCAGCTTTAGTTTTAATGGTTCTCTGCATCTTCTCTCACTAATGGGAAGCTTCTAATTTAATCAGCCAATTTTACAGGAGGAAAAGAACCAGCTAAACCTAGTTTGTTTGCTTTAAAATCCTTTTAAAGGGAGCAGATGGCATTAGAAATATAAGATGCGGTGGAAGCTGTTATTTTTCGTTATCATTTCCAAAGACACCCGTTCTTGCCGTATATCATTTCCTTTCCTGCATCATGTTTCCTACAGCCCTTAAATGAAAAAGCCTGGAGATTTTTATTTCATCCTGTATGTCGCCCTTGCAATCAGCAATGCCAACACAGTACCCAAAGCCACACAAGACAAACTGACCTACCTCAATTATTTCTGTTACTTTGAAAGGATAACCTCTAGCTTGCTAGGAAACACTTTTGGCTTTCAAGAGAGATTCATCTAATTGCTTGCAAAATAATTTCAAAACCCCATGCCACCTGTCATGCATTTTACAGTTCAGTGACTCAGAGGAAAATGTTGATCATGAGGTGGGCAATGCTTTCCAGAAAGAGCTCAGGTATACCAGCCCAACGGATGGGAAGATATTAACAAGCACAGGAAGAAACAGAACTTAGAACAAACATTGCAGTTAAGCTGGAGCTTTGTCTTCACCGGTCTGGTGGCCTCCACGCTGAGCTATCCAAAGGTCCCACCAGTTCCAAAGCTTGGTGTGTGAGCATGGAACCTGGTACACACCCACCGAGGCACATTTTCATAAGGTTTGATTACTGTGGAGTCCTTGGTGCTCTCTGTGGCTCTCAGCACTTCATTATCTGATTAGGTAACATCATCAGTGCACTGATGATGTGCAGGTGATGTTACCTAGTCAGGTAATGAAATGTCTGCAAGCAAACAACCAAGCTCAGAGAGCACCCTGGACTCCACAGTTCAATCCTGAGCTACAGAGATTTGCTTCTATTGGGTTTGTTTACCTCTGCCGTAGTGGTTTGTGAACCATAATTTATGGCTTAAAGTGTGAGCCTGGCTAATTGTGACTGAGTCAACAAGATGTGGATAAACAATAACTTAGAGTAGTTAGTTCCTTAGCTACTGTGTAAGGACATGGCCCTTAATCATGATGAGTTGGGAAAGCATTCTTTGCACCATAAAAGGGCTCTCCTGACCATAGGCTCGTCATTATGATCGACAGGAGGCTGATGATTTCCAGGATAAACTTAAGGAGCCATGACTCACAGCAAAAGGCCTAACCCACAAAGGCCCAGCTAGTGACAACTCCAAGCTAACTTTGGCTGACCTCAAAAGCTAAGCAGGATTGGATCTGGTTAATCTAAGTATGGGAGACCACTGGAAATCCCAGGACTGTAAAGCGCATGCTAGGAAGTTGAAAAACACTCTGGAAGAAGGAAATGGCAAACTAGCTCCATACAGTTGCCTATGAAATATTCAGGAACTGAGCTTGATGCAAAAGAGATTTTACTTTGCTTACAGAGTGCCAGCAAAAAAAGACATACGAGATGCAAGAGTCCTGCACCAGCTCTTTTTCCTCATTCTTGGCTTGGTACTCAACTCTCCATGGGAAACTATCCAGCCCCCTAGCCCCTCCAAGCTGTAATTTGATTATCATCCTGGCTTGAAATGCCCTCTCATATGCCAGATATTCTTGGATGTGCTCCTTTCACCTTGTAATCTGTGGTCAGGAAGATGTAGAAGAGATGAATCCAAGCTGACAACGTTGTAAGACAAATGGGGTTTGCAGCCTCCCTTCTGTTCCTTCTGACGGTAACCTGCACTAGAATTCACCACTAACTACACCACTTGAAGCCCATGTGATCTCACGCTATCCACCTCCTCCTCCACGTTTCTCTTTCCTTTGTCTCCGTGCAAAGGCAGCATCTCGGCCTCCTTCGGCTCTGCCAGCATTTGCTGCTACCTCCATAATGTCCATTTTTTAAAAAAAGATTTAAGATTTAAGAATCAAGGCTGAATTTCCATACACAATGTTTCTGTCGAGCAAGTCCCACAGAACTCAGTGGGAAGGGTTTCTGAGCAGCCTTTCAGGAGAGCCAAGGAGTCACGTAGTTCTTCTGGATTGATAAAAATTCTGCCTTTGTTCATTCACAAAACTGTGACTGAACAAGCCACGGCTTAGCCCGGGGATTTCCCAGTTCCATCAGGCTGAGAGTCATGCCAGGCTTTGTTCAAATGTCAAGGGTTCCTCCCCCTCCTCCTCCTAATACTTCAGGTAGACGTATTTCCTCTGAGCTGCAAAAATCTGGACCATTAGGTAGAATGTTGCTATCTACTGGTCCTCTGGATTGTTGCAGTCCAGATATGTTAGACATCGTAAGGGAAGTTAAACCCCTTAAAACTCCCCTAACTATGTCTACCAAGTTTTCATCTGATGCGGGGTAGGGGCTGGCAAAGGGGTAATGGTAGATCCCGTGCCCTGTCCTGTTTGAACCCCAAGCTTAGCACCATGGATGACTTTGGCCACAGCCTTCAGCAGATCTTATGAATGAAAGGGCAGTTCACAGGCATGTCTTCTGACTTTCACAGGTGCAGAATCAGAAAGTCTCCTCTCTGTCTCCCTCTCCCTCCTGCAGCCAATTAATAGAAAACCCTCAAATGGGCTCAGAGGCGTTTAGCCAGGCTTCTTGGAGACTAAATGTCACACTCAGGGAAGGTCAATAAAAAAGAAACCACCAACAGCCGTCACAGAGGAAGTTAGCCTGCAACTGTCAGCAAACCAAACCCTGTGTGAAAAGCAACTTGGGAAGCCACAAGCCAGGCATTTGTTCACTAAAGCTACACAACACCCCAGGGAGGAACTTGCCCTGCAAATGCACTCACATAATTTTGCCTGTTTATCAGAGCATCCTCTGGCAACGGGAGAAACACACCTTTCTCAGCCCAAGCTGCCTGGGCAATATTGACTTTTAGACATTTATTACAGTGAAATCCCTCATTTCGTTCAGGAGGTTAAGGCAGCCTGGACAGCGTTTCCTCCTGCAATTTCTCCCCACCCCAACCATCCCGTGAGATAGGTTGGGGTGCCAGAAAAAGGACTGACCTTTTGTCCTCGGTGGCTTCTGAGGATGGACCTGAATATGCCCCCGACCCCTCAGCCCCAGTTATAATCCAGCATTTTAACCATTATACCACCCTAGTTCTCAATCATGCTGGAGATTTGGCAGGAAGCCGGACTGAGGCCACATACATTCATTTGTGCTCATCTGAGTTCTATAGTTTCTATAGGGCATAAAGACTAGGAAGAGCCCCACAGAAGCTGACCTAAACCTGATGTAGTCCAGATGTCTGTTTTCCACGTCGGCTATGCAATATCCTTCCATGAAGGTCATTTGTAGAACAAGCTGCAGGTCTCCTCTGGATTCTAATTATTCTATTCTGTAGAATTTCCTAGGGTTGTTCTGACATGCACAACAAGTTGGACCACCTTGCCGTTGAGCAGCATTTCCTGGTAATCAAGAGCCTAGAAACCTCCATGGGAGCACATCTGAGCTGTAAAAATATCTAGGTTGATATAGTCCAGGTAGCTCACCTTGAGGCTTCTGTGTCTTCCCATAAAGCACTTGCAAAAGATGAGTCATCTTCTACCGGGCAAGTCAAATCAATTGCAACACCCCAGAACTGGGCCTCAATTGTATCTTCTCCTGCCTGGATCCTGCAGAGTCTTTGTGTGACTTCATCAGTTCTCCCCTCCCTTCAGGGCTGATTCCAATCCAGGGGCAAAAGGCTGCACAGTCATAGAGGAAAGATCTAGCTACCACATGCACAGGAGCTGAAACTGCTAAGAATTTCAGCTTGTTGTCAAACAATTGTTTGATCTTTGGATTATTCCAACCTTTAGCCCAGGGGGAAGTGCCACTTATAAGGTCTGCAATCAAGTTTAAAGAGAGGGAAGAAAGAGGAGAAAGAAAACAGACTTGAAAAGAGAAAAAACATTAGTTGTCCAATGACAGCAGAACAATGAGGAATTCAAGACAGCAACATCAGACAGGCCTAATATTAGCAGTAATGCAATATTCATCTAATGTAATGGTATCAAATTAAATAGATAACAATAAAATAAATAAAATAAACAGAATGCAAGAATAAATAAATAATAATGTATGCCATTCTTTTTAGTAAGGAATGACAAACACGGGTCCTTCAAGATGGTAAATGAAAAGTAATGGCACAAAGTCAGATAGGGTTGGTTTCTCTTTGACCCTATAAGTAGGCAGAAAATTGGGGCAGTGTAGCACTGAGATGTCCTTGTATGCCCCACCATCCCCAAATGTGTACTTAAGACCAAGGCTGACTGAGCTAAAGGAGAAAATGCTTCCAAGGACAATGCAGAAGTGATGGTCACTAATTATCAGCATTTACACAAGGCTTAAGTATGTTCAAATCCTGCTTCACCTCCTACCCAGAAAAATAGGTCAGCATTATTATCCCAAGCTTGCAGATGGGAAAATTAAAGTGGAGACAAAGTGATGTGATTAAGGGCCAAACTAAATTAACTTGCTGTATCTGTGCCTTATTTTTCCTCTAACGACCTTAGGGCATCAGCAGCTGTCTGGTAGATTCTTCTGCCTGAGGAGAAGGTTGATGGTCAAGAGATATGAATCCAGGTCTCCCCAAGATTGTAGGGGACAGGGCCTTGCTTAAGGGCTGGGGGCCAGATAAGTTATCACACTGAGCCAAAGTTTACCTGTCCTTGTTCCGGGTCTTAGACAAACCAGGGAATAGGCTCATAACACGT
Source organism: Python bivittatus (assembly GCF_059951505.1). Classification (NCBI taxonomy): domain Eukaryota; kingdom Metazoa; phylum Chordata; class Lepidosauria; order Squamata; family Pythonidae; genus Python; species Python bivittatus. Next base: position 4,841,803 of record NW_028277052.1, on the reverse strand, counting down.
TCATGTTATTTGAAAAGTAAAACATGGCAGTCATTGTGAAATGGTTTGGAAGTGTGGATGAGGGGACATAAACAAGGTTCTACACCAAGTAAAGGCATTACAGGTTGTCCTTGTTTAGCAGTCACAATTAGGACCAGCAACTTGGTTGTTAAGTGAAGTGGTCGCTAAATGGAACTGCAATTCTGCCTATGATCTGACTTCGGCTTTCCTTTGCTTTACAGACCTGCAAAGGTTGTCAGTGCCAGGATTGGTTGCAAAGTTGCTTTTTCATCACCGTCATAACTGTGAGTAGTTGCTAAATGAGGCAATCGCTAAACAAAGATGACCTGTATGTGTATTAATTTTTTTTTCTGGAAACTTATATGGCCACCCATCTTAATCAAAGAATTCTGGGCAGTTAACAAGGTATAAAAACAAAAACAAACTTCTAAAGACAAGAAAAAGAACAATAAAAGATGCTAGGTAAAATAATCAGCTCCTCAGTCAACACAGAGCAATACAAACTGACTACTACTAACATCCTAGCCCCAAAACCTGAGGCAAGAGACAGATTTTGAAGACCTTCTGAGGGGTGAACAGGGTCAGGGGCATCAAAACCTCAAATACCATCAATTATTGACCAACAAAGAAAATGTCCAGAGGTACCAGATGTGGAAAGCCCCAAATTCAGACTAGACCACAGAAGAGAGCAAGATCTTCTCACATCTTGCCATAGATGGATGAATGGATAGACAGAGAGAGAGAGAGAGAGAGAGAGAGAGAGAGAGAGAGAGAGAGACAGGCAGACAGACAGGTAGGCAGGCAGGCAGGCAGGCAGGCAGGCAGGCAGGCAGGCCTCCATCTAGAATGAGCTGACATTTCAACAGGAGAGTTTCAGATGCAGGTAGCTTAGTCCTACGCAAGTCTACTTAGGAGTCAGCCTCACTGGGTTCAAAGGCTTGCTCTTACTTAAGTGGGCACAGGAATGCAACACCACAGAGTAGATTTTATTAGTTCCATGTCAAGTCATGCCTTCCTTAACTCTAACTAGAGGAAAGTGTCTCTGTGCATCTCTGTACTAGGAGGAATTTCTACCCCCTGGCCAAAAGCTAGCAGAAATAGAAAAGAAAAAGCAAAAGTTCTGGACTATGAAATAAATTGAAAAAGAGCACTGTCTCCTGAACATTTACCGCAAACTACTCAGAAGACTCCAAATATGAGCCACTTGGCTTTTAGTTTATAGCATAACACAGAAAGCCATGTACAAGTTATCATTCTGCTGACCTTCTGAACCCAAAGGCCCACTTTCCTTAAACACAGCATTTCAAACCACTGGTTTGCATAAGCCTTGGGAAGTTTTCCCTAAACAAGAGTTCTCTGTCTTTGCAAGACCATCCCAATCTCCTAGCAAGGAGATCTTGATCCTTGCAAGACCATCCCAATCTCCTAGCAAGGAGATCTTGATCCTTGCAAGACCATCCCAATCTCCTAGGATAGTGCCTGATAAACAGTATGTTTGCTCTGTCCTTAGTCACCTTGTTTTGTCCTTCTGTTCCAAACATTCCCAGCATTTTCTTGTCGCAGAAGAAATAGCACTCAGCTGCGCAACAGGTTTCCAACAACTTAGAAGTTTGTCAACCCCAGAAAATTGCAATTAAGACAACTCAGTGTTCGGTGCACCAGCCCTTTGGTTTTCCCAAATATTTGGCACTGAGGAATGCATCATTAAAGCTTTTTATGTCCTCCATATATTAATGAGGAAAATTAACATATGGACAACCCAGTAGGATTTAAGGTGCTTCATGAGACTCTTACTATACCCCTAATTCCAAGGGTATTCATTCATTGGCTGAAACAGCTTAGTTGTCCATTTGCCTCCAACTTTAAATACACAATCAATATCCAGTTCTTGGACTAAAACACCCTGGCCCTGCTTGGTTTTCTCTGCCTGTGACAATTATATGTGACTCGCAGGAGTCTTTGCAATTAATGTTGATTTCTTTTTAGCAAAAGAGAGCGTGTGGAATATCAGTAACACATGCTTTTAAGAAAGGAAGAAAACAAGACGCTTCCTCCCTTCCAAAAGATAAATCTCTTCCATTCAACCCGCTTCTTGATGTATTCTATAACATTGACTCAAAAATCTCCCAACAAAAAGGTCTGAGTTCACCAACTAACCCCTGGTACCCTAAGATTGCTGGAGCTGCAATTTAAAACATCTGGAGTAGTCACCAGATACAGACCAAGAACTGTAAACAAAGGAACTGTAAAGAAAGGAACAAAACAATAGATTGTAACATCTGTAGCTGAATTCAAACGCGACATATTAAGTACAACTCAAATATCCAGATGAGGAATTATAGAGAGCTTTGAAGCCCCCTCCGCCCCCAAATTAAAACCAGAATGGAAAGGAAATCTCTCAATAGACTCAAGAGCGTTCTATGGACAACGAGGAGTAGTTCTGAAACCAGGCCATTTTGACACCCACGGCTACCTGGTATCCTATACTTCCTTTTAGTTCCTGTCATGAGCTTGTGAAAGAACTACGGCAGGATCAAAGACAAATTTCACAGTGTCTCTGAAACTGAGGCAGTTCATTCTTTTTTAACCAAACTGTGTCTATGCTGCATCCAGAGGCATTCCCCATCCTGTAGGAGAAATCTTAGTTTTGTGATCTGTGTTAATCATGCCTGCTTTCGCCCATGTTCTCACTTAGCTTAACTAATACAGTCTGGCTCAGAAACTAGCAAATAGGTGGCTTGTCTTAGGGTCAGCTCTATCATTAGGTAGTTCTGAAGGACAGAGCTGCCTGAATCACACTTCCTGCCTTACGTCTCCTCTATTTGCCTGTTGTCCTTCAGATATGTAAGATGGATAAGACCCATTACAACAGCAATGGCGCACCATTGGGAGACCTGAAGGGTCATATTGGAGCAAATTGTCCCGGAGAAGGTCCATCTATGTGGTGGACTTGATGGCACATAATCAAATGTTGTATCACCAGTTTTAAAGTAACAATGTGGAAGGTCAGTCTGCTATATGGAACCAGAGACCACCATCTTGTCCTTTGTGTGAGGAGTGACATGTCTTAGGCCAATCTGGTTATCATCTCACGATGAGAAGCCACCAGCCATCACCGCCACAAAACAAGGGCCTGATTGTTCCCTGTATCAAGCTTTTTTTTTAAAAAAAAGTGTCCTAATCTAGTCAATATCTGAGCAGCTTCCAGCTGGAAACAATCCATCCTGAAGCTATTTTGGAAATCTGCTAGATCTCTTTTCAGAGGTGAGATGGACAATACAGAGCACAGTTCATTTCTATTAATAAATATCTTGCCTCATTAGCTTAACAGAACATCCTCAGCATACTAATTATTCCTCAATATGACCTCATTGTATCTTGTCTTACTTTGAAGGAATTTATATTTTAAGATGTGGAACTGGACAGAAATGACACTAGTTCCAAAGCTGAAATTTGCATCTATTCTTTATAACCTGGCCCATTTCATCTTCCATTATGTATCTTGAAATAGAGATATACCTATACGGTTCTGATTTTGTTTGAAGTCTGAATTAAAATATGGGTACCGTGTTGCAACAATTAAAACCTGACATTGCTACAGTGAACAATAACAAGCTAATCCAACTTTTCCAAACTGAAGATGTCCAGATAAGTTGGACTTCAACTCCCATAACTCTGAGCTAGCCAGGCTCTGAAGTCTAATATACCTGAAAGACAACAGCTGTGGAAGATAAATCTGATGTGTTCCCATCCAAGGCATTTGCAAAACCACTTTATGACTTTAGATGGTTGATATCTATCAAGGCATAGAAGTAGGGCAATGGAAAAATGAACATCAAAACATCAAGCCAGTGGGTGGAGGAAGAGAATAGTTAGTTAGTTTCAGGCCAAGGCAGCCAAGTGCCTAGATATGTAAAATATTTTATTATGCTTTTTGTGTAGTTGGCTTCTAAACAACTGATGGGAATGGCAAGGAATTTGAAATATTTTCCAAGCCCCTGGCCAGCCTCTTCTTAAAACCCCATGGACATGGAGAATGCGCAGCTTCCATTGGTAAATATTCTAGTATTGAACCAAACAAGTGAATTGGTAATTTAAACGTTACCCTGGGTATAATATGTCAAGATTAGTGAGTATACTAGATTCCAACAGATCAGAAGATAAAAAGCCAATTAAAATCCACTCTTTCCTCAACCCTTCTTAGCTTAATTTGATTTGAAACTGAAAAGCAAGGGATACTTCTGTTGACCGAAAGAAAATTTCCAATCTCCTCCTCCTCCTCCTCCTCCTCCATCATCGTCATCATCATCATCCAAAAACTATATTATGGTAAGAATGCTGCCCAGGATGGTCAAGTCAAAGTCACAAAAAAAGGGGGGGGGGGAGGCAAGCTTTTGAAATTTCCAGATGTTCATCAGGCAGCATGAAAATGGATCACTGGATGAAACATTGAAGCAAACAGCAGAAATTTACATCAGCTGTATTGGCTTTTATTTTTTTTTCCAGATTCCATTAGAACTCTTCATCTTGAGAAGATGACTCTGCAGACTTTATGACCGACACGTACAATCAGCTTCCTTTTTCTTTCCCCACCCCATCTGCTTTTTTAGACCCCTTGCCTAATGAAGTAACCTAGGCAGCTTGAAAGCTTTTTGTGACTTTTGACTTGGTCGGATTTAACCCCTGTATCCCCAATTCAACAATCTTCACAGATTAGCATGGTGTCCAACAGAAACGTCTTCTTTAATCCCTGAAGTATCTCGAAAATAACTGTCCCCATAATAGTAATGTCTACACAGTCATAGCTATAGGCAAGGGCTGCAGGTCTCTCCCTGCTGGTTATACGAACACACTGGGATCTTTAAAACTTTGCTGTTGGTGCACTGACAAGGTACACAAAACTAAATTAACCTCTTTGGGGATTATGGGAAGAAGTGGATTATGTTCATGATTGTATAGGGGGTGGGGAAATGTTAAATTGGCTTGCATTTGTTGCGAAGAAGATCGGGAGTCACTTCCTTAAATACTCTTTTTTCTATTCCTTTTGTTCTTTCTTTTCCTTTCTGCACTTTGTATTTCTTTTCTTTCTACTTTCTTTTTGATATTAGTTTGTATTCACTTTTAGTATTGTGAAAATCCTTAATAAAAAAGTACTTAAAAGAAAAACCTAAACTCATCTCTTCATATATTACTACATCCAAACTTAACTGAAACGGAGGTGATGGTGTTATATTTTTGATTTTGTTATATTATTTTTCATTTCTAGCACCTGCACTGCTCAGCCAAGCCATTTTTTTTAAAAAAAAGCATGCTCCTGTGCCTTGAACTGCACCTGGCCCATGTAGATTAAGTGGGTGAAGTTTTCTGGATAAAAGGCTAAAGGTGCCAAAAGATTAGTGTCTTAAGTTCTTCTGAAAGACATTGCAGAACGGCATAACCGGTTTTTCCCCTTACAGTGGACAGGCTTCCCCTTACCACTGACTGGCTAAGATCATTAGCCCAGCCAAAGTTCCCAGGTGCCATCAAGGCAGGTTGGAAAAGACGCAAGTCTGAAATCCTGGAGGCCAGGTTTTCAAACCTAGTGCCCTTCAGATGTGCCGGGACTACGTTTCCCAGAATTCCTACCCAGCGTCACCAACCAACCTGCTGCTTAGGCATCTTGGGAACTGGAGTTCCAACACAGCTGGAGGGCACCGGCTGGAAAAGCTGGCGTAGGAGGCGATGCCCAGCAAAGGGAGAGGAACCCGACTCCCGGCCGGCCGACCGGGGAAGCGCTTTCCGCACCGCTCCTTCCACGCGGGAGGCGGGAAGACGCGCGAGCTCGCAAGCCCCGAAGGCGGAGGCGACCAGCCCCGCGGGCAGACGGGGAGCCAGGCGAGCGCCCTCCGGTCCGACCGCCAGGGAGGCGCTCGGAGTCCTGGACTACAACCCCCATCAGTCCAGCCGGGGGCCTTGGGGGAAGCCCCCAGCTTGATTTCAGCCGCGCACTCAGCCCTGCCTAGAATGAAAATAATGAATAAACCGAATGAAAATCCGGGCGAGACGTCGGCGAGCAGCTGCTCGGGAGCGCCGGTCTCTCCGCGCCTCGCTCCAGCAACCGCCGGGCCGCCCTCCCCTCCGAGAGCAGCCTGCCCCACCGCCGGGCTGGGCGAGCCGAGCCGAGCCGAGGCGCCGTTCGGCCTCTGCGCTGCGGCGCAACACCGCGCAGCCCAGCCGAGCCAGCGCGGCTCCCCTGGAAAAGCGCCCGCCCAAGGGATGCCCAGCCCCGCTCCGGGCGAGAGCCCCTGGCAGCGCGCTTCTCCTGCCTGCCTGCCTGCCTGCCCCGCTGTCCGAGGGAGAGGGCAGGAAGGGGGGCATCGCCCGCCCAGACCGGACCGGGGAGAACGAGGAGCCGGGATGCCCGCGGCGCTTCGGGCGCCCCCCCCCCCGCTCGCTCCGCCGTTGCCCTCCTCGGCAGGCGAAGCGCAGCAGCCAAGCGCCGGGCGGGGGGGGGGGGCTCCAGGGCTGCTGCGCCCCTCCAGCCCCCGGACCCGCGCCAGGCGCCAAGAGCAGACCCCCGCCCCGCCCGCGCAGGCCTCACTCACGCTCGAGCTTTGGGGAACCCCATGGAGAGGAGGATCTCCAGCGACGAGCCGCGCTTGATGGTCCCCGCGCGGGGCTGCCGGCTCCTCCACGGGGCCACTTGGCTGTACAAGTCCTCCTTGGCAGCCATGGCGCGCGGCGGCAGCGGCGGCGGCGGCTGTCCGGCGCTCACCCGGCCATCACGCCCCCACGCCGGGCGGCCGGCCCGAGTCGGCGGCGGCCCGCTCGCTCGCTCGCTCGCTCGCCGCCCGGAACGCGCGCAGCAGGGACGGCGTGGCCTGGCGGGCGGGCTGCAGCCGCGCGGGTCGGCGGGCGGAGGGATGGGTGCGTGCCCGGCCAGGCCAGGCCAGGGAACTGCGCAGCGCCTGATGCGGCGGCGGCGGCGGCGGCGGCGGCGGCGGCTTCCTGGGTAGGTGGCGAGGCGAGCTCCCTTCCCCGCCGCTCCGCCAGCGCCTCCGCCTCCTCCTCCTCGTTCTGCCTTCGCAAAGGTGGTGCCGGCGGCTGCCGACGCCCAGCGCCCGCGCCTCTCGCTCTCCCTCCCCCGCCCGGCTGCCCAGGTCCGGAGCCGTCCAATCGGCAGGCGCCCTCCCCCTCGGGGAGCTCCCGCGTCCATTTGTTCCCCGCCTCCCCGGTTTTGCCGTCGGGAATTTCTGAATGGATCAAAGGAAAGCGCGTCAAAGCCGGCGGGCCCGCCTCGACTACTCGTTTTCCGCCCCCTCGCCTGCTTTTCCCTCTTTGCCTCCCCCCCCCGGCACTCCCCGCACACACCCTCCGCAGTACCTAAAAAGAGGCAGACTCAGTGCCCGGCCCGGCCCGGCCCGTGCGCGCGTGTCATGCAGGCACCTGGGGATCCTTTGATCTCCTCCCCCACCTGAATTTGATGATCTAGGACTGAGTCAAGCCTTGGGTTTGTTCCTAGATTTAGTCAGCCCCAACCCCACAAACCTTGCTCTGCCACAGGCGCTCTGCACAAGGGGAAAAGTATTTATCAGGTGTTGCCTCATTCACACAACACACCAAACCATCTGTGGAAGATAGAGATGTCCTTGGAATGAAATCTGACTTGGGATGACTGAATCTGTGCAGATCCCCGTCCAAATACTAACCAGAACTGTCCCCGCTTAAATCCTGCCTGCCACTGAGAGGGATCGCAAGTTAGCCAATCACAACTGAGCCCAGCAGGCTGAGTGAACCCAGCCCACATGGGTTCATTGTACCCTTCCAATCCAGGAGATGGGACTCCTTGGGAAAACCATGGTCCAGTTCACTCTGCCTAAGAGGGCCTTGCAAGCACAACTAAGCAAACTACGATAACTCAACCGGTCAGGCCAGGCCAAAGGTACTTTGCTCATGGAGGCCAAGGGCAAGGTGGCACCATCTCTCCTGTTCTACACATGGACAATCCACTGAAGTTTCTTCAACGTTGGGATGGGATCAGAGAAGCGAACGGCTGAAGAATTCAGGAGACGAGGTCTGCTGCTGTGCTACAACTTCCATCTTCCAAGGCAGGTTTGGCATAAGTCCTAACCTGTCAGGGTCACCTTGCCCTTATTCTCCACAGTGAGATGGAGAATTCAGGTGTTATCTTTTGTGCACATGTCAGAGGTGGGCAACCTGTGACCCTTGGCCGAATTTCGAAAGCCTCAGGTCAGCTGTGACCTCTGGGAAGAGCTGTCCACTCCGTCTCTGTTGTTGATGTGAATGAAGAAGGCCAAGGTTTATTCTGATGAATGCACACAATTCAAGTCATGTGTGGAAGGCAGCATGAGGCCCCCCTTTGCTTATCTTCTCTTTTACATGGATGAATTCCTGAACAACTGCATTCGATGAAATGGTCTATGAACCTTGAGACACAAGCATAAGTACATTAGTGTTTAAGATGCCAGAGGATACTTTGGTGTTTTTGCTACCAGAGACTAACATTGATTATATCTCTGGAAACTTACAAAATATGAAGTCAATCAATGGGCCAGGCAGAGAGCTGAAGCAGTATTTGAACTGCAGTTCGAATTTCCTCCCAGTTCTTTTTTTTTGTGGGGAAATGAGATGTTTTCGTAGTCTTCTACTCACCATTTTAAAATAATGTTGTACTCTTTCAAGACTGAGTCTTCCATCCCCATTCATAAACTTTAACCTATCATTCTTGATGTTGGCAAAAGTGCCTTCATTTTACCAATGCAGACTTCCTTTTCCCTGCTCTGATGCCTCTGTAACCCAGTAGGAAACCCTAATGAGTTTCACCAATGCATTCATTGCCTTTTCTATGAGTGAAAGTGATGATTTTTTTTAAAATCCCTGACTATATCAGTTTCACTGGACTACCAAAAAGCCAGTGACAGTACATTAGGCCTGAAGGAGACATCAGAGATTACATTTAATTTCAGGACAAAATCTTGGCATAGCTAAAGATAGCCAACATCTCCAGAAAGAGCATTCTAATATAATATTTACTCTATATGATCCTATATATTAATTAAAGGAGTTTCCAGCAATTCCCAGTGATAATTGGAATGTTTTCCAACATATATGTGACTGAACAAGGTGGTATGTTTGTCTGTTGTGGAAACCTGCACAGATTAAAAAAAAAAAAAAATCAAGGAAGAGATCAGGGTTAAAATGCTTCCTAGATTCTATATTTCTAATCCCCATTTTCTTCATCTGTTTGAGGGTCAAGATTCCCTGGAGTCAGGTATGTCTGCAGGGAATGGTAAAAAAATCAAATGGTAGCTATAACTGTGATCAGCCTGTTTTTAATGTGTATTTTTTATCGCACCATTGGACTTTATTTTGGATTTTTTCCCGGACTTTCCAGGCTAACAGACTTCCTGGTGATCTCTCAATCTGAATAAAGAACTGGGATTTAAACAGGTTTGTAGTGTGATATAAACATTGGGCTGAAGCCAAAACTTTCATACTGTCAGGGGAAATAGTTTTGACCCATTGGCTCTTGGGCTTTGAAAAAGCAGGATAGAAAGAATATTAACTGCCTTTGAACTTTGCTGTTGGAGAAGACTTCTGAGAATACTGTGGAGAGCCAAAAAACAAAGGGATCACCAAACCTCACTCAAGGCACAAATTATCCTATTTTGGGCACATTATGCAAAGACCTAGCTCTCTGGAGAAGGCTCTGATGCTGGGAAAGGTGGAAGGAAAGAGAAGAAGAGAACCACCAGCAGCTAGGTGGATGGGCTCAGTTACAGTGGTGATGGGGGCACCATTGGAAGAGTTGAAGGACCAGGTGAGGGACAGATCCTCCTGGGGAACAATCTATCTGTGTGGTCGCTAAGCGTCAACACCGACTTGTTGGCACATAATCAATCAGTCATTGGTTCTCCTCACAGGATATGCTGCATTGCAAACTGGCCAACCACATTTAGCCCATGTAGTGTGTTATGCAAACTCAAAAGCCAGGTTAATTCACTGAAGCATGGTTTAATTATCCATGTGTGAGTGTACTGTGCGAACATTGCCATTTTCAAACAAGTAAACTCTAGAACCCAGCTGATTTCTCTCTGCTTTTCCTTTCCTTTCCTTTTTGTCAAATGTCAATAAATAAAGGTTTTGAATAATTCTGCAGAATGACCTGTTGGCCACCCTGATTCATGTATCTACATTGCATCCTTTTTTAAAATTATGTTGTTAAACTTCAAAAACAGTACAATGAACATTTCTTTTAAAAATAGCATTGTAGTTGCTAGTCCATCCTAATCAGGTGTACAGGATGCTGTTGAGTCAGATCTTCTGATGTTAGTAACTAACATTCCTGGCTATTAAATCTTATCTTGATGGCGGTTGGTTGATTATTTATGTTCCAGTGCCTTTGTCGCCCCGGGAAAGAGTGGTTGTTAAGACATCACACTCACTTCTGACACCTGATTGGACTTTTGAACAAGAATCCACTTTACTTAGTTTACTTGGCGCATGCATAAGCTCAGCTTTTGCGTTCCATCGCTACTACTTCAAACGCAAATCATGGATGCGAAGGGAGTTTGCTTGTTTGTTTGACAACCTTCAGTGGGTAAAACTGAGGGAGTCCTACGAAAAGAGGTGGTTCTGTTGTCATTTTAATGTCGCTTCTTTGATTCTCCTCGTGGAATCTGTCTTTATGGCCAGCCTGACCGTCGACCTGCTACACTATAGCAAAGCTTAGGACAGTGTTTCTCAGCCTTGGGAATGTTAAGATGTGTGGACTTCAACTCCCAGAACTCCCCAGGCAGCCAACACGTTCTGGGCCTGGGCCTGGGCCTGGGCCTGGGCCCCCAAGTCTGTGCAGGGACCCCCTTTTTGGTTGTATGAGTGATTTGGGTTTGATGTTTAATGGCTACTTTGTATTTTAATTTTTGTAATGGCTGTTTTTTTTTATTTTAATTTTTGTAATGGCTGTTTTTTTTTTATTTTATTTTAATTCTGTTCGCCACCCGGAGTCACTTGTTGAGATGGGCGGTCATATAAATGGTAGTTATAAATAAATAAATTCGTTCACCGGGGATTGGGCACTAGTCCTCTTCTTTCAGCGCCAGCAGCCTTAGAGGGCGATGGTTGCAGGATTGACATGAGGGAAGAATTCCATGCATGCTTTTCTGAGCTCCCAAGATAAAAGGCAAGCTATAAATGCAACTGAACACACAAATAAATGAAGCCCAGTGCAAGTAGAGCCATTAGGATTTTGGGACAGAAGTGCAACAGGTTTTTTTTAAAATTATTTTTAAAAAGCCAAAGTGAACTTCAAATTCATCTTCCTCCCTTTTTTGGGGGGGTGGCGGCGACGGAAGAGGCAGCTGGAGAAGTGGTTTATCTGGGGAGTTTAAAATGGTCTCATTACGCCACTAAATCCTATGCTCACTCTTACTTATTCTGCAGTTTTGCGAGAGTTTCTACGGGCTTATTTTTCTGACCTTAATTCTGCTTCCTTTCTCCCCACGTCAAGGCACCATAACACTTTTTGAAAGGAGGACAAGAAAGCAGAGGAAACAGAAGAGAAGATTGCCACACAGCTTTGCAGTGATATCTTCCAGGAGAAAAACAACTGCCATATTTTCAGAAAATAGGTTTGCAGTTGTATCCTTGCTTTAAATAATGTCATTATGTGAAAACGACACAGGGTTTAATAGCTGTCTGAGTGAAATCTGGGTATATCTGCTTAGAAATAAGATCACTGAGCACAATGGAACTTATTTCCAGGTCAGGATATATAACCTCATGGTGAGTTTTCACTGGGAGCTTCTTGGTTCTGACTTCATTCTTTTTCACTGGGGTTCTTCCTTTCCTTCCAACATCACAACTTGCTTTCAGGGTCCAAAGGAGGTTGCTACTTTGAGAAAGGGCTCCTTTCCTGAGTGCAGAGAATAAGTCACATCATCCTTCAGACGTGAGCCCAAAGTTGGGAGAATTTTTTAATAAGGGGAATGAAAACCCAACAGCTGCAATGCAGATGGATTTACGCATTGCAACCTTCTAGTCACAGGTAAGGAAGTACTTGCAGAGAGAGATAAACTGGGTAACTGGCCACAGGCTTAACTGTTCTGTGCATGGATCCTATCTGGGTTATCTGAACTCGCTTCAACGTTCAAGAAAATTTTTAAGAGCACAGCTGTTTTCAGTACAGTTGAGGAGTTCAATGTTGCCATTCAAACAAGGTGAGCAAAAGCAGATGGACCACATTCCTGGAAGTGCTTAGACACCTGTTTCTTCAGTAGTTGTATACTGAGGCTAACCTACTTCCATCAGTGCAGCCTCCAATATTTAGAATTAAGGTTGGCCAAACTACTGAAAAAGGTCCGTTTCATTGCTACACAGAGTAGCTGTAGTCTGGGAAATGTCATAGAAAATGTTGTCTGGAGTTAGCATGGAAGGCGGCCTTGGGAGATGTTCAGTTTCTGAAGATGGTGACCTAGAATTACAATTTCAGAATTGTTTAGGGAGACATCTTGGGTGTGAGCGGTGGGATCTTTGGAAAACAGGTTCTGGCTGCCACATTGGTTTTTGAAACTGTTGTTTTGTTTATTTTAATGTTATTTGTTGTGCTTTGGATCTGAGCAGGATTTTATTGTTCTAATATGATTTCATTTTGCTGTTATCACCTTCTTGGTTGTGGTTGTTGTTTCTTTTGAGGAAGAGCACAGTGTTTGCATTACTTTAAATGATGAACTTGTGGTAGCAACTCAGTGACATCCCCCTTCAGAACCTCAGTGAGTCATTCCCAGATCAGCAACTTTCTGAGAACTTCAAGTGTTTGATTCTATGGGAAACGGGCTTTTTCTGCCTGGAGATGGAGCTAGTGCTGAAGCTCTCCCCACAGATTTATCTTCATGGTAGTCCTTTGGGGAAGGTGGAAAGACTACAGCTGGAGAAATGTCATGACTAAGCAGGATTTGAATCTGGCTTAACCTAGTTCAATGCTCATGGACAATCCTAGCATCAGGGAGATATCAGACTGCGGGGAGAGGGTAGCAGGAAGTGGCAAACACTTTCTGAAAGTTTATGTATCCACGTAGCCTGTTTTGAATTCCCAAAGAGATTCAGTCAACTTCTGGACATGGAAGGGATCTCTCAGGCAGCAAAATCTCTGGGTTGGCTTTGCCGATATTTCAGTCACAACATCATAGGGCTTCTGTTATTTGCCTACAGCAACTTTGCCCATTTCAGAATCAGGAAGTCCCTTTTAGCTCCACCTGGACAATGTTGGGTCCATTTTGAATGTTCTCCATGCTTTCTCCCTTTTCTTTCTCGGCCCTCTTTTTCCTTTCTGGGTCAACTGTGATTTTCCTGTTCCCTGGACTTCTGCTGCCTCATGCATTTCTTTTAGTCTAAGCACCTCCTGTTCCATTTCTAGCTCGCTCAGAGCAGCAATGAAGGTCCATCCAATGTAGAATCTCAGCCAGAGAACGTCAACGCAAGTCAGCGGCAGAAATGGACCCATCTTGAAGAAGTCTGATCCATTCCCTAAGCTCACATCTCTGTAACTTTGTAAGGGTTCCTCACTGGGGACTGGGCAACCCTTCTAACCACATAGCTCTTTTTCAGCTGATTATTTTTAGGAGGTGAAGGAATAGAAGTTAAATAACTGTTTTCTCCTGAGGTCCTGGAGCTCCCTCTGGTGTCAGATGAAGCTGTTATCAGTCCTTTTCCTGAACATTTGCTAATGTGCAACGATTCATAGCCTGGCAGCTTTCGAATGTGTTACAATTCCCATCATTCCTAACAGCATAAATACAACATGGAAATGCTCTTTTCCTTGATGGCATATGCACAGATACATATTTAATATGGTTTCACAGCCCCTTTCCTTGTCCCTTCTCAAAAGCCAATAACTAGATTCAAAGCTATGTTTTGTTGAACAAACCACAATTGGCTGGGTTCCCACAACACCCTTAACCATGAACTATGGTTTGCAAGTCACAGTGGATGGATATCTTGAGTCAGTTGAGATTAATACAGTATGTGGAACCCCCAGTGTACCACATGAATGTATTGTTGTTTAACTATAGATCTGTAATATACTTAGTGTGCAAAAACTGAAGAATGGAACTCTAGCTGATCATCAGTTCTTGGTGAAGCAGTTTGGTGTTGCTTAGATAAAACAATGAAGAACATAGTTCTTATTCTGATCCTATGAAAACATTCCTGTGGTTTTTTTTTTAAATACATTTGAGATTTGTAGCACTTTCTAACCATCCCATTTCCTTCTTCCTCACATCTAGTTGTCAAGATCTCCCCACCTTTTTCCTGCCTGTCCATATTCCATAACCCTGGAATATCTTATTAGGACCTGTGTCTGAGGTCTTTGAAATTTCCCGCTATTGTACTCTTGGTTTAGTTCACAGGCTCGTACCAAGTCAGACTCGCATGCATCAGAAGGAATTAAGAGAAATGTTTTATTCCACCAAGCTATTGTACAAAATCCCTGCACTGCTAAGATAGGGTTGGGAGTCCATGGTCCTCAGAGTGCTGCTAGAGTCTAACAGCCACACAGTTATGGATGACAGAAGATGGGAGTTCGAATCCCAACATCTGGAAGGCTATGTTTCCTCCATGACAATTACATTAATATCCCAACTGTGTTACTTCTGGTTGGGTTACTGCTAGGGTTGTAAGTGTTTGGAAGAGTTGATCCTCCAAGGATGAACTTTTTTCTTCATCAACAGGTGGGAGTTGCAAGAGGCATGACTGTAGGCTTAACCCTTCGTAGGCTAGAAAAGTACTTTTGCTTCCCCGAGAGAAAATCATGGCCCTGTTCTCTAGTAGCTCAGAGTGCTCCAGAAATCACGGTGTGGACCAAACACAAGCTGCCCATGGCCTCAGATTGCCTACCCCTGCAGTAAGAGATGTGAAATTAGCAAGAACTCAGTGCCCTTGCAATGGAAAGGGGACTATAATGCAAGGCAAGTAATACATCTGATTCAGAAAGGGGAGACCCTGGGTCGGTCGGTCTGTCTGTCTGTCTGTCTGTCTCTATCTATCTATCATCTATCTATCTATGTAATTTATATGCTGTAGTTCTGACCCTGCAATAGAACAAAAATGCACATAATTTCCAGTATCTTGCTAGCTGGGAACCATTGGTCCTAGGAATGGGTGAGGAGGTGGGTAAGTATTTAATTTTGTTTAAATCATGGCCAGTTTAATCTATGATGTTTTACATTTCTAAATAAATGCACAAATTGAAACACAGTTAACATTCAAATTACACTGAATTTTCAATGCTTTGTGTGTGTACCTTTGAGTTAGTGTTGAGTCCTGGTGACTGCCTGGACTAGTCTCTGCAATTTTCTTGGCAAGATTTTCAGAAGTGGTTTGCCATTGCCTTCTTCCTAGGGCTGGGAGAAAGTGATGTGCCCAAGGCCACCCAGTTGGCTTTGTGCTTACGGTGGTAGTCAACCATTTAAAAAAAGCGTATTTAAATAAAAGTTTAGACCAAAGCATATACATTCATGAAAATAATGTAGAAACATTCAACAAATCACAGTTAATGAGAAACAGAAAAACTGACATTGTCATATTTGGGGGGGGGGGGAATAAGTAACTGGGAAAGGCGGAAATTAACATATTCACACACACACACAAATGAGAAGCTGAAACCACCCATCCCTAGCAGATCGGGTAGGCAGGCCTTTCAGGAGCTCTTCTTATCCACCCTCAGAAGTAGACCATGCCACAGACCTCTTTGGGCATATATGCAATATTTGAAGGTTGACCTGAGCATTTGGAGCTGAAAAAGCTACATATGCAACCCACGGAAGTGACAAAGGAAAATGAAGCATCCGGCTTGAGCAATTTGCTCCACGGCCTGCATTAATTACTTGTATCCATGGTGATGGAGGAATTCTTGGAGTCTGGCTCCCAGACTGTCAACATGGAAAACATAAGGCCAGCTTGATAAAAGACCTATTGTGAGCATCAACTTCTTGTACCCCAATGAAAAAGAAACATGATGTTTCAGTCACCGCCTGGGGAGGCAACCTCTGATGGAATGAGGGCCATACAGTCGCTTCCCCAGGGGAGATCATGAAAAGGCCTTGTGTTTGGACAATGAAGTAACTCCTGTAGGCTTGCTCTGAACTGGTTTGCTTTTAAAAAGCTTCCTGCAAAGGATTTCTTTATTTCCTAATTCCATTTACAGCAAGGGTTCGATCATAAAATGAGCAGGTGAAATTGGCATTTTGTTTTTTATTCTCTTTAGTTTATTGAAAAGGTTTATTGAAAGGATTTCATCTGAGAATTAAAAAAAAAAAAAGGAATATCAATGCGGCATGCTGCTTTTTCAACATGTTTAGAGGGGGGTTTGTACTGAATGGGCAGAGCACCCTCCCAATCAAAAGTAGAAACTAATCAGATACAGTGAAAAACACCCAGAGTCACCCATTGGGGAGATGGGTGGCATACAAATTCAAATGAATGAATGAATGAATGAATGAATGAATGAATGAATGAATGAATGAATGAAATATGTTGTTCATTTTATTGGCTAAGATTTGCTGGTGGCAACCAGAGAAAAGGATAGATGAATCTTCTGAACAGTGGTGATGAAGAACATGGTGTCACCTACAAAGGCCTGCTTTGCAGATTCAAGCAGCCATAAGCACAGAGGCCCTGCGTTTTAGCAAAAGGCTTGAATTATGAAGCAGGAGCCCCTTCAGTTCAAACATCATCCTAAGCTGCAGGAGATTAAGCTTGATTTACTGAAATAAACCACAGTGACTGGGTTCATCCAACATGGTAAGCCTGAATTGAGGAAACCCATTGAGAACCCAGCAATATGTTTATTTATATGTCAAATTTATATCACTGCCCAACTCTCCCACAAGGACATGGGGTACATGTTGACTTGTGACATCTTCCAAAAACTTCCCTAAAGTTTTTAGGGGGGAAAAAATAGCACCTTATTTTTCTCTGCTTTGGGGTATCTCTGAAGCACATTGATCTCACCAAGCAGATTCCTAAGGGGAACAATAATATGGTGAAAGTGATTAGAAGTTTCTGCAAAATGGACAGAGCCTTCCAGGAAAAGGAAAGTCTAGTGCACACTTCAGTCTCCTTGCCACGTTTCTAGAAGTTCAGTCTCAGAGGAAGGTGCAAAGGAACACCTCCTCCTCCTGACCTAAATGGCTGGGTGTGAGCTTTGAGGTCTGCTTGTGTAATGCACAGTTTGCCATGTCACCTTCTGCTGGCTGCTGAGCTGTCAGAGAAACAGTGGATAACAGATGGTGGGACTGCTCTGCTTTTTCTTTCCTTCAAAGGATCATCACCTGCTTGCTCTTTGATAGGGTGGATATAAATTATGGCAGAGGTAAGTCATCAGTAGGTGGGAGATGTTTGGAAATGGGAGAGGTGTATGTTTGGGCATGATTAGTTTGGTTCATGATCACTAATATGAAAATGGAAGGTTTTCAGGCCTGCTTATTTCTTCCTTAATTCTAACCTAACTCAAGATGTTATATCTTTTGAGTCAGGTGCTAGGTTAGTTATACTGTGGAAACTGAAGTCAATGGGTTCTAGGAAGGTGAAAGAGAGAAGGTTGGTCCCCAGAGGTCATCAGGCCAAAGACCAGGCCATCATTGCTCCAGGAAGAAAATGGTTTGGAAACCTGAAGACAATTGAGCTTGGCTTGAAAATGGTACTGCATTCTGGTCCACCCCCTCCTTATCTGTTTGTATGTTTTTCCCTCATTGGTGATGTACAAAATTTGAAGTCAACTGACTGGCCTTATAGCATTAGCTGGATATAACTGCTGCGTAACTCCTCAGCTGAAATACTATCTCTCTCAGAAATCTCTTGGGCACACTCTCTCAGTGGAAGCTACTTATGAGTTGGAATGATTAATCAAGAGATGCCCTCCTCATGACTTGCCTTTTGGAAGTCCACCACACTTGTTTTGACCCTGTATCTTCTTCTGACCCCTTGGAACTTTATGTCTTGCTTCAGACTTCTACATCATCCTCACTTGTCCTTGGTCAGTATTTTTGACCAGTTGAAGGCCTGATCTTGCAAGCTTTGGAAGTCATAGTATCCTCTACACTTTTTCCTCCTTAGGGAGGCATTACCTGCACCCCAAAATCTATCACCAACAGGAAACAGGAATTATCAACCAAACCCTTTCCCACAATTATGGGAATTCACCCTCCAGTTGGGTGTGCACCCGGGGAAAAAAACAGGTGTCTTTTTTTCTTGATAGGCTTTTTCTTTCTATTGCCTACACATGAAGAAATGAAAAAAAGAAGAAAAAAAGAAAAGAAATGTTGAACATGTTCTAAAACAAGGTTCATCTGTAGGGTGTTACTGATAGTAGAGATAGGAATATGGTAGAGAGGTTATGATTCCTTCATTGATATGTGCTGAGATGTACTTCACTTCATTCTTATCTGTCTTTCAACATGCACAATTTTCCCTTCCTAATTCACATATTTTTCTGAGCAAGTAGTTGTGCTTATACTGGTGGCCAAAGCATTGCTCTGCTGAGAATTTAACATGATCTGAAGAATTAGATATTTCCAGCAATCCTTTACAATGGCTTGGAAAATATGGCACCCTGGAAGCATCTAATACGATGCTACCAAAAGAGAGACAGTTTTAGATCCATGACCATGTTAAAACCCCCTTGCTTTAAATCTTTCCTACCCTTTTGTATCTCTAATTATCAGTATATAGAGAAAGGGGGAAACAAAATGGATCTATGAGCCAGTATTATCCTCTGTATTACTTTCCTAGAGGTCTGGCCACTAGGGGACATTGCTGCATTGCATTTATGATTTCTGTGCGCCGAATTTCCATACATAACTTTTCTGAGTAGAAAAACAGTTTTGAAGGACACAAAGGCCTTGGAAATCCCCTTTTCTTTATCACTTTTAAAGTGAAGCCAAACAAAACAACCCCCCCCCCACTACTTTCTTCTAGAAAAGTTATGTCAGTAGGATCAGGACACATCAGAACATCCCAGGATACAACGGTCACTAGTACTAAATGCCACTGCTGACAATTCCATAACAGCCAACCAGGTATTGTCTAGTTTCTGGCCAGGTCATCCACCTAGTGACCAAGGCAGCTTCAGTCCAGTTTCTGAACGCACACTGGAACAAAGCCAAATAATCAGGTGCATACAAGTAAATCTGGAATACTATCACCACCATTTACTCACAGACCTTATTTAAAACAAGTCTGGAAACTCATCCATGAGTGGTGGGATCCAGTGAGGACTTGAGCAATAATCCAGGTTCCTGTGAGGACCTGGAACATCATCCTTTTTCAAAGTAGCCTTTATAATTGCCAGCACCTCTCTAGTAGTTCTCATCAGCCAAGGGGAAGGTGTGTGTGTGTGTGGGTGTCTGAGAGAGAGAGAGATAATACCCAAGTGCTTGGCCTCAGTCTTTCAAAAAACTGGTCTACTTCTTCAAGCTGAGCGAAATGAAACATCGAAACCAAAGAAGAGTTGCCTTAATGAACTAATCAGGATTAACTGTCAATATGGAGCCCCTTTAGAGTGGGTGCCAGCAATGTCATCAGCAAAATGCTTTGTAAATGTATCGCAGTGAGTTTCTGGGAGCTGTGTCACACAAAAATGGAGTATAACGTGACAGTCCTGTAACAGCTTAAAACTACTCATAGAAATAAGAGATTGCTAAAACAGAGAAAGGAAGAAACCACTGGCCTGGAATAAGTCTGGTTTATAATCCATGCTTCACTAGAGTCATTTGGAGTTTTTCTCTACTATAGGACTAATAATCAACTCAGGCATTTCACTGGCTGTGCTTGGCACCATACCTAAAAGCAATAAAAAATGTTTGTGTTAATTGTCCAGATTGTCTCTCCATTCCAAGGATTGGAAAGGTCTTTTTTAGGATCAACGGATTCTAGCAACCATTCTTGAAGTTTCATAAGATATTGGATTTTCTCCTTGCAGTGGGCAATTGTTGTTATTATGACTACTGTATTTTTTCTTGCTTTATTGTTATTGGTTTTGGGTGTTGTTACGTTTCCTTTGTCATTCCATTTATTTTAATTTTGTATTATTTTTAAGCCTCTTAGAACCTCTTTGGAACTGAGCAGCATATAAATTGCAGTATCAATCAATCAATCAATCAATCAGTCAAGTCCTCATTGCATTTAGCAATCCTTCTGTAACACTGATCTTTCTGCCATCCTTAGAGATGAAGTCTCCCAAGAAATCTAAACCCTGTGATTTGCCTATGTCAGGAGACACCGTTCCCCAATCTTCCCACAGATCCCTTTAATAGTCAGTATTAAACAGTAGTAAACAGCAGATTAGGGCGAGCAAGTGCAATGCTTTCAAAAGCTGTGCAGGCATTTTGCAGAATCCGTATGCAGAGAATGTCCCATGCGGTCATATTTTGAAGTGGGGAACTTTGCAATGAAGATTTGGGCCCAAATTTTTATGACAAAGTTCCCCACTTCAATATAGGACCAAATATGTCACAAGCCTATTCAACCAACCTAACGTGTATGGCTGGAACTGAATTTTCATTTGTTTGTTTATAAGCTAAACTACAAAACAATCAGGGGGGCTAAAATCTGGATGAACCCTATACGCTAATCTTTCCAAATCATCCTGATCGTGCACCATGATAAGTAAGAGGGCAGGCACTGAAGAACCACCTGCAAAGAAGACACTTGAATGAGTCATTGCCGTTCCTTTCCATTGACTTCCGGGTTGAGCATCCTCATGTCTTTATTTTTCTTTCAGGAACGAAAGAAGAAAAGGAAGGAGGAAAACCCCTTTAGAGATGTCAAGTGAGGGACTCATTAGGTTCCAGAATATTCTTCCAACTGGTGCACTGAACTCCTGTCAGCTATTAAAATAATCGGGCCCTGAATATTTTTGTGTGAGAATGCACCCAAATCTTGGCAAGGTTTCCAAAGGACTGTGCCTGTGGAAAAGGAGGAGCTGCAGAGAATGTTTGCTGGAACAAAGAAAATTAATCTGTTTGCAAAAGCTCACCTCCAGCTTCATCTGAAAGGGGAATCATTTGGACACAGAAATTGGGCCTCCTAGGCGGGGGTGGGAGTCTGACTTTTGCATTTCAACAAATGCTTCAAGGAAGCTTTTCATGCGTAACAGTAACGTTCTCTACGACCTTTCAGAAATGATTGGCGATGAGGCCGGTTGTTCCCCCACCAAACATTTCAAACTGGAGAAGATGAAATGTGAAGCAAACTCCCCGGCGTATCCTGGTGCTGGCGGTGGTGGTGGGGAGCATTTTTCCACTTGTGTCGACCCAAGAAAAACTCATAACTGGATGAAAGGGCAGATCAGTCTATTGGGTAACGGTACGGATACCACATTTGCGGGTGATTGCCTCTCCCCTTTTTTCCTCTTTTGTCACCTGGATCAAACTCAATGAATTACATTGCCTCTGTTTTCGGGTCGTTTTGGTACCCCTCAGTTGGAGCTCATTAAGCTCGGAGGGGCCATCCTTGGGGAATAACAAGTCTAGGATTTTTTTTAACTTTGATCTGAAGAAGCTGGAGAAGAAAAGGTCGGAAATTGTAGCAGACCGCAGGAGTGGTTTGATTAGCTAGCCCAAACTGATAAACTTTTCTGCGTGGTTTGGAAAGAATTGGCCATTTGGAAGAGCTCTGAGCAAAACAAAGAGAAAGCCGTCTTCTGTCGCTGTGTTGGCAGGCTGCCACTGCTTTTCTTTACAATCTTGCTTGCACAGCCAAAATGAACCTTGAACCCTAAATGCAGCAGACATGTTTTGGTGCTGGAGATAGAAGGGAAGAGGCAGGAACCAAGAAATGAAAAGGGAAACACACACACAAATGCACATACACACAACTGCTGGCAATTCAGTGTTTCTCCCTTTAATACCGCCCTTTTCTGTTGAGAAGGTTGAGTTTAACCTTCGGCTGTGTGGTGGGGGGAGCAAGTGGACGAAACTGCTGTAGTCACCCGGCGGTTGGAGAAGGACAAAGCATGCAAGCTAAGGACTAACGTAAGATAAACAGTGCAGGATGATAAAGGCCAAGCTAGCAAGTAAAGGAAGAGAAGATCCAGCAGATACAGAAAGGGGTTAAGGTTTCTGTTCTTTTGGATTGGAACTTTTGTTGGGCGTACGATAGGAGTGGCTGATGAACTAGAAAAACCGATTAGAAAAGTTGGGTGGATGGGTTCAAGGAGATGACTGGAACGCACGGGTACCCAGCAGAAGCCGTATGATGTCAAAAATGATGGGACGTTATTCCTCCCCCCATGACCATGTCCTTGAAAGAGGTAGAATTAATATCAAAGACTGATCAAGTTGCTGAGCATTTGTTTATTGACTCGCACAACTCATTAACCGTCTTCAGTTTCAGTCTTCAGCTTCCTGCAGAGGTGAGGTGGGCCAAAAGCTTTGGGCTTGGCTTTGGTGATGCTTGGATCCCTTCTCACCACTATTGCTATAAGAGAGGGCTTCCCATCCCTTGGAGGCAGGAAACCAAGGTGAGAGGAATGAAAATAAGCAGAATGTCATCTAAAAATAAACAAATGCCACTCTCCCAGAAAACACCAGAATCTCTCTTAAATCCTAGCCCTACCTGCACAGGTATCAGGGTCTCACACACTTTCCATTAATTCCTCTCCTCTTGAGTCCCCAAATTTGGAGTGTGGCCCAGATCTGTCACAGGTTGCTCACCTCTGAACAGCAGGAAGACAGTTCTCAATCACTGGCGTATATTATGAACCTAAGTTTTTTAAGTGCCTTCACACCTGACACTTCAACTATCTTTCCTGGTGCTCCCTGGCAAATAAAGTTAACTGATCTGCCAGTAGAGAGAAGATGTGGTCAACTCTGGTGCCCTGGACTTTTTGTGTTTTAGCTGTGTGTGTGTGTGTGTGTGTCTATGTTTGTACAGGAAGCCCTCACTTAACAACCATTCATTTAGTGACCATCTGAAGTTACAACGGTGCCAAAAAAAAAAGTGACTTATGACCGGTGCCTGAAGTTACAACCATCCCAGCACCCTCGTGGTCATGTGATCACAATCCGGGTGCTTGACAATTGGCTCGCACTTATGACAGTTGCAGCATGCTGGGGTCACGTGATCACCATTTGTGACCTTATTTATTTATTTATATTTCAAATTTAGATATCACCCATCTCACAAAAAGTGACCTTCCCAGGGGGATTCCAACAGGCAAAGTCAATGGGAGAAGCTGGATTTGTTTAATGACTGCTGCCAAAAAGATTGTAAAATCAAGTCTGATTAGCTTAACCACTGCCCCACTTAACCAATTTTCCGGTCCCTATTGTGGTCATTAAGCGAGGACTATCTGTACGTGCATGTTAATTGCTAGGAGCACATTTACAACAAGTTGGATGGAACTACTTACACATACATAACATTCACCCATATTTCCACAGCCCCTCCAGGCTTGCATTTCACCAAGTAAAAGTGTGTGTGTGTGTGTGTGTGTGTGTGTGTATACTTATGATTCTGGTAACAACTTTTGCGAGAGCATCCTGCAGCATTGTGGAGTGAAAAGAGTGATTTCCTGCGATAGGGAGGGATTTTTTAGTAGGAAATGCGTGGCACAGACCCAGATCAAAGGTGCTAATCAGTTTTGTGTACATTCATATTGCAGGAAGTTCCCTAGATTGTGTTTTGACAGATTAAACTGTAGGTGGAGGAGACCTTGCAGAGCACAGGTTGGGAGAGGGAGAAAGCTTTGAAAACTAGTGAGCGTGCAGACAGCACATTTTAAATTAGAGCAGTTGCTCAGATACGGTGTTTCTTTCCTAAAAGAAAAAAAAGAAAATAGGCTATTTTGGCAGTTTGAATGGACTGAGCATTTTTGCTGTTGCTGTTGTTTCCTTCCTCTATATCCATACCGCTTTCCCGGGTTAGGGTGTCTTGGTGGTGCTGAGTTCAGTTAGGATCAAAGAGGGAGAAAGTCATAAAAGAGAAGC
Organism: Python bivittatus; assembly: GCF_059951505.1. Lineage (NCBI taxonomy): Eukaryota > Metazoa > Chordata > Lepidosauria > Squamata > Pythonidae > Python > Python bivittatus. Next base: position 4,817,819 of record NW_028277052.1, on the reverse strand, counting down.
CTGTAAAAATCACTGAAAATGGAAACATTCAGCAGACAATATATTAAGGCAGTGTTGTCCAAACTTGGCCACTTTAAGATGAGTGGACTTCAACTCCCAGAATTCCCCAGCCAGCATGGCTGGCTGGGGAATTCTGGGAGCTGAAGTCCACTCAAAGTGGCCAAGTTTGGACAACCCTGCCTTAAGGGATGGGGAGGAGCTCATTCCACACATGGTTCACCCAAGCAAGCTTTGGGTGCAGAGATGGGGCTATCAGCAGATGCCTGAAGAAGTTCATGGTTGACCTCTTTCAAATAGCTGGGGGAGGGCGTTCCAGAAAGTTGGAAGAGCTATTTGCAGATCATCCCAAGCGAATGGTCTTCAAATCATATGAATCCTCTTGCCTGCCCTAGAATGTGCTTCCATGAGAGGGTTTTATACATACCGTGTATACAAATAAATTTAAAACTTACATTTTAGAGTAGGGAAAGAGGAACAACTTCAAGTTTCAGTGCTTTACTTTATTGGGTAATTTATTTCGATCAGTTTCAGGGTCGCTGGATGAGGTGGTGCTTATGTTTGACTTTCTTCTCATCAAGGACCTTGTAAGACCACGCAATACTGTTGCTCTGGTCCCACTTTCTGGATCTTGGTTTTACATGCTCAGTTCATTTATCTGTCCAAGCAGATGTTGTCCTATGCAGGTGCAAAAAACTGCACAATCTCTTGGCTGCTTGGCTCCATTGCACACAGCAAGGTATATATTTCTGTTGAGACCTTTCCAAGATGGACAGGCCAGCAGGAGAAACATGGGGCATTTCTGAGGTACAGCCATCCAAAATAATAATAATAATAATAATAATAAAAAATAATAATATCCTGTGACGATACCTTAACACCATCAGACAACAACATCTGCCTATCCCAGGTCCTTGGGAAGGACTCGATGGGTAGATAAAAATGCCAAATCCAGTCTGAACATCTGCCTGACTGTGGAACCAACCACCATGACCATCATCATCTAAACCTGTGTGCTGCCTGACTCTCAATGACTCTGGGCAGCTCACAGTCGAACAAATACATTACAATGAAATGCATTGTGAGAAGGGCAGACAAAGTGTCAGCAGTGAAGCACCAACAGATTTGTCTTTCATAAATACTTGCAACGGTACTGACTTCTCTTGGAGATTGCAAATGACACCAGCTTGTGGAATTCTTATGGGCATTCCAAAGCATCACTCTATTTCACATCTCTTCTCCATGGGGAAAACCAACATTATTTTCCTGATCTCTGAAAACAGTTGCAGATCTCCTGTTTCCGTTGAAGAGCATCTAGGATTTTTCTGTCCTAGAGCCAAGGGCGCCAAGGGGTCATTTGCAAAGGCCATTTTCCTTTTGCGATTCCAAGCCCTATTCTGCGTCTGCAAGAACTGCTCCTCTCAAAAGCCTTTCTCCCTCTGCCCCCCCTCTGCACTTTCCTCATTTCCCTATTCGGATCTTTTTAATCAGTAGCGCCTGCATTTTCCCTGGCAATTATAGAATTTTTCTTCCAAATCTTACTTTCCTCAGCTTTGCACAGTGTGCATCATTTGCAGACAAAAGGAGTTGCCCTGTAACATTTGGTGGCGATGCATATCCGAATTCCATGACTGCTGGCCACATCAGACCTTTCTGAAAGAGATGCTTGAGTGCGTGTCCCCAAAGCATCATGTACGTCATTGTTGCCCTCTCTTTGCATCATTCCAGACAACAGAAAACTGAACCAAAACCAATCTTGGCCCACTTTTGTGTAGCTGAGCAATCAAGGTAGTTATATATAGCAAGTGGAGAATTTGCAGCCCCATGGAATTGTGAAAGTAAGCCAGTGGGTGGCAGGAAATGACAACCCTTAAAATAAGTAAAATAGAGAATAGAGTGTTATTTTGTCAGGGATCCACCAGGAGGATATCTAAGCCTGCCTTCTTTCAGAATAGTGTGTGAAAAGGTTGGACTTGAATTTGTCTTGCCTCCTGGAAAAGAGCAAAGCTTCAAAAATATAGTCCTCTGTATTTTTATTGGAGTTGCAGGCCGTCGCTTCAATTCCACGTGGCCTTCAGATTAATTTATGCAAGACATAAATTCAGACACCTGGAAAGACCTTTCCTTTTCCTCATAGGAAGAAAGAGAAAGTCGAAGGAGAATTTAAAAAAAAAGGGGGGGGGGAATACCAGAGAAAAAAATACATGTTTCCATCCACGTTCAGTTTTGATTCTATTCAGTCCTTGCTTCGATTCACCCTCTAAGCACCCCTGACAGATGACTCCTGGAGGAACGCATCCCTAAACAGAGAAAAGGTGGCCCACCCCGGTGATCATGCTTAGTTCAGCCCACAGCTTAGCCCACCTCACAGGGCTGTTGTGAGAATTAAGATGGGGCGCTTGATTCGCGGAGCAGCACCCTTGGATCTCATCCTGCCCGTTGACGTTCCTTCAAGACTGATTCAAAAAGCCCCTTTTAGGCAGCTCTTTCCAGGCACCATGAATTTCTGCTGCTGAATTTGGTTCATCTAAACCAGTGTTTCTCAACCTTGGCAACTTTACGATGTGTGGACTGCAATTCCCAGAATTCATGGCTGGCTGGGGAATTCTGGGAGTTGAAGTCCACACATCGTAAAGTTGCCAAGGTTGAGAAACACTGATCTAAAGTTACCCGGCGAAGCAGCTTGAATCAGTCCCTATGTAAAAAGGAAGCATCTTTTCACAATCCTACGTGCTCAGCAATGCTCTGTGTGTCTGAACGGTGCCAGTTGTGCGTCCTTGTGATTTTGGTATGCCTAAACTGACGCCTCGCTCTCCCTTATGCTTAGCAAAGTGATGCCGTAGCATCTGCTCCATCAGCATTTTTCTTTTCTTTTTTTGCCGGGGGGGGGGTGTTGTTCATTATTCTGGCTACCCCCTTTTCCCAAGTGCTCCCATTGGGGGTTGAAACAGCTGACCATGCCCCCTGAAAGCGGATTGGCTCGGAGAAGCCCAGTCTGGAAGATTAGGCTGGCTGGAGATTTGAAAGGCGAGCAAGCTTGAGCCAACCATCACTGCTCTGCACAAAAATGATTGACCTTTCTACTGCTAACAAAGGAAAGCGGAGCGGCCCACGCAACGTCTTAAGGGACGCGTTGGAAGGGGCATGCGAAGTCTGAGTTATCTCCGGCAGGGTCATCTAGAGAGGGCAACTTGGTTGGAAGGACAGGAGGCAGAAGACTTTGCTGGCCAGAGACCGCACACAAGGATAATGATCTCCCAAGTGGGAAGGAGGACAGCTGTTTCTCAAGCAGCATTGTTTCCCACCAAGAGATGAAGCACCAAATATCCAGATGACCCTAAATTGGGAGTGATGGTGAGGGAGAGAAGGTTCTTAGGACTCAGTGCATTTGTTGGTAAGGCTGGATCAAGTCTTCTATTCCCAAACTCAGGCCTCAGGGGGATTTTAATTTCAAGTTCATTTATGCCTGGGATTCCAAAAATCCCTCAGCTAGATCCGTACATCTGAGCAGGTGTTATGGCCTCCTGGAGGCAGGCGAAAGACCATCTTTTTCACCCCCTTTTTACTTCTATCCTATGAGATTAAACAATGAAACATATACCTCTATTAATACTTCATGTACATTTTAAAGTGCTTGAAGGAGGATGCCAAACTTTCCCCATACACCCACCCCCCATCTTGTGCCTAGGATAAAAATCAGAAATAGTTTTACAGCCTTGGATTTCTCATGATTTGGGTGGCATTTGTATTTATTTCCTTATTCTAAATGGGGCATGACCAGGTTTGTAAAAGTCAGCAGAGGAATTCATTTTTTCTGCGTCCCCATAGTGCATTGAATCATAGACAGACCAAACAGACCAAGCTACGTCTCCCACACTAATTATGGTTAAAACCCACCAAGCTTGGCATGTCATGTGAACACAGCTACTTCAGCTGACCCAATTATGGGTTGCTTCTTGTCCCTAGAGTGGACTCATGACAACTGAATTTCTCTAGTAATTCATCTTTTTCAACTTCCACAGGCACATGAAAGGAGAAAAAGGGAGAGAAAACAGTAGAGGTGGTTAGATCCTTTCCCCACAACTTTGGGGTCAGTGGTCAATCAAGCCAATACTTTCCCATTTTTTTCCACCTGGTAGAAAAGAACTATGGGACATTGTAACTTCTTAGCCTCTGTGGCTGTTGGAAGGACTTGGGAGATGGCTTCTCCCCAATTGCCTGGACCATTTGTGATTGGGAGTGCAGGTACATGAATACTCTAGTTGGAGAAGCTTGTGAACACAACTTTAGGGTATGATACCCTTTGATTTCAGTGGGTAGAGTGCACTGTTGTGCTCTAGGCAGGGAAATACCTTGGCTGGGGCATTTTAGTCCTAGTCTTGATGAAAGGTTAATTTCCATGTTGAATCTTCATTAGTAGCTAAGATGAGTGGAGAACCAGAAGGGCAATAGCTAGTCACTCTGATGCAGGAAGATGGCATCCAATTTGCTGGCAGCTGCTGATATTCCTTTGCCTGATAATTGTCAGCCAAAGAGTGTCTTGAGGTCCACGTTGTGGACTTAAGGGAAGGGGTGGGGTGAAGGCCTGGAGAATGTATGAAATGAGTCTTCTGCTCCAGCCCCAAGATGCACAGATTATGGTGGCCTATCTGCAAACCCCACCCCAACCCTGAAAACAAGAGAAGGGAAGAAAGAAAGCCAATTGTTGGGCCAATGAGAAAATGATTTGCAAGAGCTGAGAAAAGCAGGGGGAGTTGGGGGAGGTTTGGAATAGATTCAAGAATGACGGATGAGCTTGGCTAGAGGCTTCATCTGCCTGGAGGAGAAAAAAAATGGGAGGGAGAGCATTAGTTGTGGCAATGTCATTTATGCTTCTTATTTCCCTCCCCTGAATGCAAAATCAATTGTCGATGGAGAACATGATAAAACAAATGGAGGACAGGCCACTCTCTTTCTCTGTCTTTTTCTTGGCGCAAACAAAAGGCAGAGAGGTTTATATAGGAAACAATGGATAGTCTTTCCTCCTCTCCCTAACCTATGAAAGTGTCTGTCTTTTATTAGACAACTTAAAAGACAAGGGGGGGGGGAAATCTGGGTGATGGGAATGGATGAAATCTGTGACCTTGGACAGCGATAGCTGACTCCCTGGAATGGAAACAGATTCAAGTTCAGCTGTTGGTTTCTGGAGAAGGGTGGGTTCCCTGGCTGAGCTGGACCTTGGAATGAATAACACGAAGCTTATTCCTGGGCCGACGACACCTCTTCATCTTCCTGTTTTTACCTTCATCTTTTCCCTCCTTGTCCCTTGCCGTCACCCGCCCGGTTCTCCCACACCAGTCCCTCTTCCTCCTCCTCCTCCGTCTCTTTCACATACTTTAGCCCCTCTCTTTCATCTCCGAAATGACCTGAAATGACCTTTCGCTGAGCTTTAGACGTGACTCAACTGATAATAGTGAATACTTTGGGGCCCCTAAGTGTTGGGAAGTCTGAGCACGTAATGGGGGGAGTGTGTGAGTGAGAAAGAGGGGGAGAGAAGAAGTCTTTGTGAGCACATTTGTACTTATGTGAGCTTTCTAAAGTTTGGTTTTTTTTAAAATATATATGCAATGGTTCATAAACCATTGGATGTTGGATGTTTTGTGCAAGTTAGCACCCCACGATATTTTATTCTGTTTATATAAAATGTTCCTCATAGAAAATCCAGGTTTTTGGAAACAGAAAGAAATTTATGGACAACAAAAGAATGGTGGGTGGTGGGTGATGGGTGATGGGTGGTGGGTGGGAAGAGAGGTTTCAACTTGGCCTGTATAATAAGGTTCTCCTCAACCAAGCATTTTTCATGGCATAATCAGCTGGATTTGAAAAAAAAAAGGGCGAATTTAAAGAAGTCTGCCTGTCATCAAAATCTCAATAGAAGTGCCCCCTGTTGTTGTTTTTTAAAAAACCTGTGATTGTGTTAATTTATTTACTTCTTATTTTTATATTCTGCCCTCTCTCTTACAAGGTGGTACAGTATATAGGTAGCCATCCTCATTTTTATATTCACAACAACCTTGTGAGGTGAAGCAGGAAGTGAGGAATTACTACAGAAAGGAAAGGCTATATTGAATGTTTCCTTCTGCATCTTTAATTTCCTGCTCTAGTAATTCCTTTGACTTCAAGAGGGCTTTTAATTGACAGTCCCAACAATGCCAATTGCCTCCATTCTTTAAAGAAAATGTACCAAAGAGGGTGATGGGCCAGATATATGAGAATCAGGTAGGGCAGGGTGATAAAATGAGATAAACAATTTAACTTTGAAATGGGATTAAATGTGGTATAATACATATGGTTTGTCAAGATTAAGTGAGCTATTTTGCTTTCAGGATATCTTGTAGAAGCCACTGGTGTCAATTCTAATTCTTAATTCAATCTATCAAAATATCCAAGGTGGTTCTATATTAGCAAACATTGACTAAAAAAACTTTCCATATTGTCTTGTTTATCTCCTTATTTTTGGACTTATTTGAGATGTTGTTGATTATTAGTTATTCATAGTCAACTGTAACGACTCCTTCAACCTCCCATAATTTTTGTTTCTTTCTAGCATTTGCAACACACAACACACACCATACATGCTTTTCTTCTAAATCATATCAGGTCAATACAGAACATCTTGCCTCTGAAGAAAGGTTCAGGCTACCCCTGTTATTAATTACCTGGGTTTTCAGATCTTCCTTTCTAGAGGCTCCTTCTCAAGCTGACCCAAGGACACTACCATTGTTGTAGTGGGTGAAGGATAAGACACAGTTTATTGCCTTAAACTCTGAAGTAAAGTGAAGATTGTATATTCCCAAGCTTATTGAACTGATAATTGTCTGTAGGCTTCCCAGTAAATGGTAGCAAGTGACTAATGAGTTTATCTAAATGTTGGACTTCTTCTCAAGGTCCACAAATCCAAAGGAGGCCCATAGGCTTGGACTGAAATCTACCTGCCTCTTGGCAATCTAGTTTTCAATCCCACAAAGACAGAAAGGACAAGGTCTTTCTCAGCAATCTAGCACTATATGTTGGGTTGTTGAGGTGCTATGAAACCTGGTCATTCCTGTACAGAGGTAGAAAAGGAAGGCAACCTAGAATTTTCAAGAGTAGGTCTTTCTTATTGAATAGAGCAGTATTTTGACCATGTGGATTTTTCTACAACTTCAAAATAACCCATTGAAAATATGATAATCACTTGTTTTTCCAGAAGGTGAATACTTTGCATGCATCTTCACCTACATAGTACAATAGTACATTTTAAAAAATACAAATTACTCTGCCTTCATTCTGTGATAACTAAATTTCATTCCTATCTCCTTGGTGTGAGTACCTTCTTTACAAAAGCATTTATTGGTGGATATTTGTGAAGAGAACAATGCTGGATGGACCTCCTGTGTGGCATTGCAAAGTCCAATAGGAACAGAGCACCCACGTTTGCCCCCAGTAACGTTCATAATAAAATCTCGTTAGACTCTTGTTGTCACTGTTCTCAAGTTCATCTCCTTGCATGAAAGAGGAGGCATCAGAAGATGGTCTACGTAGGACCTAATTAGATGACAGTAATGGGAAAAATCTTGTCCAGAAATGCTGGACCAGTTGAAATAGCTGCCTCTGTTCCTGAGATGTTTATACACTATTTGTAAACAGTGTGCCTTGTGGTAGAAACTGATCATATGGGATATCTTTGCATCAGCCTTATATTTCTTAGTGGCTGCAAATGCGCTCTTGCACATGATTAGTCCTAGGCAGACTAAGATATTCACAAACATTGCAACTTTAGAAGGTGAGTGCCCCATTTGAACCTCTAGAAGCACTCAAGTAGACTGTAGGATGTTTCACCTGTTACAGTCTCACTTGAAGTTTGTTTTCTCCATGACACTGATTTTTACATCCAGGGCAACTTTACATGGTTTGGGGCCATACAGATCTACAAAACAGTAGATCTTTGAAATTTCATATGACTTGCATTAATTCTGGCATTTGTTTTATGGTGTGTCTCAGTTTAGGAGGCTGTTAAGAATCTGGTGGTATGAATCTTGCATCTTTATCAGCCACCGGAATGTAATTGGTGATTTTTTCCCAATATAGAGATGTAGTGTTTTGAATAGTTAACAGGGAAAAATACAGGTTTCCTGGTTTTGTTTCTTATGCAGCTGTTAACAGTGGTGGATACCCTTTCATTTCTTCCAAATAACATTGGTTGCATGAAGCCAATGTTTAGTTCATAGTTTAAACTATGGTTGGATTCACACTTACACACTCAGCCAAGACCAAACTAACATTACGATTTACAGTATGAACCTAGTCTGCAGCTTTAAATTTATCAGTTTGCCTTCCAGCTTGCTATGACCACCATCTCAATGCAAGATTCATGATGGATTTATTTTTATATGCTTTGCGCCTCTTAGTGGATTTTTAACTGGCAACATTATCTTAACTTTAATCAAGGTTTGTAGGATCGGACAACCTGGAATTGACTCCAGTACTGGTCAGGCAATCCAACAAAGTCAGGACTGAAGGACAGAGAGTGTTAGAACAACATTCAGAGAGCCATGGATTGTTCCAACCAAAGAAGGGATATTAACTTTTAAAAATTCACTGAAATAATTCATGCCACTAATTGCCATGAACTTTGTTTTGGAGCTTACCTTCACTGAGAAAGGTCCCCTGGAGTCTTGTCTCGCCTCGTCTTTTGGCATAAAACGAGGCCAAGCACACCTCATTCCTTCAACTCTTGCGATAATGTTTATTGAGAAAATAAAAACAGAGGTTCTCAATGGGTTGGCCTGCTTCAGTGTTTTTTCTTGCCCCCCCTTCCCCGCTTCCCCTCCCCAGTCTGGAATGGCCTATTCATTATTTATATTTGACAGAAAATTCTTCATATTTGACAGTTATTGTTAAAGCATATGCAAGCCATTCCTTGGAGCTCAGCAATTCTCACATTTATGTCCTCCTGGGAAAAATGTTGCAAAGCAAAGAGCAAACTTGGCCATGTGGGGAGACCAGGGAAGGGGGAATATATTATATGACTATCTACAGTATATAGCCATCCCCAAACATCCCTTTTGATGAACTGATCTGCAGGTTACAACCTGCTTTCACTGACCTATGGGGGCCTGGTTTGGCACTGCTGGCGGAGCCTCTCTCCTCGATCTGGGGATTCATCTGCACTCCCAGCTCTCGAAGAAGCAGGAGAGATGTGAGGTTTTCCCCAGCAGCCACTACTGGGAAGGGAAGCACTATTCATTGAGGGAGCTCGAGATGCAGAGTTCAGGTCCCTGCCTGGCCCCTGCTGTCTGTCAAGACGATGTTTGAACTTGCTTTGGGGCACTGGATTTACTTTGCGAAGTTGGAAAGAATATCTGAATCAGTTGTTTTCTATTCTGCAGCGCCAGGAAGAAGTTGGAAGCTCTATATAACTGTTTCTAGATCCCGATGTAGATTTTTCCTGATCAGCTACAAATACGGGAAGTGGACTGAAATGGAATGAGGATCGCCCAGGTCAGTATTAATCCTCCTTAACTGGAGGCTGCAAGTTTTAAATGGGATTATCGTTCGTATTATATTTTATTAACCATTTTGAGGGCAGAAGGCTTCCCGGCTTCCGTTTCTTACTTGATCAGAGAGGGCTTTGTTTTCTAGGCAGCTGCTTACGATGCAGGTTATGATACTGTAAAGTGAAAGAAAGGACATGTGAGAGGAAAAATCTTTCTCCGACTTTCTTTAAACAACTGCAGATGAGAGAAAGAAAGAAAGAAAGAGAGAGAGAGAGAGAGAGAGAGAGAGAGAGGGAGGGAGGGAGGGAGACATTGGCAGGGTGGAAAATTTATTTCAGTTGGAGGAGAAAAATTGTTAAGAAAAGGATCTATTGATTCCCTCCCGGCACTCTACACTTAAAACTCCTTCTTTAACCTTGATTGATCCAGTAAACTTCTGGAAAGTTGCTGAGAAACTTAATCTGAGTTGTGCCTGATGTGAATGCAGATGTTTGGAAGACTCGAGTCGAACTGCTGTTCCTTTCTTATTGCATATCGTCCTCCCAAGCAGATATTTAGAGTTAGTCATTCTTTTTCCCTATTAAATGTTCATTGTATAGCACCCAAGTAGTTTTAATCTGGATTTTAAGTTGTGAATTTCAAAGAGGCCGCAGTGATGTTTAGGGTGAGCGTGAAAGACTCTTTCTTGTGAAATTAAATAGTCTGAAAGAGACAGGTTATAAGTCGAAGTATAAACTTTATTTGTGGTCAAAGACCAGCCACCAGTTACACATTACATGTAATCAGGAAGACAATTGAAAGGAAGTGCAGAGAAAATAACATTCTTGAAGAGTTAAGCTAAACAAAATAATCCTAAAAATGAGAAAGAGAGAGGAGAAGTAGAAATAAACCTGTCATAATCTCGAACAGTAACAGTTACGGAAGAAAACTGGCAGCCCTTGAGATTTCTGAAAACAAACTGGTAAGAAGAGTGTGTTCTCCTTATCTGGCCTAGCAAGGGAGTTGGGTGAATGGAGCATTCTTGAAGCTATGCATCAGGCCTCACAGAAGGGGCAATGTAGTCATACATGTATAACCGTCTCAATGTCCTTCATCAGAAATGGACACAAATGCTTTTGCACTGGAGTGTTTTTGTATCTCCCTTGGAGGGGAGGGCATAAAATCTGGCCAAAAACAGGCTCTCCAGTGAGACAAGCACAAGATCGTAACGAAATAATTGGCGGGAGTGAAAGGTCTCCCAGGCAGGCCGCCACCAAAATAAGTAAGGAAGAGGCGTGTACTTAGATATTTCTGTTGATCTGAATCCAATAGTTGTTGCCTTAGCTCCATTTCAGCTCTCTCAAAGCCAAGCAAGATCAGATATTAAGTGTCCACAGTGTGATTGCTTCAGTTTGATGCCTTTCGTTCTTGGCTATCTTGAGGACTTTTTATGATTCTCCAGCAGCTGTGTATTTTATTTCTTGTTTTCTTTTTGCATTGTATATATTTTTATTTGTTCTTAATGTTGTGAGCCACCCAGAGTCATGTACTTGAGATGGGTGGCCATATAAATTGAATGAATGAATGAATGAATGAATGAATGAATGAATGAATGAATGAATAAATAACATGACAGAACGCTCTCCAAAAGGATTGAGGAGGCATGGATGCCCTATAACAGGGGGTAGATCACTTTAGCACGGTGTTTCTCAACTTCAGTAACTTTAAGAGGTGTGGACTTCAATTCCCAGAATGGCTAGGGAATTCTGGGAGTTGAAATTCACACCTCTTAAAGTTGCTGAGGTTCAGAAATCCTGCTTTAGCATCAAAATATTTGTAGTGGCAGGGTTGTAAGTCACTATCTCTGCAGCTAGCAAGATGCAGAATGATATCTTATGAACCAGGTCTCTTAGGTTTCCACAGTGGTGCAGATGATGAGGTGTGCTTCATGATATCATTTGCATGACGATGTCAGGATGGACACTACGTAATTTTGATGTCATTGTGGCATCTATCAGACCCCTATGGCTGGTCAGTGACAGCTCTTATTTTCCCCAAACAGCAGAAGATGGAAACTGAATGATCCCTAGATGCCATTAACCTTTTAGCAATGCACGCAGCTTGCAAGCCTCTTATTGAAAACCACCTCAATCATTTCTTAGGAATCTTTATTTGAAGCAAGGGCTTGAAGTTGTCACCTTAAACTTTCTTAGAGATACGATGGATGCATCACTATCATTTGGGACTCATCCACATGTCCCCTTAACTAGCTTAAAAGTGCCTTGCTAGCCAATCTTTAAGGACATGTCCTTATGACACAGAATTTGTCTCATCACCAGCCCATAGCTGAGGCCACCTAGCGTCCTATTTCACTGATACGATGTTAAAAGTTCTATTTTCCATCTTCTCCTGATGCAAACCTGGCAAATGGTGACAGTTAACTAGTCCCCAAACTAGTCACTTTTCTTAAGATGTAAGAGTTCTATCTTACTCCACCTCAGGAACGTTGAGAGGGAGCATGCAAGTCTTATTTCCAAGGAGAAGTGATTCTGTAAGAAATAGAATCCCCTGGCCTTCATTTCCTTTATATTCTGGATTTAATACAAGTGAGATGGGATCAACTGACCCCCTGCCTAATAAAACACAAGCATGCCAAACACATTCCTTTGGTGGTATTGTTCTATCCCTCCCAGAAGTGATTTTTCAAAGCTATGAAATGTCAGAATGCAGGAAAATGTCTTCCTTGAGCAATTGGGGTAATTGGGGTAGTTTCAACTGTTTGGGCCTTTGCTTTTTCAGCATTTAGCCCTTCAGGATAGGCCTGGTCAAAAGACAGAACCCAGGAATGCTGCTTTATTATTGTTGTGTATAATAACAGAACTCCGAAACCCTGCCCAAGTTCCTCTCTGTTCCTCTCTTATACTAATAAAATTAAGATAGGATTAATCTGAGCTTCTTTCTCATGCTTGCTTCAACCTCTGGATTATGTGACCACATCTCCACATTCTTCTTGGTTCTTTTGTTCCAAGGCCATCACAGCAAGGCCTTATAAACATTTCTCATTTCAAATAAGGATCCCCACAGAGAATGGCAGTTATTATCTTTATAGACCCTGAGCCCTGGGGTGTCAAGGTGACAGCTGTCAATCTTCGGTCAAAGCCCTGCCCCTTTTCTGCATGGGTCACATGTGCAATGCACTTGGAAAAAGGAACAGGGTTTTGATTGCACAGTCAAGCCATCTTCTTGATATTTTTAGCTCTCCCATGGATGCCTCTGCCTGTATATTTCGGCTTGGTTAATGTTGGCATCCAAACCTTCTCCGGGAAATCAAGGCTGGCATTTAAATTCAGTCCTAGAATTCTCAACTGGAGCTTGGGCAATTTATGGGATAGTAGACGCTGATGTCACATGGAGAGGTATTAGGTTGGGTTTTAATTTGGGTATTAGCTTGGCATTAATTTTAAAGAAGCTAATTTTATTAATTAAATTCAGAGGCAGTATAATGAAATCAATAGTGCTGGGTACCACATCTGGCTGAGTATATATATCCCCCCTATCAATCTCCTTCTGGAGACCAATTTAAGGTGGTTAAACCAAATCTCATTATCATTTTGGACTAATGGCCATCTCCCAGGATTAATTCCTTATCTTTGGAACAGTGAAAATAAAAATGGATTAAATCATTAGGGAAAGTAGAATCACTATTTTTAAAAAAGCCCAAATATAATGTGTTTCAACAGTTGGGCCAAGTCAAACATTAAAGTGACCAGCAATAACTTTATGTGAGATGGGCGGCTATATAAATATGATAAATAAATGCAATAAATCAATAAATAACTAGCAGAATCAGGATGTGTTAATACCGGATCTAATATATAATCCTCAAATTACCCTTGTTTTCATTTGCTTGTCTCAATAATCACTAAGGAGGGAGCATAGTTATTCAGAATCTAGACAGCAAAATCCTGTGTAGATGCTCCCTGGTGCTCTAAGTAAGTGTGTAGAGAATTGCAAACCGAGTTACTCTGCTTGTTTCATGCAATGGGCAATACAAAGGAAATGAGGATTGAGGAATGTGTAACTTATTTATACACTATAAATATTCTCCCCTGTTTATCTGATTTCGATTTTCCTCCCCTTCTTCCTAGATTGCCTCCTCTGTGTTAAATGTGAAATTGTACGTGCCAGGGGCAAGGACTGGTTAGGAAATATTATTAAATGTGTCGTGTGCTGAAGGCAGGGATGGGCTGCAGACCAACTTATGTTTTTTAAGTGCCCACGGTCTGCGTGGAGAGAAGTGATAATGCAAAGTGAGTGGAGGTAGGATTTCCAAGAGAGATTATGGGGAAGTTTGGGGGATTCTTCTTTTAAACAAAAGATATTAAACCTATTTGAAGACATACACTGTCATTTCGGACACCCATCGTAAAGCAGCAGGACATTATATTACCGAATTTCAGCAAAAAGATTGCTCCAAGAGACACAGAAAGGGAACAAGGGTTGTCTTGAGGCCTACAAATGCCCATTCCTGTCCTATAGAAAGCTAAGGCTAATTCTCTGAATGGAAATGTACAGTGATAGAAAAATAAAATGTGATAACTGGCAGGCCCAAATTAATCCACTGCTTTGCTACTGTACGTAAAAATGTTCTGCATCATTTAGTTTCAAAAATAGAGATAGAAGATGGTAAGGTCATTCTGGGGGGGGGGGGTAAAAATAATTAAGATGGTAGCTGCAACCGTGTGATAGAAGCCCCACCCCTTCTTTACATGTGGTTGCAGCCACGATCTTTACTGTTTTGACCTCTCTCCCCTCAGACACCCCTGGAAGATAAGCAGTTTTGTATTGTCCTCATCACAGAAATCTTACATGGCAAGTGTGTTTTGGAGAGTTCACCAAGGATTGGTTTCCTATAATCTTCCATATTAATCTGTGGAGTTTGTTATCATAAGAAGTTAATAGTGATGGCCAGTAAACCAGATGGCTTTAAAAAGGGATTGGATAAATTCATGGAGAACGTGTCTATCAAGGGTCTTAGTCTTGAAGACTCATTGTTATCTTGAGGTTGGGGGAAGCCTCCAAATACAGTTGCAGCAGAACAACAGGAAGGGAATGTCTCCACCTTCTGCTTTCAGAGTTGGCCACCTTGAGAAAATGCTGGAATAGGAGAGCCTTGAGTTGTCCAATGGGACAAGGATCATATTGTCTGTTAATTTCATGACTTTATTGAGAGGAAGAAGGATCTGGTTAATTTTTCAGAGGCATGTGAAATTTGCCAGGGGTGGTGGTGGAAAGTCAGGTCAAATTTGGTACTACATTATTTCATCCTGTGAAAAAGTGTGTGGCAGTCATAATCTTTTCATATCCAGAATAAGGATTGTTGGATAGATAATTGGGTGATGCACCATCTTGGTTTCAGCTCAAGGAAGAATTACAGGAAGCCCCAGAAAATCTCCCAAATTTGCTCTTGGGTTTCATGGCAAATTGCTTTGAAACTGTGATTCACACATCATGGTAAGCTGAAACAAAGAAAAGAAAATGCATGGTAGCTCAGTGCAATGTGCAAATCTAACCAATATCTCAATATTTTACATTTGGGATATGAAAAAGAAATCAAAGCATGAAAAATATTGAGGATGGTACCAATTTAAGAATTATGGGTGTTTATATCATATTAAGATACGAGAATATTTTGAATTTGACTACCTGGGCCAAGTTCATTCTCTGAGCATTGTTTCAGCAGACTTGTCCACAACCTCACCAGAACTCCATCCATAATCTTTGTTACTAAGGTTGATGGGGGCCTATTTCCTAGCCTGAAAGAATTTGCATCTCAAGGACAGAAAGAGAATGACATGGAGAATATGGGCTTCAGTTTGGCTTGGCATTTGCATTTTCACCAAATAAGGCTGAGCAAAATTTGTCTTCCAAAATTCTCCATGCCGTTTATGGAGTACAAAATGAGATGGGCCCCTGAATTTTCATGGTGCAGGTGAAGTGGCCAACTATTTATTTATTTATTTATTTATTAAATTTATATGCCACCCATTTCCCCCTAGGTTGTTTTCCATCTGGAGGTCAACCTAAACTTCAGATCAAAAAGTGGGAAGTCCCATCCCCAACATCCTAATCCCTCCACTTACAAAATCAAATTATCAGGGAATACATCTCTAGTCTAGCCTTTTCCTTGACATGCTACTTATCTTCATGGAGAGCTTTGATTTTCTTTTGGTACAAAGATGTACACAGCCACCGGAGTCTCACGCAGCCTCCTCTCCTCTGTAGTGAGAAAGTCTGCAAACAGTTTTTGCTATGCAAGATTACACCAACAGATTACATCTCTCTTTGTATCCAGCCATAAGGGCAGAATTCCTTGTGCTTCAGCTGTCTGTTGACTTCCCATCTTGTCTACTGATTCTGGACGGAAGGTTTCCTTCCCTCCATGTGACCTGAACCTCAGGCTAATTTATTTCTGTCATGGTGGTATGGCTTGGAAACTGGTGGCAGTGCAAAAGGGGAGGAAAGGCAATCACTTCAAGATGTGTAGGAAAAATTTCTAGGAAGACCAGCTAGACATTCCAGCAACTCCCTCCCATCCTCCCTTTATATGACTGTACTTGGCCAATGTTTTTCTTTGCAGCTGAAACTACACAAATGTCAACTCAAAATGAGCTTGAATTTTAAAAAAAATTTTTTTTTACAAAAAATAGCACCTCAGCTGCTACCAAAGTTTTAATTCAGGGCGGCTTGAACATGACCTATGGCTGAAAATCTGGTACATAACAGGGGAATCATAGAGTAGCCCAGTGTTGTCCAAACTTGGCCACTTTAAGATGAGTGGACTTCAACTCCCAGAATCCCCCAGCCAGCCACTGGAATTCTCCAGTGGGCAACACTGGCGTAGCCTGTAGCAGATAAAACCTAAACTGAACTGATCTGGCATTTTAACCCGATTGTGCTTTCACTGAAGCTGAATAATGCAGCAACTAAACAACAAACCCTTTCTCAACACTCCTGTACCTCTGCTTGCCTCATTAGAAGCTGTAATCCCAGTTGATCTTTACTGAATGGTGTCCTTTTTTTCAAGATGAAGAATGAAGAGGTTCCTTAGGCAATTTCTGGGGAGCTTCAGTGGCCAATGGGAAAAGGTGTATTAATTTGTGGATCAACATCCCTGTTACACTTGTCATTTCATTACATCTTCCAATCTAGGAGGCAGTAGGCAACTTCAGTGCTTAGAAAGATCAGCTTGTTGGAGGTGACTAGAGACTTCGTAACCATCATAGCTGAGCTTCTTAAAATGATTCCCAGCCCCTCAAACAGCAGGACACCTTCCTCTAGATGTCATTGTTTATTGTTTAACATTTTACTCCACTCCATTCTAAGTGGTAAACCAGAGATGTAAAACCCCAAACTTGGCTTAATGGAATACAACAAACCATAGAGGAGCATAATAGAACAAATAGCAACTGGTTTTTGACAGGGGTAATTCAGGGCATGAAGAAATGTGACTGTTCTTCATAGACAGATGTGCAACTGCTTGGGATTACACTTTCAGAAGCTCCTGTTTTCTGCAGGTTTGGTGAACTTGTTAAGAAGGTGTCTCTCCATAGGTCTTGGCAGTGTCTTTGACTGGGCTCAGAAGCTAAGTGGGGTCAATCCTGGGACTTCAGGGACCCCTAAGGCCTTAGGTTGGATTGGGAAGTCCAAAAATATTCTGGAAGAAGGCAATGCTTCCATATTGTTGCCAAAAAAAACCACACCTCCCATGAAGTCACCAGGTGTTGATCTGGCCTCAATTTCCTTTTAATTCCCCTCCAGCAAAATGTATCTGAATGATTTTCCAAATGCATTGGATGGGTTTCCTGCTGCTTTTGCTGCAAGGAAAAAACCCAGCTCATTGACTAGGTTCACACAAGTTGAGTTACAAACCACACACAGTGACTGGGTTTACTGCATTATGGATTACAGTAGGGCAATGGCAATTAGTGCAACAGCCGAAACCTGTCTATCCTCAAATATCCAGAATGGAGAATGTAAGTCGCCCAGGGCTGAATTATTGGGCTCTTGGTATGCTCTGAGGTTGCTTCTGTTCCTGCAGCATTGCATTCCCGGGATAGGTAACAACATCAGTGCGTGGGGGAGTGGAGCCAGACTGACAACCTGAATGACTGAAAATGAATGGGAAGAAACACAGTTCAGAGATTATAGTAATGGTGGTGATGAGATTCTACTTTCCCTTGAGTGTTAGAACTGCTCTGAATCCTCCATATGAAGCAGCCTTGGCCAGTCTGGATGGGATTTCTGAGAATGGTGTTTTCAACAAGTATTAAGGGTTCCAGGCGTGAGGATCCACCCTTGAGCTGTCTGAATGATGCAGTGTCTTCAGACCACAGCACAGCTGTAGTCTGCAAGATGGAAAGTTGGGGATGGGAAAGTGTTCTTGGAACGTGAGTGTCAATTATCTGAATGTTTACAATTCATGCATTGTTTTTTAATTGGCAGCATTAGGGTAGATGTTTGCCTTTGTCCTCTCGTATGGACCTCCAACTCAGCCCATGAGCTGCTAGGCTGCAAGAGCGCGCTTTTCCTGCAAAATATCTGTCATATGCTTTGCAGATGTCCCAGATGCCTGTACTGAGAAGATGTGTAAGGGGGTGGGGAATGTGTGAATTTGTAATCCTGGGCGTGGAAAAACGCAATGGTTTCCGAATAAAAATGGAGAAAAGACCAGTGTGGCTAATGAACTGCTTGTTTCTGCCACCAGCTTTTAAGTAAGTAAATAAATAAATCTACAACTGCTACGTAGAATTTAACAGCACCTGGATCTGAAAATGACCCTCCTTCCTTTATTTCCCATGGCCCATTCTCATTCTCAATTAGCATTATTTACTGTGATTTGCCAGAACTGGGACACCAGAATGAATTCCCATTCTTCCTCTGTTACTTTTGTCACGGCCTCTTGCTTCTCATTTTGTCCACCTTGGTTGTGGTTGCTCTTTGGCAACGGGGGAAAATTTTTCTGCCTGAAAATAGAATCCTTGGGTCATAACCCAGATTCAGATGGAACTAGAATCAAGGGAGCATTCCTAGCTTGACAGCTTAGGTTGGAATCAAAAATGAGAACTATATGACAAACTGTAAAGATTGCCCTTCGTACCCATCATGCACAGACCCCCATCTTCAGTCCTAGTAGAAACAGCTAAAAGTTCCATCATACATGAGATCCAAATACCAGCCTTGTGCATATTTAGGCAGAAGGAATTGTGAAAAGCATATCATCATTTACTAGCTGAACAGCACAGAACAAAAGTATATTAAAAACAAGCAGAAACTATGAACTAATTCAAAAGAAAGAAAGGCATGCAGCTGAGCTTCATGAGTTTTGACCATATCAAAGGTCGGATATTCTGTATGTGAATCTAGTAAGCATATTAAAATCCCAGAATCATAGATATCTAATATCAGGGTTTGCATTGTGGCATGATAACATGTGGGAAAGATTGAAGGCAAAAGGAGAAGAGGACGGCAGAAGATGAGATGGTTAGATAGCATCACTGAAGCAATGAGCATGAAACTGAGCAAACTCAGGGAGGCAGTGAAGGACCGGAAGGCCTGGTGCAATATGGTTCATGGGGTCATGGAGAGTCGGACACGACTTAACGACTAAACAACAACATGATAACATGTGTTTCATCATCTTGCTCTGTAGAAGACACCTGTGCCCAGAATGGGAGCATATTGAGTTGCCCCCAGATCTAGCTGAACAAGAAGAGTCCATTAAGCAACTGTCAGACTTCAGTCATTGGTTCATATCTCATGCTAAACTATAATGTAGCTGGTTTCATTCTGACGTAGCATGTGCCTAAATCCAGCCAATGTGGTTTGGAAACAATAGTTTATGGCCTACCATCATGTGCGAACCATGCCACTTGTTTGTTCAATGCATCAGGGATACATCATCATGACTTAGCACCATGGGTGTAGCCAACCACTCTCTGTCCTCAACAGCTACCTTTCTGGGGAGTTCCCCAAATATTTATGATTGTATTCTTTTCTCCCATGATGCATCTTAAAGAGCAGTTGCATTCTATAAGATAACCTAAAGCCAGATAGATAAATGATAGATAGATAGATAGATAGATAGATAGATAGATAGATAGATAGATAGAAGAATAAGAGAGAGAGACAGAGACAGATGTTCACAATATAAAACCTGGTGATTTGTAATGGTGCCTGTCAATCATATTTATATTTATATGCAAAACACATTAGGAGCCACCTTATTCTTTCCACTCACTCATTTAGTGCACTTACACCCAGGGCTTTCCAGTTTAAACCACTCCAGAATCAGTTCTGAACCTTTGGGGTTCCATGATGGTGTTTGGCAGCTGAGTATTTCTTTCCAGCTCAGTCTGCAGTGCATCTGAAACACGGAAGATCCGCTTTCCTAACAGGAAGAATCCTTGTCTTATCCTGTCCCCTCATTCCATGTCACATGACCACCAGCATTGTACAGCAACGGTTCCATTTTATGAATGAAAAACAGAAAGAGAGCGCAATAGCAGTGTATCTTCTTTTCTTTTTGGAAGGCCATGTATTTGTGTGGTTGATGATTATCTGGTGGTTCCTGGCAGGCAACTAAATATCGTTTTTGGTATTCTCATGTTGGTCAGCGATTGATTGACTGATTTGGTAAATTTATATAGCCACCCATCCCACACAAATGACTCTGAGCGTCATACAAAGTTATCGCTTAGCCTTTGTGAAGACAGTTTACTGTGTGGTCCAGATGCAAAATTCATTATGGGAACTAGAAAGGATGGTGGTGTGGAAGCACCCTTAGCCAAACTAGAGTCAGATTCACAACACAGATGCTTGGAAGAAGGCTTTGAAGACTCCTCTCTGTCCATCAGCTGGAGGATAGGATGCCTTGGAGAAACCCATCAAAGCTTCCTCTGTTCTGACATATCTGTTTGTGAAAGCAGAGAGGAAACCAGCTCAGGGACCTTGGTTTCTCTCCAAGACTGTTTTAGGTGTAAGGACAATCAGGTGGCGTATCTTAGGCTGAGGTCATAGAGTACCACGAGTGGCAGTCTTCAGGCCCCAGAAATGCCATGGCCTGTTCTCTCTGTCCCAGTTATCTGAAATCTAAGGAGATTTCAGCAATTTAAAGTCAGGATCTCAGCATAGTCAGATAAGACTTAGAAAATTCAGGATTTTCACTCATTTTTTAGATTAACAAAAATAATTTTGGGTGGGCTGCGCGCAAGGGCAGCAACTTGTTTTCATGTCATTTTTGGATCTTTTTATCGGGGGGAATCCCTTGTTTCTCACCTTCTTTTAACTCAAAAGGGAAGGTGCTGAAGAAGTATCTGAGAAATCCATTGCCATAATTTAAAATCTGATTTGTGTCTCTTAGCTTTCTTGAAAGCTGAAGTTAATATCTTGAATAATTTAGTAAAGCATTTGAAATTTTCTTTATATATAATGTTTCCCATACATAAAAACTGTATATATCAAGAAGGTAGGAAACAGATTTATTTCCTGCAAATATGCTCAAATTATCCAGCTAGATGAAACACTGAGATTTAATTCTGTGCATGAAATTCTACAGTGTCTATGAGGTTCCACACTGCTCTTGAGAAATGAAGGTGTCATGCCTTTAAAATGAATTTGCTTGAAAATTCTGACTTCTCTGTTGTGGTGGTAGCATCTAGCATGTTTTGGAATTTCCAGAAGAATTCACCAAAATAATTTCAGAAGATAGAGGATCTGATGGGCACCAAAATATTAACTATGCTACATGTTTGGAGTTTGATTAGGCAGCCATTGATATACAATCAAGGAATTATATTCAGGTTTGATTTTATATAGATTTTATATTCAGGTTTGCCTGAATAAATAGTACAATATTTACTCGTACAATCTAGTTTGCATTAAAGAGATTTCAGACAAATGAGAGAAAATATTTTTTTCTGGGTCAGCTCTGTTCTTGATTCCTGGTAAAACATAACCCCAACGGTGCCCCCCCTTTCAGTAGTAAATTGAATGCAATGAGAATGGGGTACTTAACAAAAGTATGTGGTTGACACACACAAAGATAAGATAAAAAATGATGGTGCTGAATGAATGTTCATTGTGGAGTCCTTGGTGCCCTTGTTTGCTTGCAGACATTTCATTACCCAACTAGGTAACATCATCAGTCTGAGGGAATGTGGAGTTTTGCTCCCTGTTTACATACAGTGGCTTGCCCTGCCAGTGTTGGTGGAGGGTTGGTTTTCTCTTTGGTAGCTCCTTGACTAGGGTATTGTTTTCTGCTTGATTGTTTGTCTGGTGTTAATCCCTGCTTATCTGGGTGTTGGCTGCTGGAGAGGATGTGTTCTGGTCTTTTTGTTTCCTTCTTAGCTTTTTAATTGTCTCTTTTGAATGGTGTGTAAATGTGGTTTATCTCTACGTGTCTATGAATGGCTGATTTGTCTGAATGCCAAGCTTCCAGGAATTCCCTCGCATTTTTGGATTTAGCTTGGTCTGGGATGCTCACAGTTTCCCAGTTGAAGCTATGGTTGAGTCTGTCCATGTGTTGCGAGATTAAGGAGTTCTCATCGTGTCTTCTGACTGCTAGTTGGTGTTCATGGATGCGCTGTGCTAGTCTTCTGCCTGTCTGTCCTACCACCAGTCTGTCCTCCTTAACACCAGGCAAACAATCAAGCAGAAAACTATCAAGGAAGTACCAAGGAGAAAACCACACCCCCACCAAAACTGGCGGGCCAAGCTACTGTATATAAATAGGGAGCAAACCCCACACTCACTTGCATTGGTGATGTTACCTAGTTGGGTAATGAAACGTCTGCAAGCAAACAACCAAGCTCAGAGAGCACCAGGGATTCCACAGTTCAACTCTGAGCTACAGATATTCTCTTCTATTGGAACATTCACTGAATATAAAAGTGGGTGACCAGTTTGTGAGGAAAAAAGGTACACCGAAATCATTTGGTCATCTACAGAGAATGGATGAAGAGTAAATTGAAAAACAAATGTGTGAAGGAAGAGTGAATGGGCTGAGAGGAAGGGGAAGAATGAGAATGAATGGTTGGATGGGGTTAATGAAATTCTGAAAAAGAGGTGAGAAGTTTACAGAAGGAAATGCAGTGTATGAACCAATTTGTGAATGAAGGGAGGTTTTCAAGAAAAGAATGGTAAGGAGTGGTATAGTGAATTATGTTGGTGTAAACTGGTTTCAGCTACATTTCCTTTTCTTTTTTTATCTCATGCTTTCAATATCTTTGGCATAGAATTCCTTACTCCTTTTTTGGTCTCTGCATAGTGTTGCTTACCTTGAAAGGGAATAGCATAACGGGCATGTATGTACATGGACTTTCTGCCTGTATCTTATACATGGGAAGATAGGAATACTGAATATGTGCTGTTGTGGATGTCCAGGAATGGTTTCCATAAGAACAAACCTATGAGGAATTATTTGACTTCATATACATGAGTTTGAGTGAGATAGATAGATAGATAGATAGATAGATAGATAGATAGATAGATAGATAGACAGACAGACAGACAGACAGACAGACAGACAGACAGACAGACAGACAGACAGACAGACTATAGTGGTTGGAAAGACATGACAGGGAAGCAAGTATCTGGGGAGAACAACTCTAATTTGAGAGCACAAATGTTATTTTTTTATGCATGTATTTTTAAATGTGCATTCCTGTTCTTTGACCTCATTCTAAGTCAATGAAAAGAATGAATATATCATAGCAGGACCAGCATAACTGAAATAGAAAAGATAGGAAACAAGGCATGAGCATTGCCAAAACAGGGGGAAATCAGTATTTTAGAAATGTTTGGAATGACATCAGAAGAAGTACCAGACAAATCTTCTTAAATCTTTTGGATACCATCTCCAAAATGCCCTCCAGGATCCTGGAAAGCATGCATCTGAAGTTGGGCCTCTGGCAATGATCTGAATGCACGAGAAGGTCCAGGTGAGACACAGTAGCTCTTTAACATCTCCAGATCTCAAACATTACCAGGATTTCAAAAGAGGTGCCAGCAGTATTCAACCGTTATACCTCTCTGCAGTTTTTAAAATTATTATCTAGAATTAAGCTTCAGCTTCAACATTCTTTTTTATTACTGAAATCAGGCCTGGAAGAAGGGAATGACAAAGCCTGTGCAAATATGCCCTTCCTTGCCTAATGCTCTCAAGAATGTAAAGAATTTCATCATGGATTGAAATGGGAAGAAAAAGATGCAATATGCAAGAATGGATTGTGCCAGTGTATTGATGTCCGTCCATTTGAAATTTCATGCAAACAAGGTTAAAAAAAAAGAATGTATTTTAGAAAATTGCAAATATTACTAAGAAAAGTTGCATTCTAAAAAGCATACTTTAAGAGAAGTTGTGAACCAAACTCCATATGCGGGTGGATGAATACAAACTACCTCTGTGATCAAATGTTGTGAATGATAACAAATGTATTTTGTTTTCATTGTTTGTTTTTGAAAAATGGTAGATTGGTAGACTGGAATAATAAGTACTTCAAAGAAAATATGGACTAGATTCAGACTGTGCTTTTGTCAAGCTAGAAATTAAGAATTGCATAGTTCATATATGTTCTTGCAATAAAATATCCATTGTTTAAACCCAAGTCTGGTCTGTCTTGATTTCATGATGTTGTACCATTCTGCATATCTACATGAAGTCAGTTCTTCTGGATCCTTAATTGTTCTTTTTAAAACATTATTTATAATTCCATTGGGCTTTCAGGGCAAGCTTCTCAATGTGAATTCATAGCAAGGAGAACACCATCAACTGGGATGAAGAATCCTGCAAATATAGAGGGGAAGATAACTGAAATCCACCTTTGACAAAAGCTAGAAACAGGATAAGGTAGCTAGAAATAAGATATGGACAAGGACAGTAGAGAACCACACTGCTTTTAAAACTTGGTGTAAAGGCTTAAGCTGTATTCCCTTTCAAGTAAAAAGCAAAATGCATGCTTGATACGCAACATCCGTCTGAAGTAATTTCAATAATCCAGTGGATTTTTGCCCAAAAAGTAAGAACAGTAGGCCAAGACCAAACTATATAGATTAATGTTCCAAACTCTGAATTGCGTCTCCAATAGCAAGGTGATTGCAACCCACTCTTACTAAACATCATCTAAGGTGTCCAGTATACACAACACAAATGTTGCCGTTGTTGTTGTATTAACTTCATTTTGATGGTGCAGTGGTTTAAGGCACCAGCCGAGGAACTGGAGGCTGAGTTTCAGTCAGTCATTCTTCCTCAGGCCTAGGAAGAGGGCAAGGACAGAGAAGTTCCAAAAAATGTTGCCGAGATAACTGCATAGGCTTCTCTGGGCAGCCTCAAGGAATTTAAAAAAAAAATGACTTAAAAGGACCAAAAATAAATAATAATAAAAAAATAAACCTCCACCACCTTCATTTTAAGGTTAAAAATATTAATTTCACAATGTTTTAATTAAGTATGCAATATCAGGTTAATGAAATTTAGCTTATAAAATTGAATTACTGGCTCAGGAGTTATAATTCTTTCAAACTCTCCAACAAATGTGATGACATTTGGACTAATCAGCCCCAAAAACTATAATCTTAAACACATTGCAAGAAACATTCTGTTGTAAATCAAATTTGGTTCTAAGTTTTGCAAAAGTTCTTAAGTTTGTTTTATTTGTATTAAGTTGTTCAAGGTAATATTATTACAAAAGGCCCCATTTGCCTCCAAAGGAGATTTATTGGCTATTTATAAATGAAAAAAACAATACAAGCTTTTCATGAATGAAAGGATCAGAATTATACCTGCACTACAATATTTTCCATAGATATTCTGCATCATTGTGGAGTATTGAAACTCATCTCTGAACAAACAAGGATCCCAGTTCTTGTCAAGATTTCAGTATGGTCAAATAATAGATTTCAAGATGAGCCCAAAGAATGGGTAAATTCTGAATTATTTTAGCTGGAGCTAAAATAAATCCCAAGTAATAAGTCTGACAGGGAAGAGAATTAAATCTGTCTTTCCCAATAGGCAATTGTAATTTATGCGGTGAATGTCTCAAAGGATGATCTTCCTGGAGAAAGTTATTTAATAGCATATAAATTTGTTTAAAGTAATGGGAAAGAATGAAAATAGGAAGACCTTTTAAAATATAAATCAACCTCAAAGTTATATTCATCTTAATCACATTTATCTTATGCCAAACACTCAAAGGAGTTCTAGATCATCTTAGAGTTTCTTTCATTTGTGTCAAAGTTGGAGATTAGTTCAAGTCTACCAGATGAGAACACTTCTTGGGATTCTTTATACCTAGGTCAGCGTTCCTCAACCTTGGCAACTTTGAGATGAGTGGACTTCAACTCCCATAATTCAACATCCAGCATGACCTAGATCAGTGTTTCTCAACCTTGGCGACTTTAAGACCCGTGGACTTCAACTCCCAGAATTCCCCAGCCTTGCTGGCTGGGTAATTCTGGGAGTTCAAGTCCATGGGTCTTAAAGTCGCCAAGGTTGAGAAACACTGACCTAGATAAACAAAGGAATAATGATAAAACAACCTAAACACAATCCCAAAGATTTAAAAAATATTACTGAGTCCCGATGGTGTCATGTCTAATTGACTGCAGTTAATAGAGCAACCAGTCAAGATGCCACTTCACATATTGCAAAACCAGATTAGGAATGGAACCTTCTGATTTATCTATAAAACATATCATTGTTATCATGAAGTAGCTACCTTTACAGTGAAGATTTACAAACGGAATGCTTCGTCTGATACGGCTTCCTCATCCATTAGTGGATTTTGATCTACCAATTGAAATCATGATATGCGTTGCGTATCCCAGTGTCTACATGGATAAATTCATGTGGGTTTTTCTGTTTGTGTTTGGCAAAAATACGAAAGTGGTTTGGTATTGCTTTGTTCCAGGATTTTTTAAAATTTCTCTTTTTTTAAAAAAAAAGTAGTTTCTATTTATTTTTTTAAAAAAGAAACTTATGCTAAGTAGGACACCTCAGGTTCTTAACATTCCATGTTAAAAAAGCAACTCTATAAAGGATTATTAATATTAAAGAATGGGGGGAAATGGCATACACAGAAACTCGGGTATAGGTAGTCCCTGGGTTAAGAACGTCCGGTTTAAGGATGATCCATAGTTAAGAACGGAGCCTACTGTAGCAAAATTCAAGTTAAATACACAATGATTCAAGTTAAAGACACAATGATTGGAGTTGATTACCCAATACTACTTATACAGTATTGTAAAATAATACTGTTCCAGCTTACATATAAATTCGACTTAAGGACAGACCTTGGGAACAGAATTCGTTCTTAAATTGGGGACTACCTGCATACGGAAGCACTAATACAATCATAACCTTTCCAGTCCCCTCCCTAAAAGAACTGCAAAAAAAGTGAAAAGCAAATAAAATGTGATTCTAAAAAGTCCTTTTAGACAGACAGCAGTCAGTTTTCTTTGTCTTTTTTCATTTTTGCAATATGCAAAAAGGAGATGAAGAGGAGATAGAGAACATCCACAAAGTTTTATTGTATGCCACCCAAGTTTGATAATTAAGTAAATAAATTAAATAAGTACAGTTACAATCTTTCCTTCATACCTCTAAGCACAAAAGTGTAGAATAGTCAATTGTTTACTTCAGAATTAGAGATAAAAACATGGGTAGACTGCAAAAGACTACAAAACTAACACGGTAGTAAAAACAAACATGGTAGCAAAACATGGATAATTCTCAATACTGTAAGATGTCAGTAGTAGAACTTAAAGAAATAGGATCTTTTTTCCCCTAATGCAAGAGCTTGGAAAGATCTCTGATGCCATAGGATGGCCTACTTACAGAGAAGCACAGTAAACTGATAAAATATTGAAGATTTCGCTCATGAACCATATTTCTCACTGTAAAAAAAGTGCATTTCTATATATTTTTTTTACCTCTCTAATATAGTCTGGAAAGAATATAATATAATCATTTAAGTTCTCCAGTGGAAAGGGCTGTTTGCAACATACAATTTTTCATGGCAAACGTGATAAAATTAGCAGTAAATGGCCTGGACTTATCATACCCAAAAGGAAAGATTGGAAAGCAGTGAATTCTTGCAATATCTAAGTGATCATCTTCTGGCAGAGTTCCTACCTGAGGTCTTAGAACTTCCATGAAGAAAAGAGGGCAGTCTTATTCCACCTGACCTGGAATTTTAGCCACTTGTAAGTTGGACTGAAATACAGTGGACAGTTTATAAACAACTTTTCTGTTGCATGTGAGATTTCAAATATAAACCACTTGCAAGCTATATGTAAAGGCTAGTTTGTCCATAAACATTCTTCATTGTGTTTAATTGTGACTTAGAATTATAAAAACAAGAAATGGGTTTTCTTCCCATCCCCAAGTCAAAGGATGATGGATTCCCAGTTTATTGAAAGGTGTTGAATCTATTTTATATCCTCTTGCTTGTGTGTATGTGAGTACATGTACCAGTGAAGGCTAAGGAGGCAGCCTGGGTCTTCAACTACTTGTTTATTTGGGTCTGGCAGGGATCCTGGTGAGCAGTACACAGAAGAGCTGTAGAGCCATGACTCTCCCACTTGTGAGTATTCTTTCTCTGATTTTGGAGTGAGTTTGTCTGGTTGAGTTGGCAGCGTCCATGTGTTCAGGAGAAAAGTTGAACACTTCAGTGGCATTGACATGTCCCTTTCAAGAGAAGACCATTTTGAGGATCGTCTTGCACGAGAAGAGCAATACATCTTCATATTACAGATGATGAAGCAAATGCTCAAATGTGTCCTCATATCATATTCTTTCTTGATACATAAAAATAATATGGAATGGAAACTATTTTAGCTCTCCCTTGAACTGCTAAGGAACCTAGAGCTATGCCATTCATAGCTGTTCATCTATTCATAGAGATGTTCTATTCATTTCTCCAAAAGCTTTCGAAAAGCAAAGCTAGAGAAACAAATTTTCATGCTTCCCAATCATTGGTTTTATGACAGTGGCTCTTAGTTATATGGAGTTGAATGAGCAGCCTTGATTTTCTCTTCAACTAGGATGCAATATTTGAATAACTATTTAGTGTTTTTTTTTCATATTTATTTGAAAATAAGACATATTGGTTTCAGTAGATCCTCCACTTTGCAATTCTGCCAAAGACTGAAGCCTTCAGTAAGAAATGTCCTACATTTTAAGAGAGTCCTAAATTCCTGTCCAATATTTTCAGCAACATCAGAAGTAGCTCTTAGTTTTAGTTTAAAGCTTTAAAATTTAAGTAATTTCTTAACTGCAGAAACTTTGTGATTCTTCTTCCACCCTGAATCTTGGCAGGAAAACTCTCTGTCTCCTTTACACTTACTCACTTTTTACCTCTGGTTTCCCAGAAGGGTTCTCTTCTCCTCCTTTTCAGTTCTGAATTTTATCATCAATTCTTATGCTAACAAGGGTCAGGAGATGAGAAGTTTCTCACGTTGCACATGATGTTCCTCATGAATAATGGCCCATATCACCTCTATTGTCTGCTCCCAAGCAGAAGGCCCAAGGAGAAATTTAAAAGCACTGAATGAACAAGAAGGATTCGGGCAAAAGCCAGAGGGTCCAGCAAGGGAGACAAATGCAAGGTGCAGCAGATGGTAATTTGGGGAAAAGAAAGGGATGGTGCATTCTGGAGATTAAATTGTTGAGCAGTTATAGAACGAAGCATATTCTCTCGTTTAAAGTTCCTTGAAATCTTTGGCATGGGATTAAAAGAATCACTGGAGTCAAAAGAGACCACAGGTTGTTATTCCCCTATGATTTTTTTGTCTTCCTTTTTTTCTTTCAAAGGAAATTCAGTGAGCATATCACTCTGAGCTTTTCCTGGAACTCTGATGAGAACAAGCATCTATACAAGATGGACAATGTCTGTTTGCTCTCCTGGTACAGAGCCTGTATAGCTGTAGTAGACTGAATTGCTAAGTGTTGACTGTATTTTAGGTCAAACCTGCCTTTTTCACCCATCCTCCCTCTCTCTATGTGGTGATGAGTGCAAAAAACTCTTATTGTCTCCTGTTGAGTGTCTTTGGGTTGCTGTGCTGATATAAAGTCTCACTGACGGTAGTATTATGAGGTCATCCTATGTCATTTGCAACTCCTAATTGGTTAGGGTCATCCATTTGCCCAGAAAGTAGAAAATAGTAGAAATAGAAAAAGTAGAAAATGGAAAAAGTAGGTAGGGGAAAATATAGTCCAAAAGCAGATACCCCAATGGTGAAAATTCTTTTTTTTACTGGTCATATCCATTCATTATCTTGGGTATTTCATGGGAGCTTTGTACCTCAGTACAAAGTAGGTTTCTCCCATACTCAAACTGCCTCCAGGTAGAAAGTGATCAACTTGCTAAATGAGACCTCTCTTAAGTTCAAAGCTTGCTGTATTAAGGGTATCATGTATTTAAGACTAAACACGTGCAATTGATATGAATGAGAAATCAGCCCATTCATTCATTCATTCATTCATTCATTCATTCATTCATTCATTCATTCATTCATTCATTCAATTTCTATGGTCATCCATCTTGCAAATGCAACTCTGGGTGGCTAACAACACATTAAAAGCAATGCTCTGTCCTTGCCAAAGGGCCAGGTCAGGATACATAGTCCAAGAAGTGTGATTAAATTCTGAATGGTAGAAAAGGCAAGGCAACAAGAGCAAACAACTTTGTCTGCTCTAGGAGCTGATGTTCCACTCCTCAGACTTCAGAGCCAAGCAAGACGAAATGTCTGCAAAATGAAAATGGTGATCTTTTGATCTTTGATATTGATGTCCCTAAGCCTGGAGAACCCCAACTAAGTTCAGAGAAATTTGTTATCTAAGGCCACCAAGGTCCTTGCCATACTGGCTCCTGAGATTGCCTGATTGAGCTGGGCTGTTAATCTGCAACATCTCGCTCTCCCATGATCCCTGTGAAACTGTGGAATGCTCCAGAACGAGCAACCTCTGCCTCCCCTCCACCCCCAGCTGCTTTAGAGGCCCAGAGGTTGGCAAGAAGAGCTGCTAGTTCAGAAAAGCAAATAGTTAAGTCCCCCAAAGATCCTTGACATTTCTAATTAAAGATCTCGGCTTGTAGAGAGATGCAGAGAGAACCTTGAAGAAGGTATGCAGGAAAAGAAAATAAGAGACAACTCAGGCTTGGGAAAGGAGAAGACATGAGAAAGGAACTCAAAATATGTATTGTCGAAGGCTTTCACGGTCAGCATACGATGGCTGGTGTGGGTCTTCCGGGCTGTGTGGCCATGGTCTGGAAGTTTTGTTTCCTAACGTTTCGCCAGCACCTGTGACCGGCATCTTCAGAGTGCAGGAGCACAGGCAGGAGCACAGGCAGAGAGAACTGCTCCTGTCTGTGCTCCTGCACTCTGAAGATGCCGGTCACAGGTGCTGGCGAAACGTTAGGAAACAAAACTTCCAGAACATGGCCACACAGCCCGGAAGACCCACACCAGCCATCCAACTCAAAATAATCCTGCCTTGACTCTGCTTGGTGTGAGAAGGGGCAGAGGGAAACTCAGCCAAGTGTTCAGGATTCACTTTCTTGAGAGCATTATGCTTTCCAAAGGTGAGTTGTACCAAGATGCAGGATGGCTAAGAAGACACCTGGAGAACAGTTCAGCAGTGGAATTGATCTCTCCTTTCAAAGATGTCTTCGAGAAGAGGCTGCAAGGCCATTTCCTATTGTTGCTGTGAGTTTCCTTCATCAAGGAGGGGTTTGGATTCAACCAGCCTCCTCAGAGGTCAGGCTTAGGGTGAACTCCATGAATTGCAGTCCCACGACAATCAAAGGATGTCAGGTTTGAGAAGGATGGATTACAGGGTGCTACATTACACTTTCCAGATATGTAATAGTACTCTATGCATGTCTCTTAGTTCTGGGTATACTGTATGAATAAAACCATTGTTGGAGACTATTCTGCAGTTACACCATTTTCTGAGATGTGTGTGAGTCTGTCTATCATCTATCGCTCTATCTGTCTATCTCAGTGTGTCAATAAGTCTAAATATGCAATGCTGCTCCTTAATCCTTGTCCAGCTTCAAAAATGCAATTTGAAGACCTTTTTCATTCAACCATGCTTCAAAGTCCCAGATATTTCTGGCTAGTTGTGCAGCTAATGGGGGATAGATGGCCCATGTTGGGAGGAGAAATGGATTCCATTCATCATTTTGCATACGCTTCAACCAGATATTAAGTGCACGTGTGGGATATGTGGAACTGGCCATCTGTGTGTGATTGGTAACATTTTTTGTAATGAATTCTTTCCTTGGGAATTCAAAATTCTGCGGTCAGAAAAGCTCTGTTCTGCAATATTATGCAAATGGGGCAGTTTTTGCATAACTTACTTTGGTTTGTCTCGTGATCATCGGAAGGGAGAAAGTCTGTGCATTAAAATTCCTGATCATTTCATTCGGTCTCTCTGTGGTTTCTGGCTTGTTTTGAATGGCCATTTCATGTTTATGTAACTCTCAGGAAAAGAAACCTACTTTGGAGTTGGGGTGAGGGCAGAGGTTTTGCACCTCTTTCTATAAAGCATGTAAGAAGCGGTGAGTGTGATCGCCTGTTTTCTCTTCAAAGCACTTTGAAGTTTTGGACAGAGATGACATTAGCGGGGGGAACTGCTTCTAAAGACCCCTCCTGTTTCCAAAGATTATAGGGCTGATATCTGTGGTTATCTCTTTTCTGGTCACATTTATCCATCGCAGTTACTCAGCAAATTAATAGGTCCAGAAATGCAGAGCTCTCTTCTTATTACATATTATCGATCTGATTGCAGTGTCTTTAATTGAAAGACTCATGAAAGGTGACGGATTGTGCAAAGCTGAGCCCTGCATTTTTGTCCTGGCGGGCTCCTGATTGAAGTACCCCCGCCTCTTTTTCTTTTTTTTTTGAGTGGGAGGATGGACATGAATTATTTGTTCTTTGTCAGATCTTGTAACGGCCTTCAAACATTGGGAGATTTACAATATGAACTCCTAAATGGCAATTGGTTTGAAATGCTTTATATTTTTTAAAATTAAGCTTTGGAATCCTGAAAATAGCTCTGACAAGACATCTTTTCCTAAGATTTTTAAAAAAATATTAAATTTGTTTTTGATTTAAAAACACTGGGTTTCAAGACCTATCCTTCCTCCCTTCCTTCCTCCCTCCCTCCCTCCTTTATCTTTTCCTTCCTTCCTTCCTTCCTTCCTTCCTTCCTTCCTTCCTTCCTTCCTTCCTTCCTTCCTTCATTCCTTCCTGCCTGCCTGCCTGCCTGCCTGCCTGCTTGCTTCCCTCCCTCCCCCCTTATCTTTTCCTTCCTTCCTTCCTTCCTCCCTCCCTTACTTTTTTTTGTTTTTCAAAATTCTAGATAGGGTTAAAAATTCAGTTGGATTTTGTTTGCCATTCCTGTTAATCTCCCAGACATCTGTCACTGCTATTTGTTTAAAGGTGTTATTTCTTTAAAGTTAGCTTTTAAAACAAACAGGATGTTTATTGTGTAGGGGTTGACTGGATCAAGGGATTTCAACACAATAATGAGAAAAATTGCTTCCCTTTGGATGACTGAAGTGGATCAAGAATCTTTTTACAGGTGGAAAAAGAAGAAAGAAGCAGGATTTTTTGAATTGTCATCACCATTGGATTTGAATTGGAATGGACTTTCTTTGTTCTTGTTTTCAAGGATGTTCAGTTCCTCTTATTTATGGCAAAAGTACAAGATCATCACAGAAAATGTTAAGGCCTTGCTTCGTGGGCCATTTAAGTAAGCGATGGCGAACATATTTAGAAGCTTCCATTGAATTAACTCTCTTAAGTCTTTTATTGGATCTGTTATTTGGGGAGGTGTGAAAATTCGAGCAAAGTCACTGTCGAAATTTTTCAAAGCAAAAGTTTAGAAAGGGGGGGAAAAAACCTGTTGTAGGAGCCAAGCAAAGACTGGGTGAGTTAGCCAAACTAGAAGAATAATTTATTTATATTTATGCATCAATTTCTCATTTATATAAATGAACAGTATAATTCTGTGCAAATGACCATGGGAACAGCTTGCACGGACCTCAGTCTAAAATACTAAATTGTCCTTTAGGTTAGGCCACAATCTATCCTTTTCAGATCTAAAAACAATAGAACATTTTTATGTTATAATATTTTAATCAAATGTAATGGAAGGTATGTTGGGTATAAATAAGACCCTGAAGGGGAAAAATGAAGTTATCAGTTCCTACTCTTCCCCGTGGTATATTTTTCTTCCTACTCAGCTAATTACAACATATTCATTTTAATGACTGTGTGCTGTGCACTCCTGCATTTTCCATTCAGATCAGGAGCTGATTCTAAGACATGCTTTGTGAAACCAGTGGGCTAATGCTTACTCGAAAACCAGCTTATTTTTGGATCCCAGCCAATTTCAAATATCGAGCCCATTTTTTTTAAAAAAAAAAATGCTTGAAAGAATTGCTGTTTTTCAACGCATACGTCCCTTGCAAATTGTGCACAGCGTGGCTGACCAGTTCGGAAAGAGTGAGGATTCGGGATTTTCTTGTATAGAAGAGATTTCTCCGTGGCAGATGAACAATTGAGGATTTGTCACTCAGTTCCCCTCCCCATTCCCATATAGCCAGGCCCCCACCCTGCCCCGTTCCAAGGGTAGATTTTAATATGCCTTTGTTGGGTGAAAAGCTGCCTGGATTCATAGTGTTGTTTTTGTGGCTGCTAGTTGAGTTGATTTAGGGGGAAAAAAGGGTTTCAGAATCTGGCATTTCCACCAAGATGGAAAACTGCAACATAGCAATTAGCTCTCTTCTACCCTTTTTCCATAATCCATTTTTTCTTGGGGGAGACGCCATTTTTTTGGTGTATTTAATGAAATGGGTGATAGAAGTCAGTGTCATTGTGTACCTATTTATCTGAGATCATCATTCATTTCATTGTTCATTGTTATATATGTAGCAGACATTCACACAACTGTAGTGTTTCACGTGGTGGTATTTACCATTCCACACCATTAATAGCACCATCTTTTCACACGTTGTTTCTTCTTCTTCTTCTTCTTCTTCTTCTTCTTCTTCTTCTTCTTCTTCTTCTTCTTCTTCTTCTTCTTCTTCTTCTTCTTCTTCTTCTTCTTCTCCTCCTCCTCCTCCTCCTCCTCCTCCTCCTCCTCCTCCTTTCTTGTCATATCCATAAATCAATTCCCCTATTTTTTTTTTAAAGGGCCCCAGCTATATCATGCTCATCTTTTGTTGTTGTTGCTAGTTCTCATTTACACATTGGAGCAATTTTGAGAGTGAATGAATCAAGTGGATATTAAGACTGCAGAGGGTGAGAAAAAAGAAGATTCACTGTGATTTCACTCCTCAGCTTTTCAGCAGGCTATTGGCTTGTTCTTGTCAGCGTGCAAGCTTCTGTCACTGTCTGGACTTCTTCCTTCGGTGTGTTTTATATCCGCACAAAAGTTGCTGTTTAGCAGAAATAAAGCGATTTGCATTTCAGGTCTCCAAAACATCTGAATGAAATCAACATCTAACGTTTTATATATGAGTTTGTGTATACGTGCTTCATTTTCAGTGCTGGTTTTTCTCTCTGCCACTGGCTGAAGCAAGTTCTCAAAAAATCTTACTGGGGCCAGTGCCTTGTAGGAAGTTTTAAGGATGTCACTTGTATAGTGAAATGGGCGGCATATATACATTTGAAAAATAGATAGATAGATAGATAGATAGATAGATAGATAGATAGATAGATAGATAGATAGATAGGGCTATCTGTTTTTAAGAAAGCAGGGTAGTCTTGGGGAATTGCTTTATTTTTCATTCTACCCCCACCTTTGATCCTCTGTTAATTATTTAAGGTATATTTAATCACTTCTCTCCATCTTTACCCCCACCATTGAAAGGAAATGAGACATATATGGGAAATAACAAGGACTTATCTGCATTTTGTATGATATATTCTGGAAAACAATCGCTTCTAAAAATGATTCTTCCTGGGGGCTTTTCAAAGCCACTTTTTCATTCATTCCAGATTCAGATTGAAAAGGAAAAAAAAGAAAAAGAAAAAGTGTAACATCCCAAGGGTGATGGCAAAACTGCATGATAACCTTATGGTGAAGAACCTGCTTCTATACAAAATACGAAAAGGAGAGACAGAAGACATCTGGCAAAGCTAAAACAATAGACAGGATTTGTTGGAAGTTACTGTACGTGACCCAGATGTTAGAGCTTATTTGCATATTTCCCACCTTTTGTAAACCCCCCCCCCCAAGATTGGGGTTCTCATGCAATTGCTGACTAATTGATAGTTGTAGTAACTGCTATAGGCTATCCTTCCCTTACCATGCAGATGGGTTATCTCGAGTCAAACATTTAAGGGACACGCTCACTCCCTTACTTACATGGACAGAAAGTCTTTTTACCAAGAGAGGTGTGCGAGGCAGATCGCAGGACATGAAACAGGAGACACGCATACTCACAGGCATGCACACACTCACGGACACAGACCCACACACAGATGGCATCGTCCAGCATATGTCCACCCCCCCCCAAACCGTTCTAAAACTGGGTTTGCCAAAAGCCAAAATCTTCAGAAATGCCCAACAGTTTCCGAACACTCTTTTCATCTCCTCTCCGCGGGACGTCTCTATCCGGAATGTCTGAAAAAAAAAATGGGAAAGGTGAGAACTCTGCCATCTTTAGCTCTGAATTCATCAGATTCCCTATCCCCCCCCCTCACCCCCACCCTCCCGGTCATCTTGCATTCCTCATGCCATTATCCATTCTTATGACGGCAGCAACCTCCCTGGCTGTTGAATGAAACTCTAGCAGCGGGAGGGAAGAAAGGCGCTGGGGCATCATTGTCAATGTCATGGCTGCCTATTGTCTCCCATTCTTTCTGCTGCTTCCCTGAACCTCTTTCTCTATCAGTGGCCCCAGTCAAGGGGCAGAGGAGGAGGCAAGAGAGTCAGCTGTCTTCTTCTTCTTCTTCTTCTTCTTCTTCTTCTTCTTCTTCTTCTTCTTCTTCTTCTTCTTCTTCTTCTTCTTCTTCTTCTTCCTCCTCCTCCTCCTCCTCCTCCTCCTCCTCCTCTTCTTCCTCTTCTTCCCTCCTCCGTACTGTTATGATAAACAGCTCCGCAGTACATTCTGCGAAATTCGGAGCTAAAATGATGGAGTGGGCGGTGGGGTGGATTCTTTGTTGCTTCGCCGTTTTGTTGCTCACTGGCCATATGTCAAAATGCCGGGCTTTCTTCAGAGATTTGTGTGCAAGGGGCTGATTTGGAAGGCAAGGTAGATGGCTGGGATTTACTTTTCCAACAAGCAGTAAGAAATAATAGTAAGTTGCAGCCTCCAAAGGGAACTTGGATCTATTCAGCGGGATACTTACCCCGAAACAAAAACATCATTGTATTGTTTGGAATTCAGCATTTCCAAGGCTTACATTTTGGAGAATGAAGGCTGTCCACCTGTCCATTTTTCCGTCTGTCTTTTCTGTCTAGTACTAGACATCACTGATTTCTAAAGAGGCCGGAAACAGCGTGCAACTCATGTTTAGCTTGGACTGCAGCCAGATATAAAGCTGAGCTTTTGTGTTTTGGACTTTGCAGTTTTGCACTGGCAAATGAAGGGAAAGTGTATATGTCTCTCTTACATAAGAAATCTGGATTGTTGGAACATCTAAAGTAAAATCCATTTCGTTAGGTTTCCTTTGATACGTGGAGAATATTCTTAGATTCTTTGTTGCCTTTTTATGCTTGAGTTTCAGACTTCTACATCTTACTCAGAAACAAGAATGTCTAATAGACTCTATGCCCACCAGTATCCAGAACTGACAGATTTAAACTCCAATCTTCAGAATTTCCTGTTTAACAGCCCCTCAGTCTTCATCACTTTCTGAAATACATGCTTTCAAAAAGCTTCCCCTATATTCTAGCTCCCATGATCTTAATTATTCTGATTTTAAAAATCCACAGTGATAGAAGCATGGGAAATGGAAACAAAATCATCTCAGCGATGCTTCGAGAAAAGCAAAAACAGCATTGTTATAGATGCCCCTCACTATAAAAAGGATATATCTTGGATTCAAAATACAGGCTTCCTGGGTTCCTATTTTTAGAAGGCTTGCTCATTACACTGCCATTAAGAAAAGTATTTTGATCTCAGTAATTATGTGGAGAAACATTTCAAATCACTTGAGCATGTTTACTCCTTACACCTTGAAATGTCTAAGCAGTTATGAAGGTCTAGTATCATTTTCAACATGTCTAATTTTAGTAGTTTAATGCTTTCCTTGCAATAAACATGGCTTAAATCTCCACTGAGTATCTCCCCCTGCTCCCAGCCATCTGGAATTGACTCACTGTGTACCATGAAACGTTTGCATTTTGTTTGAATCGACTGGAGAGAAAATTCAGAACTTTGAAATTAATGTTTGGGAATGGATGGAAGAAAGCTGATTGTTGTGGTTATCCTGGAATGCTACAGGTTTGGTGATTTATGAACATAGATTGCATGAATTGATCTGGCAAATCTTCCTGAGATTACAAAACTTTGAAAAAGGGGATTGGCTTTATATGGTTTTATTTTTCCTTCTTTCAACATTGTGTAGGATCAGATTGTGTTTTGGAATGAAACTTTTCTGAAGCACCCGTGACACAGTCTGGCCTTTTCTTGAAGCTAATTCTGAATGCAGTCAAAGCCAGCTAGTGGGTTCACTGGGTCATACCCCTTCCTCATCTATCTTATATTTATCATTTCAGTTGCCATTGCTGCTGATAAGTGATAAAGTGCCCGGCTTCTTTTTTTCCTGTCCCTTCTGCCTTGCAAGTGAGATAATTTTATAGTGTCTTTTGTAGATGGGATTGGTTAGACAGCTTCTTGACAAATGCTTAAATCAGGAGAGAAAATCTTAAGAACCAGAGATGCTGGGGAATATGTATATAACATTTCAGATTTGGTTCTGCTGATCTTTGCATAAAGAGTGAATTATTTCATTAGCTTCCATGACATTTGCAGAGGTGACATGAGCCTTGAGTTATGCATTGGAGTAGCACTCTTTTTTATTGTGTTTTCAAGAGATACTGTATATTTTTCCCAGCCCAGTTCTTCAGTTTTACATGTGTAATGGGGACACTCTGTGCACTGGTTCCAACTGTTGCACTGAGATTATAAAATTGTCATTTCTATACAGTTGTCCCCTGGTGTTGCTGTTGTAACAGGAAGAGTCAAGCTACTTTCCTGTTTCCATGGATAAGCAGTTTGAAAGGCTGGGTGTGTTTTGTTTGGTCAATCATAGCTAGGGAAAAATTCTTTTTGGATATAAAAACAAGGGTGAGGTTTTTATGGGTTCTTAACCTAGGCCTGATTTTGCTGTTACTAAACCCCTGTGGGACTTCTTCTATTGACTTGAGATTTGGTCAACAACAAGATATGTTTGATTTCGCCCCAAGAGTGTATACACAGGAATACAGCCAGACTATTGCCTTGGACCAAATGTTTAAAGTATATTTTTCTCTTCTTTTGGTGCAGAAAAGTGTATGGGGACCTGATTAAAAAACACCATAAGCTGGCTTTGTAAATGGGACCACCAATTTGAGTAAATAATAACATCCCATTATTTACATGACTTAAGGGATATTAAAAGTCGGGGGTGGGGAGGACTTTGTATTAGGCTGGCTAAGTTAGTCTGGGTCAAGTTAGCTGAAGATCAATCTGTTAGTCAGGTCCTTATTAAAGGGTAGCTGATTTGACAATAATTTCATCTCTTGTTATGCTTTTGCCTAGAAAGGAGAGAGGAAGTGCCCTTAGGGTTTCCTATAACAGCCACCATCAGGTGTCCTTTAGTCCTTTATTGATAAAATGTGCACTCTCTCCATCCAACACCTTCAAATAATGAGGGACTATTTCAATATAAATCAATATAATGATCCATCAGAGAAAACAGCCAGTACACAGGTAAAAGGCCACAGAAGGTTCCCCATCATACTAAAAGCCCAAGAGTTCATGTAACATCTAAACAAAATGGTAGAGCTGAATATCTAGCGGGAGTTCTAAAGTTCTGGCTGGCCACAGAAGGTCCTTTCCATGACTTGAGAACATTTAGAGAAGAAACTCTGAAGAGTATGTTCACAAAGGTAAGTCTACATGGGAAAATGGTCTCTTCCCTTGGACTGTTTTTCTTGGAAACTTATTATTTTGGAACAGTTGGATACCAAAACACAGCAAATTCAAACCAATGAAATGTTTCTGTGGAGTCCATGGTGCTCTCTAAGCTTGGTTGTTTGCTTGCAGATATTTCATTACCCAACTAGGTAACATCATCAACATCAACAGTTTTGCTCCCTGTTTATATACAGTAGCTTGTCCTGCCTATTTTGGTAGGGGGTTGGTTTTCTCCTTGGTAGCTCCTTGATTAGAGTATTGTTTTCTGCTTGATTGTGGTGTTGGCTGCTGGAAAGGATGTGTTCTGGTCTTTTTGTTTCCTTCTTAGCTTTGTTATTGTCTCTTTTGAATGATGTGTAAATATGGTTTATCTCTATGTGTCTATTGTGTGAGATTTGCCCCGTTCGACAGAGAAACTCTCGTGACACGTGTGGTTCACAAAGAAGGTTTACTCATGCGTAACGTAGTAGTCACAAGCAAAGCCAGGACTGGCTTGGTACAATTGCATCACTTGTTATATTCCCCCCTTCCCGCGCTTTTTTTCCGCCCCGCGATCACGTTGCTGCTGCGGATTATTGGCCCCCCAATAATCCCCCTTGATTGTCCATGATGGCAGGTTCGGTCAGGGTCCATTGTCCTTGATGGGCAGTCCCCCCCGGCTTGGGTTGGTCCCTCCCCGTTACGTGCAAGCCCGCGGGTTCTGTGCTGCGCGCGATCTTGTTTCGCTGCCTGCGGCCCCGTTCATTGTTGGCTCGCGCCGTTATCAGTTTATAGTTAAAAGCTTCCGCTGCGGTTTTCCTGTTTGGCTGGGCGCAGGTGGCCCGTTAATTAGCGGCGCTTTCAGTTCCTCTTTTCCTCGCTAGCTGCCGCCGGTGGAGTTCGCTGGCTACGAGCTTCCCCGAAGCCCCGTGCTGACCGAACCTGACATACCGCCCCCCTGAAGACAAGTCCCCCTCTTAATTGGGCTACTAGGGTGTTGCCCCCATCTGCCATAACGGTGTGCCTTTCCTTGGCTAAGTCACTTATAGGATGGGTCCCCGAAGGTTCTCCTTCCCCTCCTTCCCTTCCTTCGCCGCTGCGCACGTCGAGCAGCTGGCCACGTACTCCCTCGTATCCCTCCGGAGAGACGGCCACCAGAACTGTTCACGCAGGAGGTGGAAAGTCCTAACAAACCCACAGTGTCCCGTAGTGTCCTCGGTGTGCCCTCTCCGGAGCACATCCACCCGGCAAGCTTCTGGAACGTAGAGCCTCCCCTTGTGCTCCCAGCAGGTCCCTTGTTTCTTCAGGGAGTCCTTGTTGTTTACTAACCAGGGGTCTCCCTCGCTCGCCTCTGCACAGCGCCGCCTCAGCTCCGGCTCGGCTCCCTTCCCCTGCTTCTCCCTTGGGGGTTGGGCTCCGCCTTTCGCCTCCAGCTGGGTCGTCCTTGTTGGGTCTGTCAATTCGAGTGGCGGCTCCCTCAGTGTCCTACAACCTTCCAGGTTCCCCTGGCCACGGCCAGGTCCCAGTCTATCGCCGGTTGCTTCACTCACGCTTGGCGCGGACCAGTCGGCTCCCGGCGCCGCTCCTGCCCCCGCTCTTGATGCCAGTGTGATCGCCGCCTGCTTTGCCACGGGGCCCTCGGGTCCCGCTGCCACCGTCTCTGCTGTAGCCGACCCCTGCGTTGCTGTGGGGCCCTTCGTCGTTGATGCCACCGCCACCTCGGCGGTCTCTGACCCCTCTCGTTTGTTGGTCGCCCTCGGCGCCGTCCTCGTATTCGCCTGACGGGCGG
This sequence comes from Python bivittatus, assembly GCF_059951505.1. Lineage (NCBI taxonomy): Eukaryota > Metazoa > Chordata > Lepidosauria > Squamata > Pythonidae > Python > Python bivittatus. The sequence continues at coordinate 4,776,360 of NW_028277052.1, read as the reverse complement.
TTGGTCGCCCGGGCCCCGCTGCTGTCGCTGCTGCGGCTTGCCGGCCCTCGGCTCTCCGTCGCGCAGTCGCCACCTCGCCTAGCTCCGTGGGGTCCTCAGCTCCCGCGCCGCCTCCGCGGCTCGACCCGGCTTCCCCGGTGGTGCCGTCGAATCGCACCGTCTCTGCTGCCACGCTCTCTCGTGCGCTTGCCGCCTCGGCTCCTCTGCCGGTCCCCCTCGGCGCCGCCCTCGCCGTGTGTGCAGTTGGTTTCCCGGGCTCTATTGCCGCCGCTGTCGCAGCTCGCCAGCCCTCGGCTCGCCGTCGCCCAGCCGCCACCTCGCCGGGTTCTGTGGGGCCCCCTGTTCTCGTGCCACCTCCGCAGCTCGACCCCGTCTGCTCGGTGGTGCCGCCGAACCGCATCGTCTTGGCCACCCAGTCGATGTGCGGGTTCTGGCGCGTAAGCCATGCCAGCCCCAGCACTAGTGCATGGCCGGCCCCCGGGGCAACTACTAAGCCTAGCTCCTCCCGGCTTGTCCCCACTGTCAAACCGACCGGCTCAGTGCGATACTGCGCCGGTTCCCCCCCTGCCGTCGATCCATCCAACTGGCTGAGTGCGAGGGGCTTCCTGAGTCTCCTCACGCTGAGCCCCAGCGCGGATGCCAGTACCGGGTGGATCAGGCAGTGGGTGCATCCCGAATCCAGCAAGGCATCGACTTTCGCCTCTGCTTCTGATCTCACCCCCTTGAGGTGGACCCTGATCCTCATGGGCGAGTAGCTTCTTCTGTCCCGCCCTTCCTCACGCTGCCACTCCGTTGGCTGCTCTGGGGTGCGCCTCAGCGTCGCCGGCCATCGCCTCCCGCTGGCTCGCTCTCCCCTCCTCGCAGAGCCGGGCTTCCTCGTGAGCCAGCCGGCTCCGCTGCACACCGCTCCACTAGCTGCTGTCTCCTCCCAGGATCGGTCGGGGTCCCTTATAGCCGGGAATCGCTGGCCCCCGTCCTTTGTGCAGCTCGCCAAGACCCCCTGCCTCGAGGGACACTGCACCATCCGATGCCCCTTGCCTCCACACCGGTAGCAGGTCCCTGCAGTCTGCCGGGCGTTTCCAACCTCGATCCTCTGCCGTCGGCTCCTGCGCCTCGCCTCCGGTGCCGCCTCACTTTGGTCCGCTGTGGCTGGTATCGGGGCTCGCGCCTCTCGCTTCCCCGGGTCTCCGGCATCCCCCGCCGTCTCCACCAGCCAGCTCCACTTCACTAGAGCCTCCAGGTCGTCCCTACTGGGTGCTCCCCCCTGGATCTCTGAGTGGAGCCTGTCCTGCACAGGGCGATAGGTTAGTGGCTTGGGGCGCCCCGAGAGCTCGCTCCTTGAGCTCCTGAATCGGGGCGCTTCTGCTGGCCGCCGACCCCCCTTCGCGCTCCCCGTCAGGCTGACCACTTCTGCTAGCCTGGTCTCCACGCCGCCCTCTGCGGCTGCCCCAGCCGGGGCCCTGGGTCCGCCACTCCATGCCTCCCGCATGCCCGGTACAGCTGTCGTCTGCTGCTGGAGGTCACCCTCCAGCCCGTCCAGCCTCTCCTCCGGCTCCTGGCTCCCGGACCCTGCGCCGCTGCTCCCGGGAACCGCACGTCCCGTCAAGCCCTCTGGCTCCGTCCCGCTGCTGAGCGCCCGCTTGGCGCCCCGCGAACTGGCCGTGGTTGTGGGTCCCCTCTTCCTCACGCTAGGGACTGGAGTCATCTGCGCAACCTCTGGTCTAGGCTCCGTGCAGTTTCTTGAGGTCATATCCTCACTGCTGCCGTTATCGCCCGATTCCTTCTTCGCCTGCGACTCTGCCCCTGGGGCCTTGCCCCGCCGAAAGATGGTCTGCAACATCACTTGGACAGCATCCATCCGCTGCTCGATCTTGGCCTCCAGTCGGGTGAATCGTTCCTCAAGCTCTCGGGCCTCGGGTTCCGAGTCACTACTCGTCGCGACCCCCATGCTGGCGACCCGTTGGGGCTCCTGCCCCCGCCGAACGACCACCCGTCCTCTGGCGCCCTCTTGGCTGTGTCCGTGCGCCATTCGCCCTGGACTGGTCCCGCCATCACGCCTTCGGATCTGGGCTCCTGGTAGCCCAGCTGGCACGCGGTTTCCCCATCGCTTGCCATCTCCTGGTGCCGTTAATCAATTCCTCTCCGGTCTTGGCTGCAGGGAAAGAAAGGTGAGCGCTCCTCGGTGTGTACCGGGTAGCACTCAATGTGAGTCCTGGCTTTATGTGAGATTTGCCCCGTTCGACAGAGAAACTCTCGTGACACGTGTGGTTCACAAAGAAGGTTTACTCATGCGTAACGTAGTAGTCACAAGCAAAGCCAGGACTGGCTTGGTACAGTTGCATCACTTGTTATATTCACACCTTCCCGCGCTTTTTTCCGCCCCGCGATCACGTTGCTGCTGCGGATTATTGGCCCCCCAATAATCCCCCTTGATTGTCCATGATGGCAGGTTCGGTCAGGGTCCATTGTCCTTGATGGGCAGTCCCCCCCGGCTTGGGTTGGTCCCTCCCCGTTACGTGCAAGCCCGCGGGTTCTGTGCTGCGCGCGATCTTGTTTCGCTGCCTGCGGCCCCGTTCATTGCTGGCTCGCGCCGTTATCAGTTTATAGTTAAAAGCTTCCGCTGCGGTTTTCCTGTTTGGCTGGGCGCAGGTGGCCCGTTAATTAGCGGCGCTTTCGGTTCCTCTTTTCCTCGCTAGCTGCCGCCGGTGGAGTTCGCTGGCTACGAGCTTCCCCGAAGCCCCGTGCTGACCGAACCTGACATATTGATGGCTGATTTGTCTGAAGGCCAAGCTTCCAGGAATTCCAGGAACAGCATTTTTGGATTTAGTATGGTCTAGGATGCTCACAGTTTCCCAGTTGAAACTACGGTTGAGTCTGGAGCTTTCATCGTGTCTTCTTACTGCTGGTTGGTGTTCATGGATGCACTGTGCTAGTCTTCTGCCTGTCTATCCTACATAGTGGCTATTACAATCTTTACACTGTATGTTATAGATGATTCCTGTTTTTCCTTCTTGAGCTACTGGTTCTTCTGGTTTGCTTAAGCTGTTTTGGAGGGCTTTAGTTGGTTTGTGTGCTGTAGTGATGCCATGAGGTTGTAACAGTCTGTTGGTTGTTTCTGAGATGTTTTTGATGCATACAGTGTGATCCTTTTCATCACTTGTGCTGGTGTTTGGAAAAAAAATATAAAGGATGGAAAGTACATTAAAATGCTCAGTTAAATGGAATTACTTTGCAAAATCCAGGGAAGAATGATCAGTGTTTCACATATTGCACTGGTCCAAACATACTGCAATATGGCTTAATGTAACACTTGAACCCAACCCTTGTGTTTGCAAAGCATAGTTTATGGCTTAATTTTATGTGGGCCACTAATGGTTATTCCACAAACTATGGTTAAAACAAAAGGTGCCAGCCCCAAAGGTAAAGAGATAACAGTAATTCTATGTAGACATTTCATCTGTTCATATGAGGACTCAAGCGATGGTAGGTCAAAGCCAAGTTTCTTTCCAGTTTTTACTGATCTGACCATGCATTAGGCTGAGGTTAGGCTGAGCGGGAGTTTTGAATGTGATTTGCTCAATGGCTTTCTTTATAACAATGCATTGGAAATGATGCTGGGGCCATCTGGACCTTGCTAGTCTGCTACAGGCCATCATGGTAGTGATGTAAGGCCATTGGTTTTCCATAATGCCCATTGTCAGTTGAGAGTTCAGGGCTCAACTGATTCATGGGAGCAGAAGGGTAATGGGTACTTTGAATGAGTTAAATGGCTAATGCTCTCCATGCAGGACAAGTACTGTGCAAATGATGAATGGATGGAAAAGGATTCTGTTGAGCCCAATATTTATTATGGCTGATATATCTAGCAAAACAGTAGTCATGAGAAGCCAAATTGAAACTATACTATTAACAACAGTGTACCTCTGATACTTGGGTGCAGGGGACCAAATGCCCTGTCAGGACCTGCTTCTTGGGAACAGAAAAAAAAAAAAAAGATACTTTCTTGGTTGGATAAAATAATGCAACACTAACGTGGGTAAATGTAAAGTCTCCTTGAAGTTGTTGACTTTGGGTGACTTCAGAGACATGCTTCTGTAGTCTTCTTGGCAACAATATAAAAGTGGTTTGCTGTGCAGTCTTTTGGGTTTTTAAAAAATTCCTAATCTAGACTACAGTACATTTTTGGTGGTTCCCCATCCAAGTTTTAATCAGGTCTGACCCTACTTAGTTTTTTGAGATCAGCAAAGGTCAAGTCATAAAAATATTTGACATCAAAACAGAGGCAGATGGCAGGACTGTGTGACCTTGTTGAATCTCCTGACTTTTCAGTAGCTTTCAGTCCTCTCATTTACAATATCCTGTTGGATTAATTTTTTTGGAATATGTTAATATTATTTATTTGGTTTGAGCAACTGGCAACAGATAATGGTGGTGAACTTGCTCAGTGACTGGAACATTGAAATCCCAACTCCATGAGATGATTGGACCAAGGCAGATAAAAGTAACCTATCTCATCTATTCTGATCCACCTTGCAGTTTGTATAATGGCCCATTTCAGTTCTGGTAGAACAAAAGTCCCATATTAAGTAAGAGGTGAACATAAAAATGATATCAGATCTAATAATAGTTTTCAAACCAAATGAGATAAGTATATGAAAACGGGGGATGGGGTAACAGGTTGTATTTATCTCTAAAACATATATACATGAGCTCATAGAAAGCAGTTATATTATGTGGGAAGAATTCCTAACAGTAGGAAGTGAGACAGTAGGCAGTGTTCATCATTTCAAAGCTAGTGAACAAAGAGGTAATTCTTACCAAAGTTTTCTTCAAGCAATTGGGGGAATCTTCTGTATTAATCTCATGAGACTTCAGAGATAAACAGGAATGAAGCCTCAATCCCATACCTGGATTTTGGTATTATTTGCATGAAATCAAACTTTTTTACAAGAAAGTGATATATGAACTTTGAAAATTGGTTTGAGGAAGATTATGATTATGATGGTAAGAGTCATCAAAGAGTGACTATTCTTCTCCACTCTTTGATGAGTCTTTTAATCATACTTACATTCTTACTCACTAATCCCCAGTGAGTAAATGCTGTGTATTGCTCAACCATTCCACCTCACTCTCACCTCAAATCTATTTGCATGGGGGGGAAAAGAGGTAAAAGCTGTAATGCATCTGAAAGCCAAGGGCCAAGAAGGATGTGAGTGTGCCAAGGAGAGTGACAACTCACAACCCTCTTGCAGACTATTGGGAGAAAAACATGTGTTTGCAATGGAACTCTATTGCCAGTTCAGAAGAGAGGCAACATAATTTTAGTATCCCTTTTAATAGTTTAATTGTGGTTTGCAGGAAAAATGAGTGTTGTACTCTTTAGTGACTTAAAACGAGAAAATGATAGCTCACCCGCTGTTCCTGAAGAAAGTGAGTCATGAATTCTTCAATGCCACTATTTGACTCACTTTCTTTCCCCAAAAGAACCTAGAAATGGTCCGATGAGTCAAGCAGTGGAGCGGTTCAGATGGCAAAGGTGGAGACATTTGGACGTAGTTTCTCACTATGACCATAAGATACACGGGTTTCTTTTTGTTAAGCTCAGCTTTTAGAAGGTGTGTGTGTGTATGTGCATGTGAATAGTAACTCTTCCCCCCCCCCTTTTTGTAGTAAAGGCCATGTTTTGAATTGAGTGACCTGGGATAATTAGGTCTAAGTAGGGACATCCAGAGGGGGAGGGGATGTCAAAAAAGGCGAGATAGCATCTGCAAGTGTGCGGTTGAAGCCCTGACCCCTTGTTACAGCCATCACGCTTGCAACGTACATAAAAAAAGGAACAAGGTTTTGACTGTGTGGTCATGGCCGCCATCTTGATTCTTCTGACACTTGTAGACACCCCTGGCTTCAAGCTAAATTGGCTCAGCCTGTCTCTCTCCAATCAGGACTCTTCAGCCCCATTTTCCCAGCCACATGCAATAAAAAAAAAAAAACTTCAATGGTTATTCTTCTTGTGATGTCATAACTGCTCACTCTTTCTTTCTTCCGTTGTACCCTTCGAACCTGTGCAGGAACTCTTCCAACAAACTAATCCTGGGTTGAGTTTGGGTATTCCAAATGGGCGTTGATGCTTTGGGCTAGTCCAGATGAAATCACAGCAGTTTACTGTAAGAACTGGAATTGCAAGGGACATAAAATTACATTTAGGGAAGGCTGTGACTGAGTTCATGTACCGGACTAAACCATAGTGTGATTTGTGCATTTTTAATATGTTGTGTGAACCTAATCAATATGCTGTGTAAGCCATGGTTTACCATGTTACATGATCCCAGCTAATTGTGTATGCTACCAACCATGGTTAAACAATCCATAGCTTAGTAGAATGTACAAGTCCAATTACTAGAAGACATATTTTTGTTTGTGTGAGTCCAGTGTGTGAATCCAATTACTAGAAGATGTATTTAGAAGACATTTAGGGTCTGTCTATGGTAGTGTTTTTCAGTCTCGGCAACTTTAGGATTTGTGGACTTCAACTCCCAGAGTTCCCCAGCCAGTATGCTGGCTGGGGAATTCTGGGAGTTGAAGTCCACAAATCTTAAAGTTGCCAAGGTTGAGAAACACTGGTCTATAGAATCTTGAAGGAGGATTAGGAATGAATGCTGTCTAAACCATGGAAGCTAAATGGAGTTGAAAATTAAACTAGATGGAATGACAATTTAACTTGATATTATGTCGTTTTTTATATGTTTTTTCTCCAGAAATAAGTCCCACTGAGTTCAACAGGGTTAACTCCTTGGAGGTATTCCTGATCCTTCAATTTAAATGCTTTGCATTGTGGAACCCCCACATGACTGAAAGTGGATAGGTTGTTTTTCTTCTTCCAACATTTTGCATGTTATCTCTGAAAATGATTCCAAATCCTTTCAATAGACTGTTAAAAGTGGAAGAGAAAATTTGAGACCAGTGGACCCTGATCTCCTGTAGAGAGGAAATTGGACTTATTAGAAATCTTATTTATATGGACAGAGGTGCAGTGGCCCTTTAAATATCTCTTGGGATCCAATTTTACAACAGAGTCCTGGGAAATATGGAAAGTGCCTGTGTTTGTTAAAGCTGGGGTAGTGTCTGCTTGACCTCCTTTGGGATTTATAGTTGCAGAACAAGGGAGCAGGTTTTTAACTGCATTTGCACTGATTTGCTTCTCAGAGAGACGAGGGTTATTTAACATTATTGATTCTTCTTGACTTATCTACTTCAGTTGGTGCTGTTGACCCTGGCGTGGTGTTGGAACAGCCGTTCTCCCACAATGCCCTTGCATTAAGTCAATTTCCATTCTCCCCTCTCCTCCAGAGACATCTTTTGTTCTTCCAAGTGATTGCTCATCCATTGCCTTGGAGAATCGAGTGGCTGCACCTTCTTGGTCCTGCAGTCTTCATTATGAGCTCCTCTTAGGACACTGATCTGCTCCCTCTTTCGCACAAGCCTGAATTTGACAGAGACAGACTTTTGCCCTCCCCACTCCTCTGTTCCTTTTGTCCCCCAACAGAGGTTGTGTTTTGCATAGCCGTGGTCAGAAAAAGAACAGGCTGGTGAACAGCAGAATATTTCCCAGACAGCCATGTTTTCTTCTGGTTCAAGAGGTTTGGGGTTGGATGAGGAATCTCATCACAACATGAAAAGAAAAATGGCTTCTACCATAAGGACCATGGGCCAAGAGCAGTGTTTTCAAAAGAAACAATAAATCAAGCAAGTCCTTTTGTCAATGGCTGGAGAGTGAGGAAAAAGTGGAGATTTGCAAGGAAAGACGATAGGGAGGATTTGCCTAACTGGTTCTACTGCAGTGAATTGCACAAGAAATTGAAGTTTATCAGCAAGATTTGCATTTGCAACTATTTCAAAACTGATGAGATCTAGATTTGCTGGGCCTCAGTATTAGTGAAAATGAGTCAAATAAGGACATCAAGAACTTTCTTCTATCCCTTCTTCCTATCCAGAAACAGCAAAGATTGCTTCTCACAGCCAATCCTTGTTCACCCTGCTGTTCCAGCTCTGGTCCTGAGCCTCAAGTTTTTGAATCAAAGCCTTCAACTAGCCTCAATGTACTATTTTGGAATCATAGCTCACTAACACCCTTCTCTAACCCAGTGCTGTCCTAATATAAGACTACAACTTTCATCATCCCTAGTGGTCCCAAGTTTTTGCCCAAATTCTTAACATTGCCTGTGAAAAATATGGCATGGGAACATTCAGTGACAAACATCAACAGCCCTGGACAAATAGTTTTAAACTGCCGCGCAGCTAAACCTGCACTTTCATAAGTTTTTGGATGGGTATTTATTATGGTCTGCTATTTCATTATAGCCTGTTTTTACGGTGACTGTTCTGTTTCTTGGGCTCCTCTGAGAAGAGCAACAGGCACAGTGATGTTCCTCTTCCTGTTTTTCCTCTCTTCAGCTTCCCCTGGGTTGGAGATCTCTCCTACGTCCTACCCTTGCCAACCTCCTTATCCCCTTTTGTTAACCGCAGGATTTAGCTCTCCCACTGTTTTGGGGTATCTGAAATATCATCTCAGGTATCATGTATTGCTGTCCCCAAAGCTGAGAACACCATTTCTGCTCCTTAGCTTTTCAACTCCTGCTTCACAACTCCTGCATTAATAATAATGATGAAGATGATGATGATGATATCACTGTGCGATCAACAATAATACAGCTTACATCCTGCGGCGATACATTTACACCATCAAACAACAACATCTGCCTATCCCAGGTTCTTGGCAAGGACTCAATAGGTGGATAAAAATGCCACATCCAGTCTAAACATCTGGCTGACTGTCTGACCAACAACAACAACGAAAAGAGGGGAAGTATACTATAAACAACAGCAGAATCAACGTTGATTTAATTTCAGTGGAGTGAATGCAGCATCTTCTAAATATGTACTTGAGCTCCCACTGTTGATTAGCAAGACGTTTCCATCCTCTTTTCTTGCTTTGCCCTGTTATTGCCGTTGTTCAGGCTCACCGTTTCCTTTAATCTTGTTTAAGTCAATAACGGTGACCTGCATCATATGAAACAGGAAATGCTAGCAGCGTTTTATTACTGCGAGGAGGAGTTGGCAGGGACTTAAATTTCCAAGAGAAGAACGACAGAGCGAGAAATGACTCAGCAGAACTGGTGCATTTGTCATTATCGTATGCATGTTCCATCTGATGACACAGCATAGTTCTAAACAAAGGGGTGGAGCATTGTGTACATTGTCGTGGCTGCGATCTTGACTTTTTTTAAACTATACCCTCCAGATTCCCTTGTTGGCTTCTCAAGTCACCTGATTACATGCCATTTGAAGGCTGCAGCTCTTGTCTTTGAGTCATCTAGGATAATGGCACTGAACAAGAAGGACTACATTTTTCTCTGCCTCTCTTGTCCACCATTTGATAGCCCCATAGCTCCTTCAAGTTTGGTTTCTTCTCCTTTTAATGCCGTGTATTGCTCCTGAGATTATTTTTCCTCTCTAACAGTACTGGCTGGGCTTTTACCAAAACTAGAATTTTTCTTCCATTCAGCTCAGAGGGGTATACTTTTTGAACTGTGAACTCTTTCCTAAAGTTATTATCATTGATTATTCAAATAGAACATTGAGACCTCTGGATCCTTTTCTTTAAATCTCCCTCTATATTTTTGTCTGCTTTTCTTCCACCTTACCTCAGAATAGGGTCATTGTATTTGCAAAGTTACTATGGGAAGAGGGAATGTCTAGGAAGCAGGCAATTTATACATTCAAATGAGAAGCAGGAAGGTTCGAAGGCAGCATATTTATCTTTTATTATTTCCACATTGAGTCCCATCAAAAGGATTCTGTTTGACCTCCTTGATGAGGATTTCAAAGCCCTGGAACCTACTGAGGTCCCTGAAGGATCAATTGATCTAAACGCACCAAGTTTGGTCTGCCCTTCCAAGGAGAGACAGTCCTGGTCTCTTGCGCTGCGCAGGCAAGAACAGAAGATGCCGCCAGGAGCCACAGAGAAGCTTGCTTGGTCAATGAAAGGAAAAGGCCGCTGTCTGGTACCATGGCAATAGAGCAGGGATTACACAGGGTGGAAAATAGGTTCCTTTTGATTATTATTCCAATGCGTTCTTCTCAGGCAGCAGCTAAGAGAGGTTGTCATGCAATCTGGTGAGAGGCCTCGTACAAGCAAAAAAGGAGATTCGTTGCAGAGGGTTGTGGTGAAAGCCCCTTCTCAAAATGTGTGGAAGGAGAGGGCAGTTTATTTTATAATTGCCCAGGTATGGCTGGGAGACCAAACAGTGCAGACCAACACATTTATTCTTGGTTCACACTCACCGTCCCTTTCATCAGGCAGGCTCCTCCGTTCCACAGTGAAAAATACATACAAGCCTCAGGTGCATCCAGGGAATCGGCCTTCCCTCCCATCCTGGGCGTGGGGGCTCCACTGTGAATATTCAGCGGCAGGGAAAGTGCTTCCTCTTCGTGCCCAAATGAATTCTCCTCTTAAAATGGGTGAAGCCCATGGGGTTTTCTGCTGATTGTACGATGAAGTGGTCAAGGGGTAGGTGTGAATGCCCAGTCTGTCCCCAGCAACTTGCAGCCTTCCTGGCTTTCTGCACTTCAGGGAGGGAGGGAGGGAGGGAGGGAGGGAAAAGGAAGGAAGGAAGGAAGGAAGGAAGGAAGGAAGGAAGGAAGGAAGGAAGGAAGGAAGGAAGGAAGGAAGGAAGGAAGGAGTTAGTTTTGGTGCTGAGCAGGGATTTCAAACTGGCTTTCTTTCTCTCCCAATATTTTTTATCCTTTGAAGTGGTTCATGAAATAGAGAATGCAGTAACTTAAAGAATAGCTTTAAATGAAATAAAGCCATACTGAGTTTTGTTTTGTTTTTAAAAAGTAGGGAGTAGATAAGAAAATAAGGGCAAACTATACCTTAGTCTGCCATTCATACTGGCACAAGCACCCATTCCTAGCAACAGGGATGCCAAAATGATGAAAAGAGCACCACTATGCCATGAGATACATTTAATGACTTCTCTTGCAGGTAGCTACGTTTAGGCGTAGGTAAAAGCAGAAGTCTTGAAAATGTGCCTGAAAGATAGAGTTGCAGCTCTCCGATGAATCGGGGGGGGGGGGGCAATTTAAGGATGCAGCAGGGGCCCCCACGTTTCAGAGAAGGCTCTGTGGTCCTGGCCCAGCTGAACGGACAAACTCCATAAAGGCTCAGGTCAGGAGTCAAGAAGGGGGCCTGTTACAATAGTTGATCCCAAATTGTTTAGTCTTACAAAGTTGCAAGCAAAATCTTGACCCTGGTTCAGAGGCTAGTTGGTAACTAGAGGTTTTATTTTCTTTTTGCTCTTATAAGGACTAGAAATTTGCTTGGGGGGAAGAAACCAGCATCTATAAGATTCAAAGTCTGCACACCCTGGGCCAATTGTTTTGCAATGTCTGTCTGTCTGTCTATCATCTATCTAAAGATCGATGTGATCTGATGTCTGCCTACCCACCTACTCACCCACCCATCTTTTGTTTGCTTATAGCTCTTGGTTTATGAACAACCCCTCACTTCCATGCTCTGGACACAGATGGACCCATATGGAGCTCTGTAGCAATGAGATAAGTACAATCAGCGTTGCCTCTACGGAGCACCAAGTCCGAGGAAGCAGGAAATTCACATCTGAGCCTAACGCCATGTGCCAACAGTGCAGAGAAATTAGGGACAAATTGGTGTCTAGGTGTGCTACTGCCCTCTACTGGACAGAAGGGGTGTTGGAGGTGAAATTAAATACCCTTTATTTTCCACTGATGAATGAGCATGTCTGGACATCCTTGGGAGCAGAAGCACAGGATTTTATTCTATTCACTTTGGGACAAAAAAATTCCAAATGTCCCCAAACTTCAAATATTTTCACCGTTTAAAACATTGATTTTTTTGTAAAAAAAAAGACCCACTTGCAATAGAGAAACAAAGCTTTGAGTGTTTTGCATTGGGAAAACTGAACACATGTACATTCAGCAACATTTGGGTTGCCCGAAGGAAGGTTGCTAAGTCTTCTTTTCTAAGAGTGTCCTCATCCTGAATAGTGACGGCCACAGGTATACCTGGATCTTTTCGTGGTTCAGAAACAAAAGTACCGATTGAATTTGACTGCGGTAGCGGAGAGAGAATTCCCCTAATTTTTGAAACAAGGAAAACATGAAAGAAAGTTACTCAGACTGGCAAATGTCTTTATGCACGAGGCTAAAAGAACATTAGAGGTTTAAAAGAAAAAGAAAATGAAAGTATTTCTAGGGATCACAGGGTGCTTTGCTTTGACATCTTTTAGAGAGGGGCACACACTGGGGTTCTTTCAGAGGTACCCGCAGGAGGGGTCAAATAAGTCAAGATGGTGGCTGAAACTGTGTGATCAAACCTCCATTTTTAGTATGTGTGGGTCTGTCTTGGCTCCCTTAAAAGAGAGGTAGGAAACTTTTTCAGTAGCAACATTCAACGCTTTTTTTGAGGGGCCTCCAAGACTTGGCAGGCTGCGTGGTGATGATATTGCTGGAGGATCAGATCCCCCCTTTAACATTTTTTTTTTAAAAAAGGACAGATACACTAAGCCTATGGAAGCTTTGACCATGCAATTTTGCTTGGTATTTCTTTTGAAAAAGAAAATAAAAACGGATTTCTGCAATAGGTCTGCTCCATATTTTTGCCATGTAGCCCCGAGGAATCTTGGTGGGCTGGTTGTGCAGAAAAGGGGCTGAGTTTTTCTTCTGCTTCACTTTGGACAGAAGCAAAAGATGCAGTCCCCAGGATGGGCCAAAATGGATTGGTCCCCTTGATGCCTTTCAGTTTCGACTCTGTTCCTTTTTTTTTTAAGCCCTTAGAACTAATGTGAAGTTTGTCGACCACAGTAAACAGTGTTATGGTGAATCAACCCAAGTGCTTTGGTAGTGCACCGTGTCAAACATTTGCTGGGCCAGAGAGTGTGTCTTGAACACAAGGATGGTCTGCTTTATTCTCATTATTCAGTTATGACAGACTTTTCCCTCTCTTTCGCTCAACGGTTTAATTAGCTCTCATTTACTAAGCAGCGCATAAAAAACCATAATAAGATCGACTCTGGGAGACACACACTCTAAGAGATAATTACACTCTGCTGTTCTGATGCTGTCTCAACAGCTTAACATCGCTGTGACTATGGGAAAAAAAATCCATTGCCTTAACTTTAAGTGGCACTGTGCAATCTGTTTTACCCTGTAATCTACTCTAATATGCATAGTAGGTCCCCAAGAGTAAAAGCCTGATTGTATAGCGTTAACAGGCCCTGGCACGTAAGAATGACATCACTGCCGTGTGTCCGCAAGCATTTATAGTTAATTCCAATGTCGAGATTGAATTAATTCTAAATTAGAGTTCCTGATGAATTCAGGAGCTAAACTTTTATACCTTAGGAAGACTCTATGGTGGAGAATGCAGAACGGTGCTGGACTACATAGAAAACTTCTGTAGGAAAAGAGAAAAGAAAAAAGAAAGCTTGAAGCTCATTGAATTTTGGATTATAAATAGGGTCACCACTAAAGACAGGACCTACGAGAATCTTGCTTTTCCTAGTAATCATCTCTTCTCCACTTTTACTGGTGTCATTCTCTATTGCCCCAATATTTTTACTCTTATGCTATTGCAAACTTGTCTCTCGTGTCTAGCAAGTGGGGCCTTCTCAAAAAGAGTGCAAAACCCATCATGCTGCGTGTGTGTTGGAGGTATGCCTATTACAAGGCCTTTGCACAGAACTTAAATGCAGAAAGATGCTTCCCTAGCTATTCTACTCCTTAAGGCTGGGGGAAGAGGGAAGGGTACCCTTATGAGCCTGAATGACAGGATGGAGATGACATCATTTGACTCCACCCCCTTTTTTCTTTTTCAATCAATTATGGGGCCCGCCATTTTTTTTCGAAGTAAATAAGTAGCCATGACCTTCTGTGAGCAACTTGTATACAAGTAACAACCCTGTCTTCTATTGTTGGCTACAACACTGCAGCTTTGGGTGGGGGAGGCAGATTGACAAGATGCTAGGCCAATGTTTCTCCACTGTGGCAACTTTAAGATGCGTGGACTTCAATTCCCAGAATTCCCCAGCCAGCCTGGGGGAGTTGAAGTCCACGCATCTTAAAGTTGCCAAGGTGGAGAAACACTGTGCTAGGCCAAGGTGTTTTGGCAGCCCCAAGACCTGATGTACCCCAGTCTTCCCTTTCATTGAGACGTTTTCTAGTTTCTTTCTGTCCACATCATAAGGAAGGCCATGCCAATGTTTTATGCAGAAGAGATCCTGGTTTTGTTGTTCCCTGCTTGATCTTGACATAGCCTTTGCCCACTCTTGGTGCATTTCATCAAGTATGAAGTCATCTGAAGATTTATGCCTGTTTAAGATACAGAATGAGCACTGAGGGACAATGGCTGAAATAACTGGTTCTTCCTGCTCCCCACAAAGCTAATTCTTTCCCTTCCACACTCTCTTCTATCCCCTTCTCTCCTCCTTGGGAAAACAATTTGGACATGAACCAGTCTGTAGTGGAGTGAAATGCAGAGGGAGATGGCTGGGAAACCCTCCAGTGAACTGGCTTGTAAGATGAGTTTGGTCTCCAAACATGTTCTTGGAGATGGGTCATTAAGCACACTACTTCCACACCAATACATCATTCGTTCACCAACCTAGCAAACAACACCTCCTCTTGCACCTGTTTGTTGAATTTTGTAGTGTGGCTCTTGGCAAATGTGGTCTTCAGCCGGGCAAAGGTTGGGCAGCCATGCTCAAAAGCCAACAGACCTTCTGAATCTGGCCACACTGAGTACCTCCACCTGCATTTCCCATACTATTGGAACTTGTTCGTGGCATGGACCAGAGAGGGCTTCTGTGCAAGGAGATATTTTATGCAGCTACATTCCAGAGCGTGTTCTTTTCAGATCCAATGTGGGTCTTAAATCTGAGACTTGTTTCCTTCTTTCTCAAAGTTGTAAAACCACAGAACTCAAGATTGTTCCTCCCACCTCTCTCATTCATACCAGTCCCTACCTCAAATCTGTCCACTCGGCATTTGTGCAAAGTCTAAAACGATTCTATCCTCATTGCCCACAAAATGCTGTCCTTTGGAGAAGCCCAGATAGAGCCATGATTGTTTTAGCATGGCACCGCAGCTGGGTCAATGGCTTATTTTGGTTTTGGAGTTATAAAAAGCAAATGTTTTGTCAATCTATCATCCTGAAGGAACCAGTCTGGAGACTTGTTAGCGAGGCTTATTTCTGTTTGCTTTCATTTAAGAGCCCACATTCATCACGGCTGGCCCATCTCTGCCAGAGCTATAAAGTCATTGTACCCCAGTTTATTTAGATATGTCTGGCCAGTTAATTGGGGAAGAGGAAGAAAAAAGCTTTCAAGCTTAGGGGAGGATGTTGATCTATGGAATGAGAGATGCAAGTCTGAAAAAAAAAAAGGATTAAAACTTGGGGAAGCAAACAGTGAACAGGAAGAAAAACACAGGCTCTGAGCAGGTAACTGTTGGCCTGCTCTACGTAGGAGCTGTTTGGATGAAGTCTGTAAGAAGCCAGAGAGATGTATAGCTGACCAGCACTTAAGATTAGACTTACATTAACCAGTTTTGAATGTCAGTCATCTGTCCTCCAGCATATTTAATGCATCTGTAGGAAGTACGGAGGAGGAGGAGGAAGCATTTGTAGAACAGGACAAAGGCTTACATCAGTGTTGTCCAAACTTGGTCACTTTAAGATGAGTGGACGTCAACTCCCAGAATTCCCCAGCCAGCATTCTGGGAGTTGAAGTCCACTCATCTTAAAGTGGCCAAGTTTGGACAACACTGGCTTATATAATCCAGCTTTTGGATTGCATGGAGACCATAAGGACTTCCTAGGAGCTCCAAGTTCTGTTCCCCAATTGCTCCTTACAAGGTGTCTTTGCAGCTGGTCTATGACTATCAAGACCAGTAGCCACCAACAGCCACCAAATTCCCTTTAATAATTTGGAGAGTGGCATGTGTTGAAAAGTGAGTAGTAGTTACGTAGTATCATATATGTAACTGGGGCTAGGGTTTTCAGTTTTTCCAGGATTGGGGGGTGGGGGTGGGGAAGTCTTTGATTAACCGTATTTTAAGGTTTATACTACAACGGCCCCACCTCATAATGGTGGGACAGCATGTCACCCATTTTTAATACCACTGAGTAAGAAGACTCTTGCGAAGTAATGGCCGTGGGACAGCAGCATCCTGGCTTTTAAGATGCTGTTAAATGAGAAGTGGAGATGGTAAGAAACAGGAGACGTTGATTTTTTTTTTTTTTTGTAAGTAGTTTTTCTTCACCAGGTATAGTGAAACTTCGCTAGAGTCCTGATAACGTTGCCCTGTCTGTTTGAGTCCAAGGTCCATTTTTAAATGCAAATATGGAGCTGAAGCACTACTATAAAAATCGTAGCCTTTGGAAGCCGCATCCCCAAACTGATGTTCCAAAGTCAGGCCAAGTTGTCCATAATGAAATCTGTTATGTCAAATAATATCCACATTATATATGAAATAGATGTTAGAAACATCTGGGAAAGCTGGTTCCTTCTTAATTCTTTCACCTTGGGGACTCAGATTGTCTGCTTGAACTTGTGCTCTGTGTGTGTGTGTGTGTGTACTTGTGTTTTTAATTCATTTGTGGCATTTTTAAATTGCAGCAATTCCAAGTGACTCCTGGCAGTTCATATCATAAAAGCAGACGTGTAAAACAGATTAAAAAATGGAAACAAAAATCAGTTATAAAAGCAACAATACAATAAGGATCACGATTACCACAACACCACTATTAATAAGACTTGTGCTTTTTTGGCCTAGTTTTGTTTTTTGTTTTCATCCATGGAAAAGAATGACAAGGACACTGAACAATTCTCTTATTCACACAGACTGTTATATCTGAAAATTAACTGGAAGGTACCTGATTCTCAGTGGCTTCTGAAGACCTTATCAGCTGTCATAGCACTTCCAGGTAGGAAAGATTTTTATTTTATTTTTTTTAAGCCCTGTATGGACATGAAAGCCTAGGTCTTGTGAGAATTTCACCAGTCCTTCAAAGATTGCAAAAATATGTTCTCTCTCTTGTTGCATTAGAAACACCATTGCTGACAAGATTATCACAAAAAGTAAGGGGGATAGAATAGATATGTCTCTGTAATTCAAGCATTGGGTAATGGAAAACTTATCCCCTAATATTACTGGAAAGCCTCAGACATGTCTGAAGGGCTGTCTAATCCCCTAACTGACTATACTAGAACTCCTGCGTTGAAGGGTATCTTGCCCACAGTCTCTACCAGGCCAATGGTTAGGGTGGGTAAACTTCCTCCGTGTAGCTTTCAATTTGGTTGGTTGGTTGTTACTTAGAACCATTTCCCCATCATCTTTTTTTGAAGCGGAAAGACAATTTATTTGTGTGTTTGTTTTATAAGGCCACCCAACTCTATAGTGACTCTGGGCTATAGACAAAGTCCACATGTTCTAAGAAAGATGCTTTTAATTTAATGTTGAATTTATATAGGAATTCTGAAATCGCTAGCTGTAATAAGACAATGCACTCATATCTTCTGAATCAAAGAGAAAGAAACAAGAAACCTCCTTTGAGGAACTCCTTTCTGTTTTATATGGGAAGGCTTTTTTCAGGTGGTGAAGTTGAGTGTTGCCAGGCTACAATCTGGAGAATACTCTAGAGACCTCTGGTTGAAAGCACTTTGTCCATCCATGGGTTCTCCTCTCTGGTCCCTCCTCAGATTTATTGGTTCCCCCAATGATCCCATTTTGCAGCCTAGAGGAGATGAACCTGATTCCCCAAAGTGGGCAGGAATAAAGGGTGGTGACCAAACTGGCGTTAGAAGAACAAAGTGGGAGAATCCATGACTTCATCCCCTACTGTAGTCATGTTGCTGCTTTCTGAGCTCTATTTAGAATTCCTCATAACAATCCTTGTGAGTTAGGTTAAGCTGAGAGAAAGTGACTAGTCTAAAGTCCACCCTGGCTTCATGGTTGGATGGAGATTTGACCCTGAACTGTCCCTTCCTGATGAAGCATTTAATCTCTATCCTACGCTAGTGGTAGTGAAGTCTTCCAGCACAGTGGTCCAATACCTCATTTCATTGCTATCCAAATCTTTCTAAACAAGTGTAGGAATTAGGTTTGGAGTTTCTTCTTAGGGCAATACATCAGGGAGTGGTGAGGGAACCAAAAGATGTTCCTAGAAGACAAGCAGTCACAAATGGTTCCTTCAAAATGGCTGGGTAGGAAAGGTTGCTGTTTTGAGCACCAAAGCTCTCTCCAGCAGTTGCTTTCCTCCCTCTACAACCGAAATGGAATCAGGAAGTTGCTCCATCATGTCACAAGCTCATTTGATTCTTATCTCAAAGGCAGACACCCAGACAGCCAGTGGTGTGATGCTAATGTAGCCTCTTGCAGCCTTTGCCAACTATTGATTAAGCATCTGATTTGCTTCCCCTGATAATAGGCCATCAGACTAAGCCAATAAGTGAGAGGAACGCAAACCTGTCACAATCATTCGATACAACCGTGGAGCCAATGGAGAGAAGAAGTGGCAGGATTGGATGATACAAAAGTGGAGGGGGCCATGAGCTGGAGGAAAGAAATCTGTCTTAGCAACAGTGGAAAACACCTTCTCTGTGTCCCCACCCCACCCCTCACTATCCTTCCCTTCCAGTGTCCTCAGCTCAGTTACTCTGGAAGATGCCTGAATAGATTTCTCAATATTTTGAGCTGGCCTGGATCTCCAATGGAATGTGCTGTTTCCCCAAAATAAGTAAATTAATCAGCAATGAAGATTAGCTTACCTCATTCCTTCCCATCAGCTTTTATAAAAATGTTGAGTGTAAGAGAAAAAAGGATTTGTCATTTGATCTTCAGATAGAAGAAATGGCTCTTGTCTAGAGTACTTAATCATTCCTTGGGGCAACTCTGACTGCAACAGCCAGTTTGGTGTAGTGGTTAAGAGATCAGGCTAGAAACTGGGAGACTCTGAGTTCTAGTCCACCTTAGGCATGAAGCCAATTGGGTGACCTTGGGCCAGTCCCTCTCTCTCAGCCCTAGGAAGAAGGAGGCAAGGGCAAACCACTTCTGAAATCATGCAGAGAAAATTGCAGGGATTGATCCAGGCAGTCACCAGGAGTCAAAAGCTGACTTGAAGATGCCCACACAAAAAAACTCTTTTGTGGTTTTCCAAAAATTATTTTATTCACAGAGAAGGAGGAGGAGGAGAAAAGGAGAAGAGGAGGAGGAGGAAAAGAAGAAGTTGCTGCTGCAGTTGCTGGTGGTATTAATTTGCAAATTCTCCTTCTCTGTGAATAAAATCATCTTTCGAAAACCACTTTATCAGCCTGGGGACATTTATTCACCAGTATAGGGTTACTCTTAAAATGATAGGGAAATGTATGACAGACTTCTCCAACTTTAGAGATGTGGTGAGATGACCATGGTCATTAGATCTTCAGGCAGAAGACATTGTTACTGCCTTTGCCCCTACTGATTTGGAATTCTGGGAATTGCCATTCCAGCAATCTGGAAGGCATTGTTGGTAGAAAGCTAATGTATGAAAATGCAGTATGTTGATCACTTCTGGTCACCTTCCAGAAGTGATTGTACTACCTGCAGAGTTTTTCTTTTAATTATTATATGACCACCCTAACTTCAGGAATTCTACCTTTTTCTCTCTGTTGCCTTGTCTGATGTACTTACATTTGTGGTGTTGTTAGTCTTTGTATAGCTTCCATTTGTTTAAATGAGTTTCTCACAAGACGTTTTTTCAATTTGATCTTTATAAAAATGGAGGCATCTTGGTGGAATTCCCCAGCTAGAAAGTGAATTTCTTCTTGGGCATCATCCAGAGGTGTGATTTAAATTCCCAGAATTTTTCCCAACTTGTATAAGCATGGGTGAGATTTTTTAGAGTCCACACATCTGGAAGGCACCCAGGTTGGGGAGAATTAATGTAGGACACATGTCACCCATCTGGAACTGTTCTCACTATTGTCAATAGGTACAAATGAAGATTTAAGTAGACTTTAGTTAGTGGAGCTGGTATGTCAATATTCCTATAAACTAAGTAGAACATCATAGCCAGCCAGTTTTCAAAAATGTTGAAGGCCTCAGGAAATCATGATATGAATACTAGAGGATTTTTCAGATCATTTATCAGTTTCAAGATCCACTAGATAAAGCTATACTGCATCTAACTAGTCCTGCACACTGAATTTATATTGTAAGATTTTAAATATTGGACCTTATGAAAAAGTCACAGAAAACCCCTGAATTTTCTTTCTTTCTTTATATACTCTGCAATGAAGACCTTGGGTCCCAATCCATTTCAGATCATGCTCAACTAGTCCTGGGTCAGAATTAAGTGTTCAGCAGAAACTTTCCATTTCCATGCAGTATGTAATTCTGCACATGTGATGGTCCTACTACTTTGAGCACTGTGAAGTGAAGCACTTTTTAATCTCTTCTCCAGAACCGATGCATTTTCAAATTCCCTATAAGCTGTTTCAAAAGTGTTGCCCTCCAGGTGTGTTAGACTATCATCAATGGCCATGCTGGATGAAGGTGATAGGAGTGATATCAAGACCTCTGGAACAGCATCCCACCAGAGATTTGGGTGGTATCCTTTCTCCTGAGATTCAAAAAGCCATTAAGATCTGGCTTTGGTCTCAGGCCTGGGAATAATGTGTTTCTGAGCCCCTTGTTGTGGTTTTTGTAACGGTTATGACTGTTTTAGCCCGGGCTGTCTGTGTTGTTGTATGTTTTTAACTGTTTTTATTGCTCTTGGATTTTGTAAGCTACCCCAAGTCTACTCTAGTAGGTGGTTATAACAAATGTAAATAATTAAATAATAACAATGACACCTAGGAAGTAAAGGTTGGGGAAGGCAACACCACACAGTTACTTTTTTTTCACGGGCAATAACTGAGTTCCTTGGCAATCTGAAGTTATTACAAGTGCTGGTTTCTATAGGGGCTGTGAATCAGCCAAGATCTGATTTGAATTTGCTGTTCAGTTCGAAGGATCCATTCAGGTCAACTTTGCAGTGCAATTTAAAGAGTTGAATTGAGTTAATTTGAATCTGTGATTCCAGTCATTGATTCTCTCTACTAAAGTGTGCATAAAAGGCCATGGAATCTTTGAATCAAAGTTGAGTGGTTCAACACACTGACTCCATTCAGCAACTCAATTTGAAGGGGTTGATGTGGTCAATTTGCCTTCAAATAATTTTTCAAGCTTTCTCCACCTTCCATTCTGCCCAAAGACTCAAGCTGCTACAAGTTCTCATATAATCTCCAGTCCAATTCCTGGCCACATGAATATTTGCTTAGCAGCCCCAAGGATCTTGCACACACATGCAAAGCATATCTAGGATCTCTCTTCCAACTCAGACTGGGGTCCACAGCTAGCTTAATACATTGACCACGGGGAATACCTTGAAAAAGAACATCATGTGTGTTTGTTTTCATTTGTTGTAATTATTCTAAAGCTTCGATGATTAGTTTTACATTCTCAGCCCCAGATGAGATGAGATTCCCAGATGGAATTCCCTTGGAAGATTGATTAAAGTAGGTGAAGTGGCAACAAATGGGGCGTGTTGTTCAATAATGAGACCATTTAATATCCAGTGTGACTGATAAAGACCACCAATTAAAAAAAAAGAAAGATGGCCAAACTAATTTTTTTAAATGGAAACCAGAAAGGACAAGCTCTGATCTTGCAAAGCATCCATTAAAAACAATACCTCATCCCAGGAAAAGCCCCCAGGACTTTCATACTCACTTCAAGACTCACTTAAAAGATGGCAGGAATTGGGACAACATGAATATCTGGGGGATACCATTCCACAGGGCATGCACCACACAGAGAAGGTATTTCATTGAAGCATAGTCCTTCTAGAGGTTTTGCACCACCCCTTGATTGTACCTACATGTAGCTATTGCAGATTGTGGAGGAGGTGGAAGAGAAGATGGTGAAAAAGAGAGGTGGAGCTGAATATATAGTGGCCAATAGCAAAGAAGAAGTGACACAGACATTTTTTTTTTTGCACTGAAAAGTTGTAGAATGTACACTGTGTGTTAAGAAACCCAGGTCTCTGTTTCATCTGTGAGAAATGGAGTTGAATCTTCTGATGATTTCTAACTCACCCATTTTGTGGAGAAACTGTTTTTGGTTGTTTCTTTTTTTCACAGACAATAAACTTGTTAATCTTTAACAGGCTGCAAGACTGTTTTGCTGGAGAAGATTATAACACACCTGTCCTTCTGTTCCATTCTTAGGAGATGTTTTGCAACACACATTGGATGGAAAGATGCAAAAAGATGTCCTATTTTCCAAAGATCCCAGTCAAGACATCCCCCACAACTGCTTTCCAGATTTCTAGATCACGTGTAAGTAATCTAGAGATATTGTTATGAGGAATTTGCCACAACTTGGCATAGATTTCTTTTCCAGCAAAATGAAATGAGGTCCTAACATTCATCTTGACATGAAGGCAGTCCAGTGAGGAGCTCATCCTCTTGGGGGCATGAGGACCTTCCCTTTGATTAGGCTCTTGAAACAACTCTTCAATGGAAATGGACTTCTGGTCACGCAGAGAAGCTCATCTACTCAGGCAGAGAGATGTGACTGCTGTGTTCCATTTTATAGAATCAGAGTCTATACATAACACTTGGCAAAGCTGCTTTGGAGACGTGCTTTGTAAACACCTTTGTCAAAGTTGGGCACCTCTAAAGCTTTGCATAGCTCTAGGGCCTGTAGTGCAAGTTGGGTCAAAACTAGCACCCAACAGTGTATTGGAAGATACACACAAAGCCAGATAGTTTTGAGCTTCTGATACACAAAAATACATACTTTGGTGGGTTAGGGACATCAGGCATAAAAATGTGTATTTTTGTTGCATGCAAGATGCAGCTAAAAGTCTTCCTTAGGTCAGGAAAATTGCATATGAGATAAAAGTAGAGATGTTTGCAGCCTTCATCTACAGAATAATGTGAAACTGAATGGACTCATGATTGATACTGACATAGACTGGATGTAACCTGATTCCTACACCCCTTGTCCTTTATGAGCCAATCAGTTCCAAGTTTTTATGCCCTCTTTGTAAACTAATTCCCTCCCCTCCTCTCCCCTCCTCTCCCCTTCTCTCCCCTTCCCTTCCCTGGTTGATTTATTGGTCAGAAGAGATGACACATAAGTTTTACTATGGAAATGGGACAACAGAATCCAAGCGAGCTCCAAATATTTTCAACCAAAAAGTTATTTAGTTTGATTAATTTAACTTGATTTGATTTCCTGAATTTCTGGAGACCAAAAGAGCAGGCAAATTTTTTCTGGTGATGGAAGGATGCACTTAAACAGAAATTCAGCTTCCATGGTATGAGGACTCAATCTTGGCTTACCTCCCAGGATTGTTGTGAAAAGGGAAAAAGAGAGAGCTTTGTGTAATGAGATCCTGTTAGAAGAAAAAAACCTACCCTTGAATGTCCAAGATTAAAAACAGGATGCAGTTTTGCATACAACCCTTCTTTGTTGTTTTGCTCCAAGATTAGTGGATAAAAAGAGATGATACTCAGAAAGGTATGCATATGTTAATACATTCAAGAAGTGTGACTGTGTGTGTTTTTTGTTGAAACAAAATTGCAATTTTATGGTCCCTTAAATAGTAACCATGTATGATGGACTAATCTATAACTGGCCGCAGCCCTGTTTGATACATGCAGAAGTGTCATCTCAGAGTTCATGCAGCCCTCTATCCCTGAACGAAGGCAAATCTGTGTGAGCTAGGTGTGTATTAATAATCTTTGGAGTGTGAAAACCAACAAGGTCAAAAAAACTCCAGTCGATATGGGAATGTCTTACTTCCAGATGATGATGAATAATCATATCATCATTCTATTCTGGTAGCAAATTTAAACACTGAGCTATGATAGAGTCCCAACCTATCTATTATAAAACAAGAGGGAAATAGGAACATAATCATAGTGTTCCTGGGGACAGTAGAAACCAGGGGAAAAGATCTTAATGGGGTGGGTCTTCTCCCCACCTCAAAAAAGCCAAAGATGAGAGCAAAGAATCCTACAGCAGGACAGGCCACCTTCAGCCCCTACCACATCTAGCCTTTCTCTCCAACTGCACCCCAAAATGGGGTGTGGGGGTGTGGGTTGCCATTTTCATGAAATTTCACACTTCAAAATGGGAAACAGATCTACACATTTTTGGCAACAATCACACTTACGTTAATGCAGGTAAAAAGTGAAGGAAATCTTCATTCCCTTTTTGGGGAAAAAAGCAATCATTCCCTTCTTCACTCCCTTCTTCGGGACAAATTAGGCTATTTCAATCCTGCTGGTATGTCCAGTACAGCTGTATCTGCACCTCCTCGCCCCTGTAGCTTTCTTCCTTCCCAAAATAGGAATTCAGCAAGCCCTTTGTTCCACAATACAAAGTGAGGGAGGAAGCAGACATCCAGGCTGGAGAAGGAATAGAATATCCTAAGTGAAGGTAGATATAGTTGACTCCCCTACAGTTAGAGCACTTTTTTCTTGATGATGAGCTTCCCACTTTCTGTTGAGCAGAAGTTTACATTTGTTAGTGAATTCCTACTCTATCATCCCAAAATGGCATTATATTCAGCTTAAAAATGAAAGGGGAAGAATGTGATGGGTTCTTTTCCTCCTAAACTATGTGCAGAGGAATAATAATAATAATAATAATAATAATAATAATAATAATAATAATAATAATAGATAGATATGAAGCTGTATGGAAAAACACCATCTGAAATAGAATCGCTGCTCAACACTGTCCGAATATACAGCCAAGATATTGCAATGGAGTTTGGACTGGACAAATGTGCCACCTTTATCATCAAAAAGGGAAAAAATAGTGAAAACTGAAGAAATCAAGATGCCCTATGGAAATAACATCAAGAGTCTGGATGAAGAAGATCGCTACAAATATCTGAGCATCCTTCAGGCTGACAACATCAAGCACTCTGAAGTCAAGAAGAAGGTTAGTAGTGAATACATCATGAGAGTGAAGAAAACCTTAAAGTCCAAAATCAGTGGAGGAAATACCATCAAGGCAATTAACAGCTGGGCAGTTCCAGTCATTAAATACACAGTGGAATAGTGGACTGGACTCAAGCTGAACTAGAAGCCCTGGATAGGAAGACCAGAAAGATAGTGACAATGAATCATGCCCTTCATCCACGCAGCGACGTTGACAGACTCTACTTACCAAGGAGCATAGGTGGGCGTGGAATGTTGCAAGTGCACCAGACAGTTGAAGAAAAAAGGGCATAGGAAGGATATCTCAAGGACAGTGAAGAAGATGCACTGAAGTTAGTACACCATGAAGGCTTACTGAATACCGAAGAGACCAAACTGGTCTATAAGAAAGACCAAATGAAGAATAGAAAAGAGACATGGCAAGGCAAAGTATTACATGGCCAGTACACACACACAGATAAAACTAGCAGGCAAAGCAAATAACAACAAGACCTGGCAATGGCTAAGAGCAGGAAAGTTGAAGAAAGAGACAGAGGGGCTAATTCTGGCTGCACAAGACCAAGCTTTAAGAAGAAATGCACACAAAGCCAGAATTGAGAAGACAGAAAATGCCGCCTCTGCAAAGAAGCTGAAGAAACAGTGGACCACCTAGTCAGCTGCTGCAAGAAGATCGGACAGACTGACTACAAACAATGGCACGACAAAGTAAAAACAATGGTGCATTGGAAGATCTGCAAGAAATACCATTTGGCTGCAAGCAAGAACTGGCGGGACCCCAAAACAGACAAAGTAGGAGAAAATGAAGAAGCTAAAGTGCTCTGGGATTTTAGAATTCAGACAGATAAGCACCTGCCACACAACACCCCAGACTTAACAATTGTTGATAAGAAAGAGAAAAAAGTCTGGATGGCAATACCTGGAGACAGCAGAATAGAAGAGAAAGAACTGAAGAAAATCACAGAATATAAAGACCTGCAAAGAGAAGTAGAACAACTGTTGCAAAAGAAAGCAAAGGTAGTACCAATAGTAACAGGTGCCTTAGTTGCGATCACAAAACATCTGGAGCACCACTTGAAGACCATCAGCCTTGACAAACTCACCATCAGTCCATTGCAAAAGGCAGCTTTACCTGGAACAGCTTCCATCCTGCAATGATACCTTTAGCACCATCAGACAACAACATCTGTCTATCCCAGGTCCTTGGGAAGGATTCGATCAGTAGATAAAAATGCCAAATCCAGTCTAAACATCTGGCCAACTGTGCGACCAACAGTAAAAATATTATTTTAAAATCTTTTTTATTTGTCACACTGAAATATTTTGTTGCTGCACTAGGGCAAAAAAATAAATTGCACATGCTTCCCAGAGAGGTTTTGAGAGAGAACGAAGCTTGGCTTTCCAACTATTTTTGTCACTCTCGATTAAGGCTACCATACTGAAACTCCTGGATGATTAAAAATGAAAATGGTCAGGTCTCTGCTTCACAGCAGATTTGATTTAATACTTTGGGGCAGAAAAGGGAGTGTTTGGTGGAGTCTCTCGTAGGAGGAGTAAGACCTCTCTTTTTAAAATATTCTCAGTACAGTGGTACCTCTACTTACGAACTTAATCTGTTCCGTGACTCTGATTGCAAGTCGAGTTGGTCGCAAGTCGAAGTAAATTTTCCCATAAGGTTCAATGTAATTACCGTTAATCCATTCCAGCGTCTGTGGACCACGCGTCAGGGGCGGAAAAACGGCCGCTGACCATGCGGCAGGGCGGAAAAAATGGCCGCAGACCATGTGGCACGGGCGGAAAAACGGCCGCGGACCATGTGGAACAGGCGGAAAATAGCTGCAGACCACGTGGCATGGGCAGAAAATGGCCGCGGACCACGTGGAACGGGCAGAAAATGGCTCGTAAGTCGAGGCGAATTTGTAAGTAGAGGTAAATTTTTGGGGCCGGAGCTGATCGTATCTCGAAAATTTCATAAGTAGGGGCATTCGTAAGTAGAGGTATCACTGTATCTCTTGTTTGAGAGGCAGTGACCTCTGTTTGTGGAGAGAGACTGTTTTGTGTGCCCTGTTTTAACCTTGGATTTAAAAAAGTGTGTCCCTTGCTTTTTAGCGCTGGAAGAATGAATATAAATATTGGACATATTTAGGCCACACAAGAAATCATTAATAATATTGCGATTTAATAAACTGTAGATAATGATAAATAACCATAAAACATAGGTAACTGCCTTAGAAACTGGGTCTAAAAAAGAAAGGCTTAGACATGTAGTTCAGTGGTCAAGCAAATGCTGTTATGTGCAGAAGGAAAATCAATCCTTGGTTTCAATACTAGGACTGAGTAAAACAGGGGACCACATCCTGAGGCTTTTAAGCCACGTATGATCCTCCAAAACTTTGGTTGCAGTCCCTGGAGTCTCCACAAAATTGCCACAGCTTGTAATTTTTAAAGTCATAGAACCACAACCCCACTGACTAATTGAATTGAATTTTAATTAGTTTTGTCTAAAATGCCCCTATTTTATTTTTGGTGCATGACTTCAAGCAAGGCCATTCTAAATTACGGCCCTCGGGCTATGCAAAGTTGCATACTTTTGCAGAAGAGATCTGAGTTAAATGGACAATTAATCTAGCCAGGCAATAAAGCTCTTCTTTTGTTCAACCGTGGGAAATCGTTGTTATCTAGACTCTAATTTTCACTAGGGTTATCTTTCCTCAAAATTTCCTGCAGATTTTCACAGAGGGATTGTCAGTTTAGGTTCCTTTAGTGCTGCAGACAAATTTCTAGTGGCCAGGAAAAAGAAGACAGGATAAATAGGGGAAAGGAAGTGTCAATACTAAAACATGAAAAATATACCAAAAGGGGCTTAGGACTGATGTTTTGCCCTGTTGTATTTCAATTCCAGGAGTTATATATCCACACATCTGAAAGATAACAAGCTGGGGGGAATATTGTAATGATTGTATACACAACCTCCACCCAGTAGATGGGGAAATTCCTAAAAAGTGCAGTTCTACATGAGATTTTTATTTATTTATTTATTTTGCTGGGACCACATGAGAATACTCAAAAGATGTTTTTCTGGGGAGTGTTGAAAGAGCTCATGGTGTGTATTTGTCAAAGAACAATCCTGGAGTGGAAATGGGATGCTGAACTGCTATGAGCACAAGGAAGGGCCAAGCCAGGAACAAGCAAGGACAGAAGGCAAAGGGACTAATGTTTAGATCAGGCTAGGCCAGTGTTTTTCAAACTTGGCGACTTTAAGATGTGTGGACTTCAACTCCCAGAATTCCCCAGCCAACATAAAGTTCTTCAAACTTGGCGACTTTAAGATGCGTGGACATCAATTCTCAGAATTCCCCAGCCAGCATGCTGGCTGGAGAATTCTGGGAATTGAAGTCCACGCATCTTAAAGTCGCCAAGTTTGAAAAACACTGGGCTAGACCAATGGGGAAGATTCATACAGCCTTCCAATCTAAGTGAGTGAGACAGAGACACTTATTTCCTTCCAAGCTTGAAGTTGATGTCCTACCAGGCTTCATCTGAATTTCAAATGTTGAGTCTGTCAATCTCCTGATATATTTCTATGTATATCTAGCACCTAAAATACCTGTGACACACGCATACACTTTCACACCTGCACACACAGAATATATAAGCTCTCCTCAAAGCAATAGGGTGTGTTTTGAGCTTCTTCACTTTGCAACCCAATTCTGACAGACCAAGGCAAATGATCCTCAGTTGTCTTATGTACATGTTTAAAATGGAACAAAAGGATAAATGGGCTCCTTGTCCCCAACCCATGGCAGATTTGCCTTCCCCTTCCCTCTCCCTCTTTCTCTTTCACACAGAATGAGCTGCAGGTGTTTTACTAGAACACAAAAGTTAACAAGGCTAGAGGTGTTGGCCAACAGCCAGGAGAAGAAAATTGCCCAGAAGAGAAAGATGAGAAAATGACGAGAATTGTCCCATGCTGAGTTTTTGTACCTTTGTGACTCCCAAAGCGAATGCATCGGTCAGTAATCAAAGGTTTAGAAAGTCCTTTGGCTTCTTATAGCTTGGCCTCCGAATCAGAATGCAAAGACCATCTGCTAGGACGTTGTTCTCTTTTGAGGACTATCAACCATATCGTCATCTCAGTTACGCCACTGTAAGCCCGTAACTTTGTCATGGAGAAAATCAAAAGGAGTTACTTTTTTGGCCATACATCAGGGCAGTTGACTGATGAAAATCTAAATTTGTACCCCCCTCCCTCTCCTGCAAGCATATGTTTCTCTTGCCAGAGTAATATTTGTGCCCTCTTTCCCCTTTTTAGCCAAGTTGTCATGGCGATAGTCTTCCCTTCTCTGGAGCTGGGGTGGAATTTCTGGATTATTGCCTTCAACATTTATCTGCCCACCTCAATCAAAGTAGGAGTTCAATGAAAGTGCAAGACACAAAGAGAAGGCGGCACTGGCTACTGATCTCCAGCCTTCTAGTCTCATCCTCTTTGGAGGCCAAAGTGTTAGTTGCCAAGCCCATCCTCAGATGTCCCAATAAAACCATGCTTTGTCTAGCACTTGCAATATTGATGGCGAGTTAGTGGGGAAAGGGACGGGCTCTTTATTGCTTTGAAAACAAGGCCAGCTTATGGGGGAGCGTATATTATTGAACAATTAAAACAAGAGTTTTGGTAACATAAGCAGGCTGTAGCTTTTGAGGATTCTGGGAAAGGAAGCCTTCCTGAACAACAACAACCTGGGTGCAGAGTGTACCTCTGCACCCAGGTGACAGATCCAACTGTAACAGATTGAGGGCTAAAATTAGGAGAAGCTTGCTTGGATAGGTCTTATTGGATTATAGAGCTAGGCAGACTGAGAGACCACAGGTAAGCAAGTGAGTCTGGGTAAGGAAGCAATGGATATCCGTATTGCAGTCCACTAAAGTGGGCTCTGCTTCAGCTCAAATAAACCCTGGCTGTTATTTTCTACTAAAGGTTCATCCTTGTCTGCCTTGGTTCCCTTAAATTTTCGCAGTCTCCAGCCACCAAAATATTGCCGACTCCAACTCCAGCTGGCGGCAAAATTGTTTGGTGATCTAAAAGCACCACTCTAAGGAAGGGGCTGTAGTAGCAGAGTAGAACAGCACTTGCTTCATAGGCAGAAGGTCCTTGGTTCCATCTGAAGCATCATTTGGTTGAGCCAAGAAAGACTCCTGGTTGAAACTCTGGAGGCACAGCTTTTGGAAATTAAGTCCAACTCATTGAGGATACTAGGTTGAGTAGGGCTAGTGCAAACATTCCTAAGCAAAGTGGACCATTGATTTAACCCAATATAAGAACAGAAAAAAATCAAGCCACCAACTATTCTGAGAAGTAATCCAATTCATTCAGAAGCTATGTATTACTAATTCCACCAGTCTGGTGCTAAAGCAGAAATTGCTTCAGTGCCACCAAGCTCAAATCTGAATCTAGTTTTCCTAAACGGTAGTATTCCAAAACTTAGGAGGTATCCATATGATATAGGTATCAAGTCATTTTCAAGGTGCAGGACTGAAATTTAGAGTGGAAAAGGAGCAAAATTCATTTGTTCCTATTGTAGGGTTACTCCTAGCAATTGGCAGCATTGATTCTTCCTCCCCCCCACCAGTCCCATAAAGAAAACCACCTGAGAAACTGATTATAAGGTAACGTAGCATCACTTTGGTAGAATAGATCCTATCCAGATGTAACTCTGCC
This sequence comes from Python bivittatus, assembly GCF_059951505.1. Taxonomy (NCBI): domain Eukaryota; kingdom Metazoa; phylum Chordata; class Lepidosauria; order Squamata; family Pythonidae; genus Python; species Python bivittatus. The sequence continues at coordinate 4,745,574 of NW_028277052.1, read as the reverse complement.
AAGTTATTACTAGTTATGTAGGTTTTAACATCTAAAAGTTTGGGGTTATGAAGTTTTTTTCGGGGGAGTGTTATGTTATTATAGCGATGGCTTCTTAAAAGCAAGCGAAATCCATTTTCTGTGTTGTATTTGCGCATCAGAGAAAGAGGCCTCCCATTTCCTTCCAACAAGGGAATGTAAGCAGATCTTGGCCACAAAACACTTTGCTCAGCAATTTTGGGCTTGTTTTAATTGGCCAGCCCTGAAAGCATTTTGGAGGCTGTACCTTTGCCAACAAAAATGCTCCGTTTAGGTTCCTCAAGCTCTGATTCTGAGAAGAGGGGCAGGACATGGAAGCAGGAACGTATAATTGGACCTGAGGAAAACCAGGCTCCAATATTGTTAAAACAATTTATTGGAAAGGCCGGGGAAAGGGAGCAGTCGTATAGATGAAACTGAGCAGAACCGGTACCTTTGTTGATTGTTCTCTTCCCTGGAGACAAAGGAAACATAATGCCCTATTGGTCATTCCACCTCCCTGTATCTTCTCAGCACAATTAGACTCCTCCTGAAGGCAAGTCATGGAGGCGGCGCATGGGTGACAGAACTAGAAGAGAGACCATATTTCAACAGCAGAGCAAGCCTCGTTAAAAATATCAGGTAGTAGATGTTGGATTTCTTTCTTTAGTTCCACCTTTGAGTGGTGCTGGGCAGAACAATTCTGCCTTTTGTTTCTTTCCGTGGTTATCCAATTTGATGAAAAAGAAACAGCTTTGGAAACGTCAAGGGAGATGAATTTTCTTTAGGTGGAGTTTGGGGTTTTGCATTGATTTAGCAGTGAAGTGGCCAAGGATGGTATTTCCTTCATTTTGGGATCAGATGGCCTGCAGGCTCCCTACCTTCCTGAGAAAAGGAATTAAGGAATTCCTCCCAATGGTTGTTTTTCAGATTTGTGTAGCCACTTCTGAGGGAAATCTTGCCTTTCAGGAAAAGTTGGAAAAATCTCTTTCCTCTGGGCAAGTCCACTTAATTTCTCCACCAACTAAACTGTTGGAGAATTTCCAAAGGACATTTCACCCAGCTGTTCTTTTGCTCACATTTTGCCTAACTCAATGAGTTAACTTAGGTGAGAATCTGTTCCATATCCTTGACTTGGCAGATTTTTTAGGCTTTGTCCACAGATACGGGATCCTTTTTGACTCCTCTTAACCTATACATCCAAAATCAAGATCGATGCCCTAGGTTAGTTGATGACCATTATTGCTCTTAATTAGCAATGGGAAGCCATATCAGCTAACTAATTATGGCTGCATTCAAGGCACCTCACTGAGGCCATGATGCTTCCAAAGGAGTTTTGACTGTACCTTCACCATTTCTCATTTGTGAAATGTTACAGTAATTGACATTTCAGCATCATCCATTTGCAGTCCTCCCACGTTTCCCCACTGCTGCTTCTACTTCCCAGGAAAAATAAATAAATAAGGAAGAAAGAAATCAATAGCTTTAGACTTTCTTTTCTGATTGATAGCTGTAGAAATTGTCTAGAGCAGTGTTTTTTCAAACTTAGCAACTCTAAGATGTGTGAACTTCAACTCCCAGAATTCCCCAGCCATCATGCTCACAGGGGAATTCTGGGAGTTGAAGTCCACACACGTTAAAGTTGCCAAGTTTGAAAACACTGCTCTGGAGCAATTCCATCCAAATTTGGTGGAGTTAAAACCTTCAGCTTCCTTCAAATACATGCTAAGCTTTTTCTACAGACATCTATAAGCACACATTTCAAATATTTTGCTCTACCTTTTGGTCAGCAAGGCTGCCAGCGTAATTCATATAGGATTTATTTAAGATGTAAGGGCAACGACAAATCATTTAAAAAGAAAGCCATCTCAGTAAGAAATTATTTTGGCACCAATGTGAAATAAACTGCCCCCTTTTGTGCTGATTTTTAAATTAAATTTTTTTTTAAATAAACCCTCTTTGTTGTATCATAACTGATCTTCTATTGTTAATGAATCAGATTACTGAAGTAAACCTCAGTCATGCTTTAACTGTAAAAAACTAATTTATAATGAAATCACAATTAGCTTTTGGGGTCTTGTGCCATCCACATACATAGTAACAATAGAAATGCCATGTGTTTTCTAAATATATCTTCAGATTTTCCTGGGGCATTGAAAATAAGATTTATGTATATTTCCCCCCCTTGGATCAACATAATGATCCCCATGCCTCCTTTGAGGCAATTAAAATAGGAACTTTGACATTTAAGATATTATTCTCCCCCATCATTAAACAATTATAAATAATAGCAATAATTAGCAAATTTGTGCTATTCATTCTCTGGCTAAGTAAACCTTTCAGGTTAATAATTGGAGCTGTTAAGGCTCACCTTTTAATCAAAGGATTGACTGATTTAAAGAAAACTAAAGGACTCTTTTGCCTAAGGATGATGGATAATTACAAAAGTCTGGGCCAATTCGAAGACAAATGGACAGTTGAGAAGACTTAGAGGTTAGGCTAAATGAACATTTTCCCATAACCTGGTATGTTTTTCTTCTGTCTGTCTAGATGCAGAAAGATTTCTAAATTAAATGTAATCTGTGATGGAGAATATGCGTTTCTGAACTCTAAGGTTGGGCCATTTCCCAAAGAAATTTGATCATACCAAAGGGCCATTAAAACCAGTCCAATTTAAGTGACTTCTAACTTATTTGATCTATTGATTTTGGCAGGAGGAACTTTCTTTACATCCAGGCCCCAAAGGGTTAAATAATAACCATTAAGTTTATAGTCCTCATGGCACTGAATGGTTTCAACATCCATGCCACCCAACTGTTTTCTCAGCAACTGGGGAAAGGTAAGGCTGTAGGTTTTTAATAATTAAAAAAACCTCCCCATCGTGACCATCTTGTTAAACATTACTTTAAAAAACAAGAAATTAGCTATGCTTTTCACAGCTCTTTTTGTGGTAATTTTGCACAACTCTGACTTGGCTTCTTGAATGCAAAGCATTTATTTCTGTCATTCCTCCTCAAATATCCAGTAGTTCTAGACCTATGGATGATATCCTTGTTAGTTCCTTCACATGATCAGGCAGAAAGCAGCTTCTTTCAGAACATAATCTTCTTTTCAGTGGTGAAAAGGAACACTGAACTGTTGTGTTTGGAAGTAACCTGAGATCAATTGCCGTTCCGCTCATTCCTGGATGCACAGCACCAAAAACGAGCTGAAATGACTTTTTTCTCCCAGCTAGAAAATGATCCAACTGCATCTTGCAAGCTGATATCTACTAGATAGGACCTACAGTATGTCTGGATTTCTGTGTCATGAGAACATGTCAGGGCAATATGAAATTTCCTGATGCCACTGAATAATAGTCTGCTTATTTGCAAAAACGTAATGGAGGAAATAACTGGATATGCATGGACCCATTTCTGGATGATTCTTTTCCTTTCTTTTCAGCCTTAGTTGTTCATTGTTGCAAGGTGGGAGAAAAATCCTACAGATCCAAGAAACCATCTGGTGGGGAAAGTGCCACAGAGGAGACCATTCTGGAATTTCCTCAGGAATAACCTTGCTCAGAAATTGTTGCTGTTTCATCTGACACTCAGGAAAGGAGAAGGCAATTTGTGAAAGTCTAAGAGCTCACCAGATCTCTCCTTTTTCTCCACAGTGTTGGGATACATCCCAGCAATGTGTTAGTCACTTAGAACAAAAAGCGGAGATCTTTGGCTCACTGACTGGGAGCAGAGAACTTGGTTTAAATTTTGGGCTTGCTTGTGTTAGCCAGGAGTACCAGTCTGTCAGATCAGAAAGATTCAAGTGTAAGTGAATCTTACTTGCCTCTTCATGGGGTTGTACCAAAGATAACTGGGAAGCTACATTTGATGCAAAACACAGCTGTCTGCCTGCTAATGGGTAAGAGCCATTACTGTAGTGTAACACCAGTACTGAGAGCTCTGCATTGACTGCTAATCAGGTCCAACTCTAGGAGCTGGTTATCACCTGCAAAGCTCTGTATAGCCCAAGTCCTGGTAACATTTCAGACCATCCATTCTCAGAAGAATCTGCCCATCCAGGACAAGCAAGATGAACAAGGTCCCATGCTACAGCTACCTTCCCTGAGATTTCAGGATTTCCAGGGGCAGGCCTTCTTGGTTGCAACAGTTGTCTCCAGAGATCAGGCCGTCTCTCTCCATACTGATTCTTGGGAGGGCTGTGAAAATGGTGCCATTTCCCAAAACTGTTGTATGATCACAAAAATGATTGTAAGTTGGGCACGAATATTCTGTGGGAGCTTTGATGTCTAATTTGAGTTGAAGGAGAGAGTTAAACCGAGCTCCTCAAAATCATCTTTCTACTGCCCAGCCTCTTGTTCTACCGTTGAAGTACTCTTACTGTCAGAAAGTTTTTCTAACATTCAGTCAGAATCTGCCATGCTGCGACTTAAATCCATTTTCTTATGCCCTGTACTCCAGAATGATTGAAAAAACAGATCCTGACCATCTACTTTGTAACATCCTTTCATTTATTTGAAGAGTGCTGTCTTATAACTCAGTTTTCTCTCAGGGCTAAACTTGGTTAGCTCCTTTAATCTCTCTTCTGAAGATTTAGTTTCTAATCCCTGATCATCCTTGTTGGTCTTCTTGGAATCTATCCCAGAACTGGGATACTATCATTGGGGTGAGGTCTGACCAAACAGAATAAAGTGGAATTATTATTTACCATGATTCAGAAAATACACTTTTTAAAATGTATTCAGTTTGGATGCTACCCAACTCCAGTTTTCTGTCGATGTAGCCTAAAACTGCATTTGTCCTTTCTGTAGCCACATCACGCTGTTGACTTATATGTAGTTTTTAATCAACTTCTATTCCAAGGTCTTTCCTATTCTTGGACCTTTGATTTCTGCCTTCTCACAGAAGAGCTGTGCATTTTTAATTTTTAAAATTCATGCTGTTCTTTTCAACCCATTTCTTTAGCCTATCAAAATCTGTGCCACCTGCAAACTTGATAAGCATTCCTTCCACCACTTCATCTAAATAATAAAAATTATATTGAGTTTACTGTGGCATTGATTTTCTTGGTAGCAATGACAATCCAACTGGTTTGTAGCAATATTGTCTTAAAGCACTCTGGCATTCAACATTTCCTCTGCAAAAGTGAGTCCTCTCTCAGTATAATTTTAATGTTTTTTGACCATGTTAGTAATCATGTGTATAATGGTGACTCAATAGATACTGCACTTGGACATTTAAAAGCTTTTGATCAAGTTCCTCATCAAAGCTGTGAGTAAACTTGGCATGAGATAAGAGGACAGATTCAGGTCTGGCTTTGTAATTAAAGAACAAGAGGTAAAGAATCTTCCTAGCCCAGGAATGTAAAAATCCCTGAGGATTGTATTAAGAGGCTAACTGCTTTTTAGTTTCATCATTAATGACCCAGAGCTAGAAAAAAGTAGCAAAATGGTCAGGTTTGCTCATGACATCAAATTATTGAGGATGGTTAGAATAAAAAGGATTGCAAGGAGCTCCAGAGTGAACTCATCCAGTTAGTTAAAGGTCAATGAAATGGCATTTGTGATTCAATAGAAGTGTGAAGTGATGCACAAGCAAACAAACAGATAGATAGATAAAGGCCTGGCTTCAGATATACATCAAACTGGCAGTCGTTGACCATGAAAAAGATCTTGGGGTCATGTTGGAGAGCAAACTGGGGAAGAAAAGAAAAGAAAAAAGAAAAGAAAAGAACCAGGATGTGCCTGCTGTAAAAAGATGTAGGGCATGCTATGGATGATTAGAGAAGTGATTAAAAATAAAATAACCAATATGGTAATATCTTTATGCAAATCTATGGTGTGACTTCTTTTTGGAAGTACTTCTTTACACAATGCATAATCTATAGAATTCACTGCCATAAAATGTGGTGATTTCTACATCTTTAACAGTAGTTGAAATAAATTCACAGATGATGAGGTTCTCAACAGCTGCCAACCGGGTTGGTGACAAACTTCCTCAAGAAAGGACTGTTGACCGCATGTCTTCTTGATAGGCTTCTGAAAAGAATCTGCCTCCAAATTTATCACTTTGGTGCAATGGATGGAAAGAGGTACAAGGCTACTTGGTTCTTCTGAAAGCCTGCAACTGCAGGCTGGAACTCCGTTTTCCTAGCTTGGATATAGGTACAGGTGCTCTTGGCCATGCTAGAATGACTGTATTAAAGTGCTTAATTCCTATCAAAAACTGACCATTTAAATCAGCATCATGCTTAAGATCACACATGGTTGGTTTTAACTGTCATTTTAAATGTCATAGTTGCCTAGTTCACATGTAATGCTAGGCCATAAACAATGTTTTGCCATCTACAATAGTTGGGTTCATATGTCCCATTGAACCAAAACTGAGAGAATCACCTTATGGCTTAATGCAACCCATAAAGATAGTCTACAGAAAGGGAGAAATTCCAGTTGTTTTGTTTCTTTTGAACTATTATTTCAGCAGCAAGTTGATTCCAGCTTCCAACTGAGCAGAAAATCCTGACCTGTCCTGGTTTCTGGCCTTAAGCAGAAGATTTGCATGGCAAGAAAGTCAATACCAGCATCTGCTAAAATATACAGATAAAAATGGATACAAAAGGCAAAACTGTAGGGTACAGCTGCCAGTTTGGGCTACTCTGGATGGCAGCCAAGAGATACAGAAAACACTAAGTCTGGATTTTTGCAACCCAGAACTGGTAGCCCTGCTAGAGTGATCAGTTGAGAGCTTAATGGTTCAATCTTAAATTTGCCTTTTCCATCTTGCAACAGTCTTTTTCCTCTTTCTTTCTACCCTCATGTGTCAGAATAGCTTATTAGCCATGAATGATTTCTCCCCTTCCACGTTGTTGTTGTTGTTTTTAACCACAACCTTCTTGAAAGTGACAAGTATGGCTAATCATCCATCTTTTTCAATTTTCTTCCCTACTCACACCACTAGGTGGCAATGAAATGGCACTGACCTGCATTCTTTGTGGTATTAAAAGGATACACAACCACACCTTTGTCCTGAAAGTTGGAGGAAAATGCCAACTAGTTGAGAATCCACTGGCTGTCTTCTGCCCACCCTGCTTTCTCACCAGTGTCTAATTTGTCCATTATCTTTGTGCCCATTTCAGGAGATACACCGAGACATGTTCTTCTGCATTGCAATTTTCATCATCCCCAACTCAGCACAGCGAAAATTTAAACAATGTTAGCATGCATTGAGTGGTAAAGGTATGTTTAGAGTTCAGTAGACATGAAGAAGCCTGTAGCAAATGATGGCGATTCATAATATGAAACATTTGGTCAAGAATTCCAAAGCTTCCAGGAAGTTATTAAAGGGTTCCGAATATTGGAATAGGGGTTGTTTTAAAGAAAAGAGAAGAAAAGCAATCCTTTCTCCCCGGACCAGTTTTAGAAACCTCTGAAGAACCTGGAATACATTGGCTATT